>NW_025113116.1:0-129331 GCF_010416935.1 Polistes fuscatus
TGTTGTGACCAAAGCATTACGATAACTAAATATGCAAAATATAAGTTCGTGTTTCAACATTATCTAAATATCTTTTAAAATAGCATCTGTTGTCGTTCCTGAATTTGTAGTTGGTATGTTTGGATTATTATTTAACTGTAAAGTTAATATTATTCTAGAAAGTTAATTGAAAAAATTTAATTACATAAAAAATGCTACGTTCGCCCTTTCTCACTCTTTCTCAATCGGTCTGAATCGCTCGCTCTCTCACTCTTCTCGGACAAAAACGTCTCACATTTTCTTGTCACTAATATTAATATTATTGCCTTTCATCCGTAAAAATTGTACCCTCATGCGTGCAAAGAAGTTTCACTTCAAAAAAAAAGTTCTCTGTGCGATTAATTTAAAATAAAAATTGCGGCCTCCAAGATGTACACAACAAACTGCTATGTCGGATGGTGTCACATTACGTCGAACCGAGCAGCCTACCGCACGAGATGGAGATTATTTGTATAGGAATTCTATGGGAATAAAGAATTCTAAAGGTGTTATAATCTAAAGAAAAACCAAAATAAATAGGTAATATTTTCTAAAAGCTTAAGTTACAGGCGATAGAAATAATTCTAAGATATTCGTTCTCCTCAAAAAAAGGGTCTCATGCTCGTTCCCCCATATGTAAACAAATGCAAGTTTAACGGGTAAAATTCCGATAGCTGTGAAAGATACTCTCTTGCTAAGGCGTTACAGGCGTTAAAAGAAAGAAATATCGATGACCAAAGGGAATCTGTGATTTAATAAGAAATGCTCTGTAGGAAAAAGAGAGTCCTTCCCTCCCACTATGTGCGGGGTATAAGAGACGGACACCTGACCGGAATAGAAGGAGTAATATTGAAAGTTATATAGGCTTATATAGAGAGTTACATACAGAGTGATATACAGAGATAGATGCATATATATAAGTACGAATAATTTATAATAAGCCTGAAGTCAGTAAGTGTTTAAACCTTAAGTGCGACATATATATATAAAGGGACTTTTTACTTGTATTTTGTTCTATTTTCTTGTGTTTTGTTAGAATATATGATCCATATTTTGTACTACTTCGTCTCAACTGTTATTCACCCCGACCTTTAATCGAACAGATGGCGACATTCAATGCGCGGCAGCTGATATCTCCGTTACTTTTCCAGGAAAATTTTTGAAAATTTCAGAATATATTCTCAAATATATGTTTAAAATGATCTTACGATATCAATAAAAATTCCATATGTGTAAAAAAAATTCATGATAATCACAGTAAAAACGCCGTCTTACACTTTTCTTCCCACTTAAATAAAAATAGAATGGATGCGTATAATAAATGGATTTTATTTTATTTTGAATAATTGAAATAAAAGCTACGTACAAAAGTGAATATACGAAATAGAAAGTATGTCCTATACTTGTCTTATATTTTCATATAGCGATGAATTTTCTTAAAACAATGAATGCATAAGTATCGCTTATGAAGGCAATCATTACAAAAAGTTGTCACATTGTTTGTGGTATTTCGCGCGGTTTTACTTTTATAATTAGACTGAAATTTACACATAACTTCCTTCCTTCCTTTCTTCCTGAGTAAAGTAATTCTGCTTGTACCTTTCCATCTTACACCTCCTCCATTACTATCTCTATCTCTCTCTCTCCACACGTTCTTTTTCGTCGTCATCGTCTACCCCCTTCTATCATAAATAACCACCCCCTCTCTCCTATTACTTATTTTTCTTATGTACGTACAAACGATACACGGCCTTGCGTTATTGTATTTAATTACATACTCTTTCTTTCTTACTTTTATCTATACATCCGCGCTCACACGAATCGAATGCTGTTTCAAAGTTCGTTTAGTAAAAACCTGTAACATTGCATAAGAATTTCTGCTTATCGATAGAAGCAAATCACGTTACATTTTTATCTAAAAGTAATTAAGTATCTTACATTCGTTGAATAATTATTTATTAGAGAATCGACCATCATAGTAAAGTAATGACAAAATGTTTGTATATGTCTAGAATAAATGTGACATCGTGAATAAATTAAAAGTTATAAATTATTTACGTCTACTATGTAGATTGTATAATCAACATCATTAGCATAATTTTTTTATTATCAACATCTAATAGAGCAATTGTAATAAAGAGGGAAAAGAGAAAAAAAAAGAATAAAAAACGATTAGAGATAAAAGTATTCTTTCCTCGTAAGCATATACGAATTCTTACGGAGTCTATCACAGACACAAGTGAAATAACATTACAAAAAATTATAATTCTTTTCTATTCTTGAATATAACTATCCTTGCCTAATATAAAAACCAATATTTTTAATATCAAAATATCATGCATGAATCGTGAAAATAATCGTACGTCATAAAATATAAATATATCAATTAGTTTTTTTTAGTCGATATAAATTAGTTTTATTTTGTTTGAATATAATTAATAATTTGACGTTATCGTATGTGAATTAAAAGTTTAGGAATTTGCGAATAAGATTGGGATATATAAAAAGGATCTGTATTCAAATGTGTCTCCACCGAGAAGTACTCTCCCATTATTTCTCGATTATCGCAAGGGACATTATCGAAAACTATAAATATCAATTCAATCGCATCTGTACTGGTAGATAAATGTATATATTCGTGTAAAAGTTGCTGGGAGCTAAATATTCGTTTCATTCTGACAAAACTCTGAGAAAACGCTAATAAATCCCCGAAAAACTTTGACGCATTCTTTAAAAAATGCTGAGGTGCGACCAGATGTAAAAATGTCTCTACAATATTAGTGTATTATTTCATAAGATAGGAAAAACTATGTGTTACATCTCGAATAACTAAAACTAATCCTCAATCTTATACAACGATGCAAAACGAAGTTATTTTAATCTGATCATAATCAATATACTTCTTGCTATTCGTTAGATTTTCTTGATTACCTCGTAGTTATTTATAAGTATAATACGAAATCAAATAAAAAAAAGGGAAAAAAACAAGATTTTTTTTAAAATAGATGATTTATATTCTATTAATTATTTTGCTCTAAACTTGGAAACTACATTGCCATACGTATATGCAAATTAGTATTCCTACATGCAGTCTTTGACGTGTGAATAAATTATGTTCTTAGTCTTATATAAATAGGCTTTCCGTTTGCTTATACATTGTCACTTATTGTTAAAACGCGAAGTGTACTAGAATTTTATGCACCGTTCTTACATAATATTCGATCCAAAGTTACAAAAGGTGTTCATAGTGTTATATTTAAACAAATTTTACTTCTTCTGTAATTTTTAGTTTGCTTAATTCATCATGGAGTATATCGATACACTTATTGATAAAACAGCAATAGCAATTATATTATACTATATAATTAAATATTTAATAAATAAGTTTTTTGAATTTAATATGGTCAAAGGATTCTCGGGACCAAAAGCTTTTCCTCTCATTGGAAACCTGTATTTGTTTCTTGGGGATATGGAAGGTATGGTTGTATTTCATATGTGTCATATCTATACTTATGTTAACGCTGTTAAAGATATTTATTTTAGATGTTACCAATAAAATGTTAAAACTATCTACCAAATATGCATCACCATGGCGATTCTGGATAGGTCCAAAATTATTTATAATATTTGATGATCCTAAATATATTGAGGTAAAATTCATCAGATTTACCGTAATGCCGTTTACTGACTAAACGCGAGTTTAATTTATGTTATTCTTTGCTTTTTATTTTTGTTTAATTTTTTGTTTTCTTTTTAGATTATAACAAAAAGGTCTAACAGTTATGAGAAAAATCTGATATATGATTTTTTCAAACCGGCTCTGGGTAATGGGTTGTTTACTATTAAAGGTAATCAACACGTTCATATGTTATAATATATATAATAATCCAAAAGAATATTTTAAATGTCTTACAAAGGAATACTGGTAAAAGTAGTACTTTTCTTTATCTGAGCATATAATGTTTACAGTCTCAAAAAAATACATGCGTATAGGATAAATTTTTTTTTCTCATTTTTTAACTAATGAATATAAAAAAAGAAACAACGTAAGAAATTTTAGTAAGAAATATTCTTTTATTTGAAGCATTAAAGTGGGAAATTCATCGAAAAATCTTAAGTCCAGTATTCAAAGAAAAGTTTCATTCAACCTATATAGACTCGATAATTAAAAATTCAAACAGACTAGCAACAATTTTAGAAACTACTAACGGAGAAAATGTAGATATCATGCATTATGTTCATCTATGTACTTTAGATATAATATATGGTAAGCTTATGAAATTCTTAAATGTTTCAATTATTTGTATAAATATAAGTAAGTTAATTAAAATATGTTTTTTTTTTGTACTGACAGATAGCTTTTTAGGTCGTGATCTTGATTTGCAGAACAATCCCGAATGCAAACTTGATGAATATATGTCAGAGTAATAAAATAAAAAGAATATTTTAATATTTATAATGTAATAGCAATTTTAGTCTATATATGTTTTCTCTTATTGATTTTTAAACTTATTCAGACTCATGGATACGGCTTTTCAAAGGACCGTCAAAGTCTGGTTACATCCTAATATTATTTTTAACAATTCATCTCTGGGAAAGAGAGTACAGAAACTTTTATCTCACTTTAATAAAATCACGAACGAGGTATAAATAAAAAGATTATTCTTATTTTAAATTATTTAATTTTATCGAAATATTCCATAGCCTAAACAAAATAATATTTTACTAATGTATATAAATTTCATTCGTCAAGATTATACGGGAAAAAAAAAAGTCATTGCAAAAAGATAAAATCACTCCAGAATTGGAAGCGTCAGATGCAAGTAAGTGTAACAGTTTAAAAACAAGTTTTATTGTTGATCAATTTACGAATAGAAAACTTTTATAATAATGCTAAATAATAAATTATATATTTTTCTGAATAAAGGACAAAATACAAGTACATTTCTTGATTTGCTATTTAAATCATTTTACGAGACAGGAGAATATTCGGAACAAGATATTCGTGATGAAATTCATACAATGGTTTTTGCAGTAAGTTTAATTTATTTTAGATTGTTTACCAATTTTTTTTATTTAATAAAGGTGAAATATAATTTGTAATACGTTTTAGGGAAGCGACACTACATCTGGAACACTTACTTTTCTATTCTTAATGCTTGCCACATTTCCGGAAGTTCAAGTATGCACAAATAGCATTTGAATAGTATATAAAAAATCAAATATATTTTTATACTAACATTTTATTATATTTTTCTCTTTATTATATTTCTTTCTTTATTATATTTTCTGATTGCAGCAACGAGTATACGAAGAGTTGTACCAAATGTACGGCTCAAGCGATCCCAAAAATGTTCCTATTACACTTGAAGATATTAAAAAAATGAAGTATTTGGAGCGTGTTATCAAGGAGACATTACGACTCTTTCCTCCTGCTCCTGTCCTTGGTCGAGTTTTACAAAAAGATGTGAAAGGTATTCCTACATATACTACATGACTACATGTATATATTTTTTACCATTCGCATTATTGTTTTATGTAGTAATTATATGTGTTTATTTAATTTATTTAGTGGACGAGAATGTAGTAATACCGAAAGATTGTGATCTACTGCTTATTATACTTACACTTCATCGAAACGATAAATATTGGAAGGACCCTTTAACATTTAATCCTGATCGGTTTTTACCAGGCAATTACGATCGTAAATGTTTTTTACCATTCAGTGCTGGAAGAAGAGACTGCATAGGTAATACCACATTTTTATAGATACTTGAATTTATATTCGAAACAGTTATTTTGCGAAATACATATATATTTAATATCACTTTTACAGGTCAGACATTAGCAATGATCGAAATGAAGGGAATAGTTGCTACATTATTAAGAAAATTTGTTGTACGAATAGATAATCCAGTAATAGTTAAAGATATTGACCTGAAATGCATCGTTACCTTGAAACCAGCGAAATCTGTATTATTAAGATTCTACAAAAGATAATATCTGACATTTTTGTCAATACTCTGTTCAAAAGTGCGATAGAAATATTTGCCGGGAGACAACTCTCGACGTAACACGGCTCAACTATCTAAAATAAGATATAAAAATTATAAACTGACGTCTACGTTTTCATAGGTTGTGCCTTGTTCGTAGCTCCTACATAACGGCAAACTTGATAGCTGACGACGAAGAGAGGCTAACGAAGTCGAAACTAGAAAATAAGAGCAAGCGAGTCGTCGAGTAGGCAAAAATTGCGATAGCAACTTCGAACATTGTTTCCAAAAATGGAAATCTCCTCGCCATAGAGGAAAAGATCGACATTCTTTCGCCAACTCTCTGATAGCTACGTTCAATAAAATCTTATATTGCTTTTATTTTATTTAACATATATATAGTAATATCTTTTTATTTTATTGCTTTACTTGTTAACTTTATATTTCTTTATTTGTTACAAGCGATATCGTTCAGTGTTTTAATATTAGAGTATCTATCAATCTACTCTATGTTCCACTTTTGTTCATAAAATTCTTTATTTTACTTTATAATTTTACTTTTTTATTATATTGCATAGTATAAATTTAATTTCGTCTATTACGTCCTTATTATTATAATTAATCGTATGTATTTTAACTTATTATTCTTTAATATATCATTTCCTATTGTAGTTATATTTCTTTTGGTGCGTCTGGGAAAAAATGTTTTGATTGAATTTTTACAATGCGTACGCATTCCGACCAAAACAAACTTCCGAAAGTGATCGATGTCTTCCGGTTTTTACGATGGGCGGGAAAAGAGATTTCAAATTTACAGTATGAAATAATTCGATTTATCTCCCTTACATTTAGTGTGGACTGATATCTATATTCTGATATTTTTTCAATACTAAATAACGTGCGTGGAATGACAAGGATTTTCTTTAGGATTTCGTGTAGCACTCAACGTGTTAACGATTTATGTACGATCCATAAAGATTATAGAATCTTAGCATATATTCGAAATACGCGTCTCAATTATTTTGTGAATATCGTAGAAAGAATATTCTTTCTTTCTGAGAATATTGAGAATATTGAAATGTTATCGCGCCTAAATAATCAATAATAAATTTATTGAAATATGTTTTCCTTTTGTAATTACATATGACCTGTTAGAAAGCGATTTAGATTTGCATAATAATCCGAAATGTTAACTTGATGAATATATGTCAGAGTAATAATAAGAGAGTATTTTAGTATTTATAATATAATGCAGCGTTATTCTATATTTGTTTTTTTATTGACTATTATTCTTATTCAGATCGATGGAAATAATTATGAAAAGGGCTTTCCAATTCTAGTAACATTTAGATATTATATTTTACAATTCATATTTTGGAAAAAGACTAAAGGAACTGGCTTCACACATAGATAAAATCACGAGCGAGGTATAAATAAACAGAACAATCCTATTTCAAATAAGTCATAATAAAAATTTCAGTTGCTGAGATGAAGACCCAATGAAAGGGACGAAACGTTCAACAAGATCAAAATAACGTTCGAAAAGATTTTTTAACCCGTCCAATCTTCCTACGACACCTATTTTAATAATTTTATTTTCTGGACAAGATAAAAATCAATTAGTTACTAATAATTTTTTCTTAGTGAATAAATGAGTCTTTATGATAATTTGTGTTGAAGATTCGGCAATTATACGCATCAGTATGTTGTATTCATGTGTGTATATGATTGTTCATACGAATATGCGCGAGGGGATAAAGGACAGTAGCAGACTATGTTTGGATTGTTCCACATTTGTGCCGTTTGTTTTGCCTATTTTTACGTTTGTCGTTTGTAGTTGAATAAACGGTTTGCCTTTTATCATCTATAATAAAACAAGCTGAGTTCAGCGTAGTTCTGTAAGCAAGTGTACAGACGCACGGTTCTGCGTGTAACTGTACAAGCATGAAATATACTCGGCGATGCTCGTGCATAGAAGCGAGCCGAGAGACAACCGTGCTGAGTTCGGTGGTCGAAAAGTGAATTGCATTGAAGCACGCTCGCGAAATCTAAAACTCTCATATATATTCTGTTAAAATAAAGTAACACGTTTCATCCAAACTAACAAATATTTAATTATTTACTCTGTTCTCCTAACAATGTTTTAACAACCTATGTCCTTTCTATTTTATTTCCCTTAACCCTTTCCCGTACTTTAGCGAGTCTGACTCGCGACCAGATACTTGAGCATAACGTAAACATAATAAGCCGAGCTCGCGGACTGACTTTTGCCCGTTACGGTCGTGACTGAATTTAGTTTCTATCAGTACTTCATGACAGTCAGTCACGATTCTTATCGTGTCTGTTACTAAGCAGTTCAGATATTAAAATTTAAGAAACCTCTTCAAAATGCAAGATACAAAAGTTTTAAATGAAGGTAGTGATAACGAATCCTCCGATAGTGACGCAATTATGCCAGTCGCAAAGCGTATAAGGCGTATGATTATAGATGAGCGTAGTGAAGAGGAAAGTGCGACACAACAATCATAGATTTGGCAGGTACCGGTTTCTGTCATAATATATATACCGGCCAGGACAGAATTAATTGAAACGATAATGCATCGGAGAACGTTGTGATGGAGTTGTCAAAATCTATAATAAACGAAGGATATAATTTATTCCTGGAAAACTGGTACTCTTCACCCAACCTGTTACTAAAATTAAACCAGCAATAGACAAACGTTATCGGGACGGTACGCAAGAACAGAAAAAATATGCCACGAGACATGCAAAAGCATATTTAGAAGAAAGGAGAATTTGTGTGGAGATGTTGCAATAATTTGACAGCTCTGCGATGGAAAGAGAAATGTGACGTTTATATGCTCTCACAAAACACAAAACTGTAGAGATGGTCGAGCAATCAAACAAACAATTACAGAAATAATGAAGCCGAAATGTATCGTAGAATATAACAAGGATATGGGTGCAGTTGATCATCAAGATCAGAAATTAGCTTGTTTCCTAATAATGAGAAAAGTCATGAAAGGATACTAAAAGCTTTTCATTTACATATCAGATATGGCTCTGTTCAATACCTATATTATGCAGAAAACAATTTAAAGTCGAAAACGGGAGACTTATGGTCATTACCGTACATAGCAGAGTAAATTTTACAAATTGTTAAATTACCGGACTACAAAATGCGTGGGAAATCATTATTTAAAACACCCTTTGACTCAAAGCTCAATATTAGGCTCACTTCCCCCAAAATATAGATCCGTCACCTCGGAAAAAGCATCCAACAAGGATGTGCAAAATTTGTATAAACATAAAATTCGAAGCGCAACGAAGTGGGAATGCGCAAAATATAAAGTGGCTTTACATCTGTCAAATGTTTTAAGAAGTAACATACCCTGGAGTATTTGTAGAGTTGTATGTATTTTCTTTTTAGATATTCATTCAGTTTTATGATTTATTCATTATTCTTCTCATCAGATTCAACGGGAATAACGGCCACTAACGATTATTGTCTACCTACTCGTGGTTTCGATAACACGTGCTTTGGTTTTATCTCAATTATTATAGTTTTTTTTTCTAGTGTGTGAACTCAAGGGTCATTGTAATTCTCAGATAAATCTTACGGTCTTCTCATCTAGCGATTGAAGCAACGGTGCGTCAATCAGCTTAAGGGGCATTTAGTGCATCAACTTTTACACTCATCTCTTCTCGTGGTGTGCCGACCACGTGTGATCGGTCGCTGACCGTTAGGCGATCTCAACATCTCACCTCGCAGTGCATCAATAAAATCGCTGTGCGGAAACACTCAAATTGTGTGCAATTCAGTGGACTGTTCTCATCTATCTTTTTGACTCAATCTTCTTTCTTCTTTAATCCGTTTGCGCCCAGTATTGAGCATAGGTTTCCTTTAACATTCTCCATCTATTCCTATCCTGTGCGATTCTTATCCATGGTAGTCCTGCTGATCTCTTGATATCGTCATACCATCGAGTTATTGGTCGACCTCTATTTCTTTTTCTCGCCCATGGTCTCCATTTGAGCATCTTAGCGTTCCATCTATTGTCTTTGATGCGAACTATGTGTCCGGCATAGTCCTATGTCAACTGTGTTATTCTTGTTGTTATGTTAGTTACTTTAGTTCTCTGCCTGATCCATTCGTTTCTTCTCCTTTGTCTTAACGAGATACCGATCATTGCCCTTTCCATAGCCCTTTGTGTCACTTCTAGTTTTGTTATTATTTGTTTTGTGAGGGTCCAGGTTTGAGCTTCATAGGTTATAACAAGAAGAATACAGTGGTCAAATACTTTGGATCGCAAGTGCTGGGGTATCTTTTTGTTTTTCAGAATGAAAGCTAGTTTTCCGAATGCTACCAATCCCAGTCGTTGTCTTCTCTCTATTTCCATATCTTTATTTTGCTTTCCCAGTGTTACACTTTGTACAAGATATATATATTCTCTGACGTTGTCTATCCGTGTTCCATTTACAGTTATTTGTGGATCTTGTCGACACATTGTCTTTGTTTTTCTTAGCTTGATTTTAAGTCCTATTTCCTTTGATGTTTGCTTTAATTCTGTTATCATATTTTTTAGGTCTTCCTCATTTTCCGCGAACAGAACAACGTAGCCTGCAAATTTTAGATGATTTAATCTTTCGTCATTGATATTTATTTCTTTACCCGACCAGTCCATCCTTTTAAAGACGCCTTCGAGTGCCAAAGTAAATAGTTTGGGCGAGATTGTATCTTCCTGTCTAATACCTCTCTCGATCGTAAAGCTGTTAGTACATTCGTGCATTTTAATGGTTGCTCTAGCATGTTGGTATATGCTTCTAATCAGTTTAGTATATCGAGAGTAAATTCGTGCATGGTTGAGTTCTTCTATTAGTGCCCAGTGTTCAATAGAGTCGAATGCCTTCTCATAATCAATGAAGGCCATGTACAGAGGGAAATTGTATTCGACTGATTTCTCTATTAGAATTATCACTGTGAGGAGATGGTCGCAAGTACTAAACCCCTTCCGGAAGGCCGCTTGTTTACTGGTTGATAATTGACCAATAAAGACGACAATTGCGTATTTCCACGCACTTAATTTGTGTAATTATTTAAGACGGTTGTAGCGAGTCCCTTTGTTTCCAGCGAACCAACGACAGGGCAATTTTTCAAACAGTCGCATTAAAAAGCAAATTAACGATTTTTAAAAAGCTCTTTAACGGTTTAGACAACCCTAATCGAGAGGATATAGCAAATGGCAAGTTAAGATTAAACGATATCAATTCGGATATGGTGATATTTGAACTTATTTAAGACGATCTATTAAATAAAGCTTCCGACTTTGAAGCTCCGACTTGAAGCTCATATCCAAGAGAGTGATGATTATCGCGAGGCCGTTTACAGCGTGATAATAAAGCAAAGAAATATTAACGAAATTCAATTCATTAACAACTCGAGCCACCGATTCGCCTGTATCACTATCAGCCGTGAATGCCCCATTAGACGCGAACAATCTTCAAACAAACGTAATAACTTAAAATTACCAGGTGCGTTTGCCGCAATTTGACGGGCGGTTCGAAGACTGGTCAAACTTCGCGAATCAATTTCAATCGATCATCGGCAAAAAGTCCGACTACCAGATATACAAAAATTTTCGTATTTGAAGGCTTACTTATCGGGAAAAACAGAAGATAAAATCCGCGTGGTAGAAACTACGGGAAATAACTACCAAATAGCATGGAAGTAACTAGAAGAGTATTATGATAATCCTCTAATGGTAATCAATAAGCATATAAATGCGATACAGGAATCAAAAAACACGGAAAGATTTAAAATGAGCAATTCATCCAAGTCATTCGTGCGGTGTGGCAATTCTCGAAACGTAATACAAAACAACGCGCGCTACACGATTCCGCAAAGGTATTCACAAAGTGGACTGCGTCAAAATGAAATGCAAGTATACTCGTCGCAAATACGTCGGCGGTGTTCATTATGCAAGAATAATCATTATACGTCCGAGTGTGAGCAATTATTAAAAATTAAACCCGAGAAACGAAGAAAGATCATTGAGCATACGGGTTTGTGCACTGATTGTTCACGCAGCAATCACAAGGTAGATACGTGCCGTGCAAGAACTTGCAAAAAATATAAGGGTAAACATAACACGTTACTACACCTAGACGAGAAAGCGCGACGGTACGATGCGCACACTTAAAACTCGATCGCGTACCCTTACCGACATAACTATTGGTTAATAGTTATTTTTGACTGCGGCGCGCTCTCGGACGAATCCATCAATATGGACGGTGCGTTTTTCGCTTGTCGGTCGCTGCGACTAGTTGTCCACTGACTGATGGACACTGACAGTGACCAAAACAGTACCCGGAAATTTGATGCTATTCTTATGGTTTAAAAATAATAATGGCAAAAAAATTAAAAATATCAATTTTTTTTATTTATATTAAGTAACTTTTTAAGCTATTTTAATTTACTTAACTTTTGTACATTCCTTCAATAATAATCGGTAAATAAATATAAAAGAAAAAATCCAAAATGTATAATGTAACACAGGATATGACAACTTTAACAGGATATTTTGATAATTTTAATATAATAATAATAAAAATAATAAAACCATAATGAACGAATAAAGATAAAATTTTAATAGAAAAAGTTAATAATCAATTTGTCTATGCTATATTTGAAAGCATGGATCAACGCATAAACCTACATCGCATTTTTACATTCATATCTGCTTTTTCGTCGGATTTTATGTTTAGTGCATACCACACATTTTCGCATTTGATTTTTTTTTTCGCAGACGGATTGACACAAGTACTTGGAAAATGCCTTTCAATAAGACGTAAGGGATCGTCGGTATTTCTTTTCCTTTGGTATGTATTTGAAATTCATATAAAAATTTTCCAAATATTTGTTTTAACACTAGTAAATGAAATGTCACGAATTTTAACTCTTCACCTGATACGTATTTATATAAAACATATGCGTTCCAAATACTTATATCTAATAAATGAAAAAAAAATTTTTTTGTACCATTTATAACTTTTCCTAATACACTCAATAGTACTAATTACCATATCGGTCTATCTACAACACCCATATTACGATTGTAATCCTGTATACATGTTGGTTTTTTTTATTGGTGTTTTTGTAAGGTAATGAAACTTTCTTGTTGCTACGATATCAGCGTGATGTAAACTTGTCAACATCCAAACTTCTCTTTTATCCAGCCATTTCATACATAATAAAGTTTCAGTTGATCGAAATGATATTTCTCCTTTTTGCAGTTTGTTTGAAATAATTGGTACATATTTGCGATTTTTTCTTACGGTACCACAACTATTTGTCTGTTTCAAGTGTAATGTGTTAAATAAAAGTGGACTCGTGTACCAGTTATCCACATATAAACTGTGACCTTCCCCGAATAATCTTTCATGAGAGTCATGACTATATTACCGGATTTACCCAAATTTTCTTGGAACACAGAAATTTCTGTGTGTTTCCAAACCTGAATATACTATCATGTCAAAAATATACCCCGTTTTACAGTCACAAGCAATGAAAGACTTTATGCCAAATCGATTGCGTTTAGATGGTATAAATCGTTTGAAGGATAAGCGACCTTTGAACAATAATAAATTTCGTCTATACAAATATTTTGAAACGGGTAGAAATTTTGTTTTAAAATCAATCGAAATCTATCATTTAGTTCAAGAATTTTGAACAATTTATCTCTACAGTTTAGTACCTCGGGATTGCTAAAATGTAAGCACTGTATTAAGTTTAAAAATCTATCTCGAGACATAATATCATGAAAATGTCAGTTTTCATAAATTTGTCTTTCGACCAATATTCCGGGTAAGAAAGTTTTTTTACGCGTGACATTAGTAATACGGTACCTAAAAAACAGTATATTTCATCTACATTAGTATCGTACTATGAATTTATTCGCGAATTAGCCTTCCATGTACGCTTTTTTTTTAAATAATTATGGTATTTATTAGTTTCATTTACAATACAATTTACTAATGATTCTGGGAAAAATAATTGAAAATAATCTAACGGTTTTGATTTTTTGTTTAGGGCTGCTTTTCATCCAAAATCTTTATCATCAAAGTTGTGTACTTTTGGAATTAAATTTTCATGCGACCAACAGATGTTTACAAATGGATCTGGCGATGTAAATTCATTGGCATTATTTTCTTGCAATTGTGAAATATCTTGCTCTCCAGTTTCTGATTCGGAGCTTGAACTTAATGAGCGCAAAACGCGTCTTGATTTTTGAACAATTAAATTCTCTTCTTCAGACGAGGAAAATATGTCGTCAAGAAGCTCTATTTTTTCCTCTTAACTACTACTTAGGTACATACGTTTTCTTTTCTTCTGGCCAAACATTTTTAGGGTGTACTATATTATTAAAAAAATAACGAATGGATAAATTCAAAAACTAATCACAAAATAAAATAAATAAATAAATACTTAGATATTCTGTAAGAAACAGGTTTACAGGAATCAATGCACGAAGAGATTATACGAGAGCGTAACGTAGAAGAGCAGTGTAATATGAAGGCAATTGATTGAACGATATTGAAACAATTGCCGATATTTAGTTGCTATGTTACATAAGACAACAAATTCCATGTTGAATCAACTGGTAAAACAGTAATAAAAGTGTTATGGCTAAAAATACAGAGGGCGTATATATACGCCTTTCGTATATATTGATGGACTTGCGAGGGCGTATATATACGCCTTTAGCATTCAAAGGGTTAACCGCGGTGATAGATCGCGACAGGATTCCACACAAATGTCGTGTACTTTTGGATTCGGGTGCCGAGGCTAATTTTCTAACGGTAGAATTTGCAAATAAACTTCATATTCCCAAACAAGTCGTAGACATACTAATAGCAGGAATAAATAAGACTGAAACTAACGCTAGCAAGATCATGGTGACCACAAAGCTGTCACGAACAGAAATTATACCGCGAAACTAAAATTTTTACTTTTGCCTAATATAACAAATACTTCGCCATAGCATCAAGTACCGTCGGAAGATTTAGTTATTCCCTCGAATATTCAATTAACTGATCCCGACTTCGCTAAACCATCAGAAATCGATGCAATTATCGGGATGGAAATATTCTGTAGCTTATAGCGTGTCGGTTAAATCGTCCAACTTAACGAATCATTAGCCGTACAAAACAAGCGACTAGATTGGATAGTAGTAACGAATGGAAACATGCCTGTTCCACAAACCGTTAAGTGCCATACCGCCATTGTTAAATTGCACGATCAAGTAGAAAAATTTTGGCGCATCGAACGAACCCCAGAAAAAAGTAGCAGGTCTCACGAAGAGGAATGCTGCGAAAATAATTACAAAACCAACACTTTGCGCGACAAATCGGGTAGGTATGTCGTGAGATTGCCATTTAAGGAAGACATAAATCAATTAAACGATTCATATATCAATGCGTTAAGAAGATTACATACATTAGAACGATATTTAGAATGCAAACCGGAGATTCGAAAGGAATATGCGGAATTCTTATCTGAATGCGAAAATTTAAGTCACATGGAAAGAATCCACTCCCCCCCGCCGTAATGACGGCTATTATTTACCCCACCACGCAGTAATAAAACAATCTAGCCTAACCACGAAACTTCGGGTAGTGTTCGACGCGTCTGCAAAATCGAATAACGGTCTATCTTTAAACGATATATTAATGGTCGATCCAACCATTCAAGAAGATCTGTTCACAATTTTGGTTCAAGATTTCGATCACACACGTTCGCACTCACGGCGGACATAGCAAAGATGTACAGACAAATAATAATGGATTCGCGTGACCGCAAGTATTAAAATATTCTTTGGCGTCAACATGAAAATGAGCCGATGAAAACCTACAGACTAAACACGGTAATAAACGGAACGGCATCTGCATCTTTTCTAGCAACTCGCACCCTGCATAAGCTTGCCAACGAAGAGTTCGAACAATATCCAAGGGCTTCCGTCATCTTAAAGGAAGATTTCTATGTAGACGACCTTTGACGGGAGCTCATACTGTATCCGAAGCGAAGCAAATCCGCGACGAGCTTATTAACCTAACAAATAAAGCAGGAATGCAATTGAGACAATGGGATTCTAATAACGCGGAAATTTTGAGAGGTCTTAATAACACAACCAATAACAAGCTCGTAAGTTTAGATGTTTCGAACACTATTAAAACGCTGGAGTAAATTGGAACGCCGTGGAGAATACCATAGATTATACGGTAAAACAATAGAGCAATCCATACAAGATAAGCAAACAAAATATAGTTCTAGAAATCGCGCAAGTTTTTGACCCATTAGGCTTGTTCGGGCCAGTCATAATCAACGCAAAACTAATAATGGTAGAGGATGTCCACTTAAAGCGTCGACATGGATCATTTTACTATCTGGCCGGTGTTCAAAAACTAACTTACTGGGCCGGTGATAAAACATGTTTTCGAATCTCTCCATCAGATCGTTTAGGTTGGTTTCCAGAAATTCAGGTCACGAATGCATCCATTCTAGCGCTTTACCACGAAGTCGCATTCGGACATTCAAAAATCATAAAGGGGCAGGATTACTAGTGTAACCTCCTGAAAAAGGTGATTTTGGGAATTTTTTTGAAGAAAATTACTGCATGAAATGTTTTAATATTTGAAGGAAATATTTGTGAATTTATAATAAGTACATAATAAAATTTTTGGATCAAAAAATTAAAAATTCAGCAAGTTATTTGCAATCTTCCAAGGGTTCAAAAACAGTACCGAAACTACTGACGAAAATTTGATGATTTTTGGCCTGTTAAAATTACATTTTATATTCGATCGAAAAACTGGAGGTTCTTGGTATGGAGAAACATATATAAAAGAAGCTGCAAAAAGAATCAAATCGATCGGATGATTTGTCTTCAAATTATAACTGCATTAAATTTGAAAAATGTCATTTCGAGAAAAACGCGTTTAAAGTTTAAGTTACTGATATTGTACGGTAAGAGTATGTTGTTCTTCAGATGGATGTAACTCAAAAACTATTTGAGATAGACATTTGAAATTTTTGTATGTTATTTTTAAAGGTATAGACTATCGAAATATGCAACAACAACAAAATCGACTTTTCAAAATTTCGCACTAGTGATGTCCCTTAAGCGGGCTGCAACAAGACTGTATGTTTTACAAATAGAGCAATCATAGATATTCATGAACGTTCATAAATTATGTATTTCTCGATAACTTTAGGTAGTAGGTCGGTGTAACGGGTTTAAAAAATTGATTAATTTTTTTACATTTTTTGCAAGTAAAACATCTTGAAAATATTTTCTAAAGGTTTCTGATCAAAATGTAGAATATTTTCAAAATTATAGCCAAAAGAAACAAGCGCGCTGTAGTTTGTATGAAAGTATAAAAAAACTTTGAACGCGTTTTTCTGAAATACGTTTACGGAATTTCGGGAAAGCACTGATTTAAAACTATCACCGATTAGGCTAAAAATTGAACCTGTTATTTTAAACACACATAGCTAAATACATAACTTTTAAAACATTACATTTTTGATAAATTAACTTTTTTACAAAATTTATCAAAGAAAAATTCAATTTTGAAAACCTTTTTTTTAAAAGTCCGCTATTTTTATTTTTTTTTTAATATGCATATTATTAAATAGTTCATTAGAATAGAGCCTTTAGAAAAATAATCTCTTTAATTTTTTATTTCAAATGACTACGGAAGATTGTGTGCTTCTCCGAAACAACTCAACTATTTTTCGAGGGCTCAACTTAGACGGAAAAAATTATTGACGAATTAATATAAAATTAATTAAAAAAAATTTATTTTGTACATTTCAAGACACCTATGAAAACATGTAAAATTTCGAAACGATCGCATTTTATTTTCAAATTAAAAAAATTCATGAGAAAACGTCGAAATTTCGACCGTCATACCGAGCTACTACTTCCGAGAACGGCCAATCGTAAGAGAAGTAATCCGAAGTAACGCAGCCGGCACCAAGCGAAGAAATTTTTTCGGAACGCCGAAAAAATGTGGAAACGATTCTTTATAACTTATTATCAGCAGCGGAATATATAATTTTCTTTCAACGTTTTTGCCCCTAAACGAAGTACGCGAACCAATCCATTTTTTCGATATCATTTTTTGTATGTTATGGTCAATGTATATATTCCGGTAAATCTATAGAATGCGCAGAAGGTTTTGATTAATCTATGAAATGTGCTTTAATTTGCTATTTTTAAAGCTAATGGAAGGGAAAGAGAGTAGGAAATGAAACAAACAACGATAGGTGTATGTTCGTATGATCATCAAATAATCTTCACTTTCCGTACTGTGCACGCGTTTTCTCAACTCTGTCTAACTTTAAAAACTTAATCTTCCATACTTCCACATTGTAAAGGTAGAAGAAGGTAATATAGAAAAAAATACGAATTCAATTATTATTATAATAAATAAAGTTATTATTGTGTTAAAATAAAGTTATTATTTAAACTTATTAGAATTGTAAATAATTTAATTGATTTAAATAACTTATTTAAAGTTATTAATTATCTTAAAAATAAAGTTATTATTTAATATATTAAATATATATTATATATAATATAATTATATTTTATATAAATATAATTATTTTATATTCCGTTACTATAAAGATCAGCGTAGTGCTTAGTTTCTTTTAAGTGGTGAGATTCAGTCAAGATTTTCAAAAAATAGATTTGTTTTTTTTACATTTTCTTGAAGTACGTTTCGAAAATATTCTCTGAAAATTTCAAGTTAATCTCATGAATAGTTTCCGAGACATTCTACAATTGATAGGTAGCGGACAGAAGAAGCAAGCAACCGTTTTCGATACGCCTATTATATTTTATGAATAGTCTTGTGGAAACAACAAAAAAGAACATCGGAAGCTGAAAATAAAGAAAAGAATTAATTGACTGTATAATCTTGTTATGTATCACTATATTTGTGTTCAAAAACTTATTCGATTATTTTATTATGAATCGTAACTAAGGTTTTTGGAAACTTCAGAGATCTATTAATCTTCTTAAATCGCGTACTGTTAAAAGGCAAGTGTTTTCAATTCGTAAACAGCGAAAGTGAGGAAAGTGTTACAAGTTCATTAGCTAAAAAATTAAAATGTGACATAGAAGATGATGTACCTGAAGATAGTTGTGTTGAATATAAAATAATAAACTTTGTTTCTGTATTACGACCATTTCGAATCTTATTATAGGAAAATAGTGTAATGTGGATGTGAAATTTCAGACAGTAAGCACACGTGGTTCGAGATTTAAAATTGTAATATCACGTGATGATTGTATTAACGATAACATTTCTTGTATATAATAATGTAAGTAATTATTTAATTAGTATTTCTATAAGTACATAAATTAAGTGTAAGATAGGAAAACTTTTCTAGAAATTTTCAAAAATTTATGATTCAAAAACTATAAGCTTTAGCAAGATTTTTTATAGAATATTTTCGTTGTGCAATTGTCCAAAATATGAAAAGAAAATAATTCATCTCGATAAACTATAACTTTTTGAAAACTTGTTTAAACAATCAGCTATAAAGAATTGAATGCTTCACTTTTCGCCAAAAAATGGTGAAATTTGAATTCAGCGGATCAAAATAGATAAAAAAAGTTTAGCTTCATCCATATAGCGCCAAATGTTACGAAAATATAATACCGTATCCACATCAAAAATCTTTAAATGCCTTTTTCTCCAAACTATGTTTGTCAAGTTGGTGACCACTATAATTCAATAACAACTCAAAGGATTTTAATGAAATTTTGACTCTTTATTAATAGCACTAAAAACTGATTCTTCATCGAAGGATTTTCATTTAGGTGAAAAACTTCAATTTATTTTTACAATAGACTCAATTTTTCTGCCGAAAATCGAAAACAATAACAAAAACCGTCATTTTATTAATTTTCAAAAAAAAGACCTTTAAAAAAGAACTAGATTTATTATGAAACTAATAATTTATATTTTCTTTTTTTTTTTGATGATCCAGTAAGATGTTCTGATGGTCACCGCAAAGCACTCCTTGCGAAACGGAGTCTAACAAAGATGGCGATATTTTTATATAAATAATTAATATTTATTTTTGAAATATTGTAGAAGTTAAGTTGAATCATAATATAAAAACTCTGTTTAATCAGTTTTATAAAGCAAACTTAATTATTATAAAAAAACAATTATTACAAATTTCACTCCTCTAACTGTATCTCCTCCCTAAAGAGAGCTCCAACAAGACTATTGTTTTACAAATAGAGGAATCATAGATATTCATAAACGTTCATAAATTTTGAAAAAATGTATCGAATGCGCACGGTAATTTCTTTTAAAAGCTTCTATTAGTCGATTGCCACTTATTACACAAAAGTACGAAAGTATTGCCTATCGCCAGGCGCTGAATAATGTAAATGAAACTTCTAAGAACGTTCGGGCGTATAGCATTGTGGTAATTTGTTGCGTTTGTTGTGTGAAGAGAGAATTTTACTCTATTATCGTGAGTGTTTTGATTTCGGTAGTTTTAATTGATTGCTTTAATAATTCTTTAATGTTCGATGTCTCATCAGTGTTAAAGTCTTTTTTATGTGTGTGTGCTCGTTTGGTCACTTTAGCGTAGCTTCTTCTTGATTCAGTGTGTTCATATATTGGTACTTTATCTCTGTTGTGCATTTTCGTTTTGTTTATAGTAAGGAATTTCCTTGTAAGTATCGTCTAGAATAGGTTTTACCAATACTTTTTTTCTTAACGTTGAAAACAATTTTTGTTGTAGTAGTTTTTTCGTCTGACATCCTTTATAATTTGCTGGGTGATTACCGTTGCAGTTTACACATATGAGTTTTCGATTTGCCCTCTTGAGGACAGAGTGTTGTTAAATGTTTTTTTGCACATTAAACAGGCAGGATTTCTGTTGCAATAATTTTTTGTGTTTCCATAAGCTTGGCATCGTCTGCATTGACGTATTTCTCTTTTAGTTTTAGGTGGTTCGACTTTAATTATTGTATTAAGCAGGGTATTAATGTCGTATATGTTTTTTTTATTATTCTGAGGAGCCTGTTCGATAAAAAATAAAGGTAGCGGCTGTTTGGTATTGAATTTTGATATATTATTTATTCATCTTACCTTGTGACCAAGTTTGTGTAATTCATTTGTTATTTTAACTGTTTTGACTTGGAATGAAGTCCTTAAATTACGATTTTATAGCTCTTCTCGTTTTTTTCTTGATACTTGTGGTATCCAAGTTTTAAGTTTTTAGTGCATTTATTACCTTTCTGATCGTATCTGATGGAGTAGTTTGAACTTTAACTTTGTTCTCTATAAGTTGTTTTATTACATAGCTATTTTGTTCAGCTGTCTATTCAATAACTCGAGCAGAGGGTCGATGATTTCCGCGTCAATTTATATTGGTGGTGGTTTTACTGCATTTTTATCTCCCAATTTTTCGGTAATATTTTTTGGTTTTGTTGACTGGACGAGTAGATCATAAGAGTTGCTTATGGGTATGTTTGAAGCCATTTTGTAGGTAATAATGCGGAAGAGTTATTATTACTGTTTTTTGGTTCACCATCTTGCGCTTTTTTGAACTCTGTAAGCGGGAATCTAGATTTGCGAATCTTCGGAGTCTGTATCCATATCACTTTCCATACACGGGTTTCTATTATCTATTTTGATTATTCTCATTTCGGTACGAGCAAGTTTAGAGGATTGTTTTGTTTCCATCGATGGTTGACCTATTTCAATATTAGCTTTTATTCTAATAATATACCTGCTCTCCTTATTAACTATTTTAAGAGGTGGGATGTTATTAATTTTCATGGTCAAAGCTTTTTTGCCATAGGATTAAACATGCGGTTACCCGCGTGGGTGCAGTGTTACCTCGCTACAACACTGGTCACTTTACTCTTGAAGTTGCCATGTAAACCTAACTTATGTTATACTGTGTATCTCAACGTATTTATTATTTAAATACTTATATTTTCGGGAGCGGTAGATAAGCACGTCCGTATTTACTAACTATTGAACGAAGAATTCCTATCTTATTAATATGATAAATTAATGTGCTAGAAAAATTTACATCTAATCGCACATCAGCGTTTTTTCAAGATTGCATCGAGTTTGCGTCAGAGAAACATCAGCGTTTTTTCACAGTTTTGCCGGAATGAAGCGAATATTACGCTCCTAACATCTTTCACACAAATTTATATATTTATTACCCCGCGCAGGCCAGATGGAATTGAAAATTTCTTTTCGATATTGTCGATTGCGATAATCAAGAAATAATGGGAGTTTACTTTTTGCTTGAGACACATTTGATTACATATTATTTTTTTTATTTATCTCAATCTTTTGTAGCACATACGCTCGTATAGCATCCGTTTATTTTCCTTATAATTTTTCAAACAGATATTATTTATTTTTTTAGGATTTTTGCAATTAAAAGAACCAGTAAAGAACCAGTAACCAGAACCAGTAAACTAGTAAAGATAACATATAATAAAACGCAACCTCATCTTTTCAAAAATGAGCTAGCTTTATATTGTTAAGGTGTAAAAAAAATCACACAGCGTGCTATCCAGTTTATACATTTTCAACCTAATTTGATGATCACTACAGAGGAGAAATAAAACAAAATAAAACTAATAAATAATAAACATACCTCCATTAACCTCAAAAAAGATTTTTATTACTAATATTATCAAATAATCAATGTTTTTCCAGATATTTTTGAAGATATTCACAGTTTTTTTAATATCAATCACCACCATATGTAATAATTATAATAAACCAGTCTAAGAATAGGACGATTATCTTTGTTAATGGACCCAGCAGCGTGTGCTTAGCAACGGTTTGAAGAGAGAGGAGGCGCGATAACATTTTGATATTCTCAATATTCTTACAAAGAAAGAATAATCTTACTATGATATTTTCAAAATAATTGAGACGCGTATTTCGAATATATGCTAAGATTCTATAATCTTTATGGATCATACATAGATCGTTAACACGTTGAGTGCCACACAAAATCTTAAAGAAAATCCTTGTCTTTCCACGCACGTTATATAGTATTGAAAAAATATCAGAATATAGATATCAGTCCACACTAAATGTAAGGGAGATAAATCAAATTATTTTATGCTGTAAATTTGAAATCTCTTTGCAAGCGGATCGCAAAAACCGGAAGACATTGATCACTTTCGGAAGTTTGTTTTGGTCGGAATGCGTACGCATTGTAAAAATTCAATCTAAACATTTTTTCCCAACCGCGCCAAAATAAATATAACTTTAATAAAAAATGGTATATTAAAGAATAGTAAGTTAAAATACATACGATTAATTATAATAATAAGGACGTAATAGAAGCAATAAAATCTATACAATGCAATGTAATACAAAAGTAAAATTAAGAAGTAAAATAAAGAATATTATGAACAAAAGTCGAATATAGAGTAGAGTAATAGATACTCTAATATCAAAATACTTAACTCTATCGCTTCTAACGAGTAAAGAAATATACAGTTAAAAAGTAAAAGGCATGTATGTATAAGATTATACTGAACTGAGCTATCAGACAGCTGACGGAAGAGTGTCGATCTTTTCCTCCATTGTGAGGAGGTTTCCATTTTTGGCAAAAATGTTCGACGTTGCCATCGCAATTTTTGCCTACTCGACGAATCGCTTGCTCTTATTTTCTAGTTTCGACTTCGTTAGCCTTTCCTAGTCGTCAGCTATCAAGTTTGCCGTTATGTAGGGGCTACGAACAAGGCAATACCTATGACACCGTAGACGTAAGTTTATAATTTTTTTATATCTTATTTTACGTAGTTGAGCCGTGTTACGTCGAGAGGTGTCTGCCGACAAATATTACTGTCGCACTTTGAAACAGAGTATTGGGAAAAATGTCAGATATTATTTTTGTAAAATCTCAATAATATAGGTTTCGCTGGTTTCAAGGTAAGGCTGTATTTCAGGTCAATATCTTTAACTATTACTGGATTATCTATTTGTACAACAAATTTTCTTAATATTGTAGCAACTATTGCCTTCATTTCGAACATTGCAAATGTCTGACCTGCAAAAGTGACATAAAATGCATATGTATCTTGAAAAATAACTCTTTCGAATATGAATTCAAGAATCTATAAAAATGTGGTATTACCTATGCAGTCTCTTTTTCCAGCACTGAATGGTAAAAAACATTTGGGATCGTAATTGCCTGGTAAAAACCGATCGGGATTAAATGTTAAAGGGTCCTTCCAATATTTATCGTTTCTATGAAGTGTAAATATAGTAAGCATTAGATCACAATCTTTCGGTATTACCACATTCTCGTCCACTAAATAAATTAAATAAACACATATAATTAGTACATAAAGAAATAATGCGAATGGTAAAAAATGTAGGAGACGGTAAGCGTCGCCGTCTTATCTTTGGGTCTGCTGACAAAGACGCTAGTTTGCTAGCATAGGGCGATGGGTATCGGTTAGATTATAAGTAACCTGATACAACGGACGAAATAAAGGACGGTGTGAATGCGACGAATGAATGCACGAGCGACAAAGAGTAGTGAGTGTTGAGCGTTGTAAGAGAGAGGATCTGCGTTTTGTAATAACGATTAGAAATTGTAATAAAACTGTTTTTCCCATTAAAGATCCTACAAAATTGGGGGCTCGTCCGGGATTGAAGAGCTACAGCGTGCGAAGAGTAGGATTGCGGAAAAACAACAGCGAATACTGCGATAGCGAAATTGTGTGAAGTTTTGCGATAGTGAATTGATGTGAACTTTTGCGATAGTGAATTGGTGTGAACCTTTGTGATAGTGAAGAATTAGCGTTGAACAGCGTGACAGAGAGTCGTGTGTGCGAAACAGTATAGAAGAAGAAAAAATCATGAGCGACGTACGTAAAGCGCCTTCGGAATTTTTGGTATCGGAATTGAAGGAGAAGTTGGCAACTTTGGGACTTGCCACGACAGGTGTTAAAAGCGAGTTGATAGCCCGCCTTATGGAAGCTGATCCATCGGGAAATTGGGTAATAGGAGACAGTATTGCGAGGAGGGATGTCGAAGAAACGCGGAACACAACCGTAGCCGCGGTGAGTGAGAGTTAGATGAGCTTGCGCTTTTAAGACGAGAGATGGAAATCTTTTGAAAAGAGAAAGAGATAGCGGAACGAGAAGTAGAACTAGCGCGGAAGGAAATAGAGAGCCTGCGAAGGACACAAAGTCCTGCTATTGGTCAGTCGTACGGGTTGGAAGAGGCGAACCGGCCACCTGCGCAAACGGAGATAAATAAATTATCTTTAAAAACTGTTACTGAATTGATTGGATACTTTGAAGGGGAGGCAGATGAGTTTACAATATGGGAAGACCACGTAAACTACCTGCGTGACATGTATCATTTGACCGAAGACCAGGCGAAAGTGATGATCGTACAGCGTTTAAAGGGGCGAGCGTTAGAGTGGTTTAGATCGCGGAGAGAATACCTGCATCTCACAGTGGATGAACTTTTAGTTGAGTTGCGAAAAATGTTCCATCAGCGAATCAGCAAGATGACCTTACGAACGAGGTTCCAGGAACGTGTTTGGAAGCGTGACGAGTCTTTTAGCGATTACTTCCATGAGAAGATCATATTAGCGAACCGGATAGAGATCACGAGGAAGAAATGATCGAATTCGTCATCGCTGGGATACCAGATCAATCGCTACGAGATCAAGCAAGGGTGCATGGTCATAAAAGGAAGGAATCCCTTCTGAGCGCGTTCGAGCATATATCGCTACAAGGACGCCCGCAACAGGCGAAGATGGATAACTCGACGACACGTCGAAGCAACATAGACGCTAGCGTTAGAAGAAAGATAAATAACGTATCAGATAACCGTTTGAGGTGCAAAAATTGCGGTGCGATGAGTCATTTTAGCGAGGAATGCCCATATAAGAGTAGAGGTACGAAGTGCTTCGAATGTAGAGAATTTGGTCATATCGCGGTTAATTGCCCTAGAAACCGTATTACTAACAAAGATTCATGTAATATCTCGCGATCGGTGCGTGGTAAGTATTACAAAGAAGTAGTAATAAATGGTCAGAAAATCGACGCGCTAATCGATACCGGAAGCGATATATCTCTAATGCGAGCCGCACAATACATACAAATAGGATCGCCTAGATTAAAACCGAATGAGATCAGATTTCGTGGAATAGGCTCGGAGGACAATAAAACGTTAGGGGAATTCTTTGCGGGTGTTGAGATTGATGGTAATCAATATACCATTGAAATTTCCGTGGTACCCGATACATTGATGTAGCATGCTGTTTTGATAGGAACTGATTTCTTGGATACGGTGGATATTAATATTAGAGAGGGAAAAATTGCAATTAGCAAACCGTCGGGAAGCGGGGAGAACAGCGAGGAAGTAGTCGAAATCTTAAAGATAGACTGTGTATATGATACGAATGAGATAGAGCATAGACCAGGTAAAAGTATGTTGCATGTCGATGCGTTGAGTCGGAATCCATTGCCGACCAGCATGGTAATAGATGAAAGCGATGAGAGTGTGAATGTGAGGATTGGTAGGGCGCAGCGTAGCGATAACGAACTTAGGAAGTTCTTCGAATTGGCGCAGCGAGATGAGCTTAATGATTATAAGATTAGGTATGGCCTATTGTTTAAACAAGACGAAGGGGAAATGCGATTAATTGTACCGAAATCAATGATCACCGAAATAATTAGGCGTGTTCACGAAAATGGGCATTTCTCAGCGGCAAAAACGGAAACGTTAGTGAAACGGAATTATTGGTTCCAGAATATGCGCTCAAAAATTAAAAGGTTGTACGTACTTGTGTAAGTTGTTTTTAGTGGAACGAAAACAGGGTAAACAGGAAGGATACCTTAATCCTATTGAAAAGGGCAGCATACCGCTGGACGTATATCACATAGATCATCTGGGACCGCTAAATTCGACGAAGAAAAATTATAGACATATCTTAGTGGTAGTAGATGCTTTTTCTAAGTTTGTGTGGTTGTACGCGGTTCGGTCAACAAATACAGCCGAAACTCTAGATAGGCTTCGAAAGCAGGCGGCGATATTCGGAAACCCGAGAAGGATCATATCGGACCGCGGCACCGTCTTTACTGCGCGTGAGTTTGAGGAGTATTGTAAAGAGGAAGGTATTGAGCACGTAAAAATTACAACCGGTGTGCCTAGGGGAAATGGGCAAGTTGAAAGGATAAACAGAACCCTTATTCATGTTCTTACCAAGTTAGCGGCGCCAAAACCCCAAGACTGGTACAAATATTTGGAAAGGGCACAACAGTGCTTAAATGCCGTTCCAAATCGCAGCACAGGGACGTCCGCTTTCAACGTCCTTTTTGGAGTGCATATGAGAGTAAGAAATGATCCACAAATTCGAGAAATTATAGAGACCGAGTGGCTACGGGAGTTTCAAAAAGATCGCGATGAACTCAGAGATGCTGTTCGAGACCAGTTGCAGAAAGTGCAGCGGGAAAATATGAAAACATATAAAAAACGACGTAAGGAAGCAAAACGATATAACGAGGATGACTTGGTGGCAATCATGCGAACGCAATTGGCACCAGGCTTGAAGCTGGCATCGAAATACTTGGGTCCGTATCAGATAATAAAAGCCTTGCGTAATGATCGATATGTGGTGCGTAAGGTAGGCGAATCGGAGGGCCCTTTACAAACTTCTACATCGGCGGATCACATGAAACCGTGGGTCGAAAGTATAAACGTCGGATTGAGTGATAGTGAGTCGAGTGACGATTAGTGATTATTGTGGCAGACGTGTAAATGGATATGAGTAAATGGAATTGATGCGAATGAATGAATGTGAAACGAAACGGTATTTGAGGACAGATACCGCTGCAGAATAACCGAGTGTAGGATACGGTAAGCGTCGCCGTCTTATCTTTTGGGTCTGCCGACAAAGACGCTATATATCTAATATCGGTTAGATTTTAAGTAACCTAATACAACGGACGAAATAAAGGACGGTGTGAATGCGACGAATGAATGCACGGGCGACAAAGAGTAGTGAGTATTTAGTCCAGTCAACGCGGGCCATCTCCTTCGAATCTCAGGAAAGAAGGTGGAAACTTGATATAAGGGTAAATAGACGACACTGAATCGAATGGTGCTAATTTTTTTTGAGGTAGAAAGTGCCGTTTTTTGAGAAAAAGGGTAAAAAAGGGTCAAAAATAACTTTATCTTAGAATCTAGGCATTTAATCGAAAAAAGTTTCAAACAAAAGTTGTAGAGAATTGAAAAATACATAAAAAATGTTCTATGAGTTATCTTCGTATTTTCAAAAATAAGCGAATAAAATTGGATTGAAGATGGGAAAAAATTGTAAGAGTGGGAGAAAGCAAGCTTATCCCTCCGTCGCGTTTTACACGCGAGCGAGCTAGTGTGCGTGCGAGCGTCCGTGTGCACTAATACACAAACGAAGGATCTTCGGCAATCTTCGGGACTCTCGGTCTTGAATGCAAGTGAGAGTGAGAGAACAAACCAATATTTCTCTCTTTTTATTTATCATGCGATAACGAGTATTATTGTCCTTGGCCATCGATTGTTGAGCGTTCTGATATTTCTCTTTTTATATTTTTTCTTTCGGTAGCAAGAATTTTACGTCTTGGCCATCGAGCGTCGTGCGTTTTGTATACGAGTGCGAGTGAGAAAGAAAACCGATATTTCTCTCTTTCTATTTTTTCTTTCGGTAGCCAGAATTTTTCGTTTTGGCCATCGTGCGTCGTGCGTTCTATATATCTATATATATCGGCGTATAAGCGCGGCACTTTTAAATCGTATCTTGATGCTTATGGCACGCCGTTTCTTTATTTATTGTCAAAAATAATGAACCTTGAGTAAAAAAAAAATAATTAATTTTAACAGAAACTATTATTATTTAGTTGAGAGTAAAAATAATGAATTAATTTTGTGCCTCGCCATAAAATTAATTAGAATAATTAATTGATATAAATTCTTTGCCTCACAAAAATTTATTTGTATATCAAATTGAATACGTATTCTCTTTAAGACGAAATTTAAAATTTAAATATTTTCCTATTAAATTATGTATTTTATAAAATTTTAAATTACTGACTTTTTGTCTCGTAAAAATTTATTAGTGTATCAAATTAAATACATATTTGAAAAAGAAGAATTTTATAACTACACATAAAATTAATTCAAGATATATATGAAAAGATATTCTAAAAACGTGGAATTTATTTTTTGTCTATACATAATTTTAATTCATTTTTATTATGTTATAAGAAAACAGTAATGCATTCCGATTCATCTTCGAAGTCTTAAGAATTGTACGAAAAATATGAGCAATTATCAATTGGTGCGTTAGCGTAAGTAGTAACGTCTTCGCTTCTCGCGCTGGGTGTTAACGTTCGATTCTTCGCGGGGGAATGATTTTTTTTATAAGTTTTTCTATCCTTAGGTTATATAAATTATTTGTACATTTCCTAATTTCTAATTATATATAGAAAAAAAATTAAAATTATTACAAAAAAATTCAAAGCAATAAATTTTTTTACATCCTGCACAAATAAACGAAGTTTATTACTTAAATTACAAATTCATCCTGTAAATATCATCCTAAAAATGTATCGTTTCGGCACGTTAAAAATTAATTTCTGTTATTTATTGGATATTATTTTATTTATAATTGGTAATTTATTACTCGCGTAATAATGTTGATTTCTTAATAAAATTTATATCGTTAGTGCAAAATTTGAAAAAAATCTGAGGTGAGACTCACTGATCGTCTCCTTGTTAAGGATAGAAAACTTATAAAAAAAATAATTCCCCCGCGAAGAATCGAACGTTAATAAACCAGCGCGAGAAGCGAAGACGTTACTACTTACGCTAACGCACCAATTGATAATTGCTCAATATTTTTGGTACAATTCTTAAGACTTCGAAGATGAATCGGAATGCATTACTGTTTTCTTATAACATAATAAAAATGAATTAAAATTATGTATAGACAAAAAATAAATTCCACGTTTTTAGAATATCTTTTCATATATATCTTGAATTAATTTTATGTGGGATATAAAATTCTTCTTTTTCAAATATGTATTTAATTTGATAAACTAATAAATTTTTACGAGACAAAAAGTCAGTAATTTAAAATTTTATAAAATACATAATTTAATAGGAAAAATATTTAAATTTTAAATTTCGTCTTAAAGAGAATACGTATTCAATTTGATATACAAATAAATTTTTGTGAGGCAAAGAATTTATATCAATTAATTATTCTAATTAATTTTATGGCGAGGCACAAAATTAATTCATTATTTTTACTCTCCACTAAATAATAATAGTTTCTGCTAAAATGAATTATTTTTTTTTTACTCAAGGTTCATTATTTTTGACAATAAATAAAGAAACGGCGTGCCATAAGCATCAAGATTCGATTTAAAAATGCCGCGCTTATACGCCGATATATATAGATATAGAACGCTCGACGCACGATGGCCAAAACGAAAAATTCTCGCTACCGAAAGAAAAAATAGAAAGAGAGAAATATCGGTTTTCTTTCTCACTCGCACTCGTATACAAAACGCACGACGCTCGATGGCCAAGACGTAAAATTCTTGCTACCGAAAAAAATATATAAAAAGAGAAATATTAGAACGCTCCCAAGGACAATAATACTCGTTATCGCCTAAACAAATAGAAAAGGGAAATATCGGTTTCTTCTCTCACTCTCACTTGCATTCAAGACCGAGAGTCCCGAAGATTGCCGAAGATCCTTCGTTTGTGTATTAGTGCACACGGACGCTCGCACGCACACTAGCCCGCTCGCGTGTAAAAGCCGACTGAGAGGCGGGACTTGCTTCCCCACTCTTACAATTACTTTGACCACTTTTTCTCGTTTATTTTTGCAGATACGAAGATAAACCATAGAACATTTTTTATGTATTTTTCAATTCTCTACAACTTTTGTTTGAAACTTTTTTCGATTAAATTCCTAGATTCTAAGCCATACCATAAATCAACGTACTCGATTTATTATCGTCATCATCATTATCATTATCATCGTTTCATATTTTGTTTGTAAGAAAAAGAAAAAGAAAAGAAGGAATAAATTTATTAATTGGAATTAACCTATGTTTTATTTAACTATTTAATTATATTTTTTATTTCATGTTAATATGAATTCAAATGTCGTAACATATATTACAAATATTAAAAATTTTTGTAATCTTTTGTTTGATACGAAAAATAATATCAAAATTATAATCAGCGGCTCCAAAAATCCTTGAATAATTATTTTTTAAACGACTGAATCAATTTTAAGTAAAAAACAGTCCGCCATTTTCCATCCGCTATTTTGAAAAAGAAAAACATCAGAATCCTAATCAGCGATCCATAAAATCCTTCCAATACTAGTTTAAAACAAAGAAATAAAATTGCATCTTTATATGGACCTCGCGTTTTCGGGATTTGGACCCATAGTGCACGGCCCTTGCTTTTCTGCCCCTACTTTTACAGGCCCTACTTTTTTGTATTTGTACCTGTCAGTTTTGGGGAACCTTGCAGTGAGCATAGCATAGGTCTATTTTCTTATAATAATCAAATAGTAATAATAATAATAATAATAGTTAATATTTATTTTTAGCATTACGATTTAAAAGAGCAAATGTATTTGATCTCTATTAACTTTTATCATAAATTTAGCCTAATCACAATCTATTGCCTACTTATTTTATAATAATTAAATAGTAATAATAATAATTATTATAATTAATCTTTTTATTTTGGGCCTCACGATTAAGAGGAGCAAATGTATTTTATCTATACTACCTTTTATCATTAATTTCGTTTAATCAAAATTCATTTCTATTTTTCTAAATTTTGATATTAATTATTTTGTTGCAAATAACAAATGAATTTTTTTGAAAGGAACTTTATATTTATTTAATTATTGTTTTATATTTTATTCCTTTTCTTATTTTGCTTGTTTGTTTTTTTGTTTTAAATTGTCGAAGAATTTTATCTAACTAACGATAATTGCTCGAGAAAAATTATATTTAAAATAGAAAATCGAAATGGGAGGAAATTGGGAGAGAAAAATGAAATAATTTTTTTACAAAAATAAGAAAAGTATATATTATTTACAAATATAAATATTTTTTTTGTATAAAATATATATATGTACATATTTGGTTTCACGATCATGATTCTATACAATGCAAAAAGTAAAAGAATAAAAATGTTCTAATATAAGGTGTGTACAATAATTGTCAGTAAAATTGATAGAAATCTAATTAAAAATTAACTTATCTACTAGTTGTGTAAATCCAAATCGTTGGATTACATTTGAACGTTAAATTTCCTTACTTTGTAAAAAGAAAAAATGTACTTGATTTTTAATAACTCTTATCATTAATTACATCTAATCAAAATTGATTTCCAAGATTTTTCTTTTCTTACATCGTAAGAGAAAATATTTAATAATTATTTACAAATAACATTTGATAAAACAGTCTTTTCGTTTAACATTCAATCTTTATATAAGTAATCAGTCTTTTATCTAACATTTTAGTTAATCAAATAAATTAAACAACAACAAAAATTTAAAAAATCTCATAATTAATCTCATAATTAAAATCTATAAACAATAACAAGTTGTAAAGAAGATTAAGACGATAACAGTTCAATTAAAAAGTCGTATACGATAGTTATTAACAATTAATAGTATAATAACACATAATTAAGATTTAACAAAAGAACATTTTATAAATTATTAAATATTACAAAACAAAATTCTTTTCTAATATCACAGTTAATAAATATCACAAGTTTATATGTATAAAAATAACTTTTGTAAATTATTAAATATTATTATTAAATTATTAACTAATTAAAAAAAAGGAACTCTTCTTTTTCCATTATTATAGTTAATAAATATCACAGTTAATAAATATCACAAGTTTTCTTACTCATGTAAGACATTAGATACACAATCAATATAAATTGTCAAAACATAATTTATAAACTATTTGATATAAATTGCACGAACAATTATTGATAAAAATAAATATTTCTTGCATCTTTCCATTTGAATAAAGATTCAATTCGAGAAATACATTTTTCTTTTTAACACCAGGATTTCAAATTGTTCTCTCATCTGTATAACATTTAACCGATGTTATAATTTTGTCAAATTGTTCTCTCATCGGTATAACATTTAACCGATGTTATAATTTTGTCCAATTGTTCTCTCATCGGTATAACATTTAACTGATGTTGTAATTTTGTCGTTGTTGTTGTTGATTTCGTGGTAATAATCGAATATGAATCATTATTAATTATTTCATTATCGTGCAATATTTTTAACCAAAATTTTTTTTCTGTACAATGTCATATTTACATTAAACGTATAATACAATATATATACATGTATAATAGAATGTATCGTTAAGTTAAAAAATATTTACAAATAGAAAACCAATGCCCTAATGAAGTATTGAAATAATTTGAAACTGAATTATTAAAAATATATAAAATATATAAAAATATATGAACTCCGAATAATAATTTAACCCGTTCAGAGTTATGCGAATTTAACGAAATACCAGTTAAGGCCACGCGCGTTACTTCCTATTGAAAAATCTCTTGAGTGTCGGTCACCGGTGACTCCCGCGGCCTGAAGTGAACGAAAAATTGGCAGTAACTGCTGAACGTGTTAAATTAATGTCACGTGTGTATGTAGATGTATCCATGTAAAACACACTGTTTGACTATTACGTTCGGGATGGGAGAGTTCGCGTGTTTGTCATTGTGTTCTTTTTCACTGATCCGCTTCTCCCATCCAATGCGAGTTAGAATTAAATATCAGGTGGGTTTTTTGTCGGTAAAAATCCGACACTCCCTTGGGTATCCGGGCCCAGTGGGCCTTTGAAGGTTTTTCCCCCTGACGAAAAAAAAAAAAAAAAAAAAGGGTTGACTATTCCGTGGCGGCGCCTTGCCTGGTCTCGCGCGCCGCTTCCCCTTGAAGTACGACTGGGCATGCCGATGCATGGAGTACGTGCACCCAGCCAGTGCATCATTGGACGCGGGTGGCTGGGTTTATATAGTTATAGGTAGATTAAGACGCGCCTCAGGGAGACCGTTGAGTGCGCGGTAGATTCATAAGTTTGAGTGTGTGAACGGTAAGAATGAATGGGTGAGAGTATGGTGAAACCGGCCAGGCTATTCGGGGACAGGGGGGTTTTGCGTGAAATGTGTGCGTATCACGAATCCGCACCTCCTATCCTCCATTGCATGTTAGAATTAGTTTCAGGTGGGTTTTTTAGTCGGTAAAAATCCGACACTAATTTGGGTACCGGGCCCAGGGGGCCTTTTGAAGGTTTTTCCCCCTGACGAAAAAAAAAAAAAAAAAAAAAATAAGAACCGAAACCCACGAGTGAAAGAAAAGAATGAAAATTTATGGTTTCGTATGTAAATATACAACATTACCGTAAATTTCCACTAAAGTTACATCCGACAATAGTGATTTTCCCTCCTTCGATCGTTACCATCCCACAATCCAAACCATATTTTCCAATTCCAATATATTTCCAATTCCAAACCAATTCCATAACATTCTTTTCTTTCAATCGCAGGTTTCGTTTTAATATAATTCATTAATTTGTCTTTTTTCTCGAAAAATTTCACCCATACGTGATTCGTCGTTTTTTCGCATCCTACGTTATTTACCCCCTTGCGGCAACATAGCCATATTTTTTTCTCTACTCCCTATTTTTTGCAAATATTTTTTGTGCTATATGCACCTCTCATTATCATTCAAAACCGTGTGTTTGTACATGGTATACCATCTACAACACTTTTGACACCGGAGTTCGTATAATGTAGAATTATCCGAACTACTCGGGAAAAAGATCGTTGTTGTTGTATTATAAATATCAATAAATGCGGATAACCTGCTTCGATTAAATAAAAATCGGTATGAATATGATGATAAATTATAGGTTATCCGCATTTCCGTATTTTTAATAATTCGTCTTCACGTTATCCAATACTTTCATCAATCATTGATTTTCTTCTTTTTCAACATTTTTTTTATAATACATTAAAATGTTCAATGACATTGTATCGTAATTCTTGACATATTTTCTATTTCACAATGTATAAAGATTGAGTATCTAACGTTGAAATACTCCTTAAATTAAGTTGTGTATTAGTTGTAATTAAGTTAAAGATTTTGCTTTTAAGATTGACTGCAATCTTCTTACGAAATAGGTGGTTTTTGAAGTGACTTCCAATATAATCTCATTTTTTTATCGTCTATATGTAAGAAAAAGAAAAAAACAAAAGATAAATCTCGGTTAATCGAATTGTTTTCCTCTCGATGCTTTATTATTATTCTAATTTTTTTTTTCCATTTCTCTCTTTTATCTCGTTTTATGTTTTTTTTTCTTTTTTTTTCACTTATTTTATTTAATTTTATTTTATTCACACTTCATTTATTAAAATTTTTTTAATATTATTAATATTTTAACACGTTCTCTTTAAACGCGTTCGAATTATATTTGCTATTTTTATTACTATTCAGTAATAATAATAAGTTAAATAATCACAGTATTAAGTAACGAGTGCAAAGGGTTACGATTTACTTGACTTATGAACACCGTTGTTTCTTCTTCTTATTCTTATTCTTATTTTTTGTTTCATTATACAAAATATTCCCTTACTATTCAAAATTACGAGTTATTGAAATTGAACGATTTTTAACCCAAAACCCCTTAATTATTAATTAACTTTTGACACGTTTTTTTATATCACCGTTAGTTATTTAATACAACAATAATGCAATAAAATTATTCACGATAAGATAACACAATAGTAATGAGTTATTTTATGTTAAACGAAACTTATTCCTTTACGTTAATACCGTTTTTTTCCATTTGATTATAAATAGAGATATTTTTTTTCTAAATGAAATAAGAAAAATTATCGGATCACTCGAATGACACGCATAGACGGATAATTCAATTTATTTCTCGATGAATAATAAAATGTAACTACGAATAATTCTTTTCCATCAAAATTATTCGACACATTTTTTATTTTCCGAATCAATTTTTATCCCCGTTCGAGAAACATCGAAAAAAAAAAAACTAAAATCACTATTACCGTTTACGATTAGGACAAATTTACGCGTAATAACAAGATGAAGAAGAAGAAGAAGAAGAAGAAACGAAACTAAATGAAACTAAACTAAACTAAACTTAAACGAAACGAAACGAGAGAAAATGAAATCTAATTTTTAACGAAACTGAATATATTAATTATACAAAATTGTACATACCTTTTTGACCAGACACTCCTTCTTCTTCTTTTTGCTCTCCTCTTCAACCTCTTTTGTTTTTTGTTGAATGGATGTTTAATCAACTATGTTTAAAAATAAGTAGTTCTCTAAATCAAAATCTCAATCTAAATTCTCTAACTCACAGTTTTCAAAAAACTGAAGATTCGAAACCTCATCGGCCAGCTTTTATACCCCTTAAGCCCTTTGTTCTATTCCTATGTTTGAAATCAACCAATAGGAAAATGGAAAATATCCTAAGAAAACCACGCCCTTTAGTCTCTCACACAAAAGCTTAATATTTCTATCTCTTTTCCACTCACCTATATTTTTCCAAATGAAAATTCCCCCACTCTTATGTCTATCCCTACCGTTTTGCTAGTTTAATATTTCTGTCTCTTTTCCACTCATCTATGTTGGTTCAAATAAAATTCCCCCACTCTTATGTCCATCCCAAACGTTTTGCTAGTTGAATATTTCTGTCTCTTTTACACTCATCTATGCTGGTTAAAATGAACCCTCCACCCCCACCCCCCACTTTTATGTCCTTTAACATTTTGTTAAATTAAAATTTCTGTCTCTTTTCCACTCACTTATGTTGGTTAAAATGAAACCCTTCCCACCTTTATTTCTGTCTAACATTTTGTTTATAATTTTTATCTCTTTTCTACTATTTCTAAAAAAAATCGACGATTCCAGAAAGGTATTTATTTTATTTTTACTCATATTTTAGAATATTCGACGGTTAACGTATACTTAATTTAACTGGCATGGTCAAAATTGACTGGTTTTTCTTTTTTAAGTTAACAAATCGGTTAAGAAAAGACGAAACGTTTTATACATTTATATATATGTGGGATTGGAAAAAACATGAGCAAGAAGCTTGAAGATACGAATATATTCGAGAATGATCGTTGCTAAATTTATACATATTTCGAGTGAAAGTAAAGTCGTTTGTCAGTTAGGAAGAGTTAGAAAAAATATAAGCAGAAACATTAAGATGAATATTCGAGAACGATCATTGCTAAATATATCCGTATTTCAAGGAAAAACAAAGTTGTTTGTCAGTTAGGAAGGGTTAGAAAAAATGTAAGAAGAAACGTTAAGATAGGAATATTCGAGAACGATCATTGCTAAATATCCGTATTTCAAGGAAAAACAAAGTTGTTTGTCAGTTAGGAAGGGTTAGAAAAAATGTAAGAAGAAACGTTAAGATAGGAATATTGGAGAACGATCGTTGCTAAATATATACGCCTTTAGAGTAAGAAAAAGTTGTTGTTCAGTATGAATGTTCGAGAACGATCGTTACTAAATATTCGAATAAGTGAAAAGACATAAGAAATATCGCCCTTTATTGTGATGGTGTGAGGGAAATGAGATAGTATGAGTGAGTACGTGTATTTAGCGTGGTTGCGGGGAATACAAGAAGGAAAGAGTATATAAGGTGAGAGAATGGGCAGAGGGGGAAGAGTTTTATATGAAGAGTCTACGAGCATATTAAGAGTAAAGAGTATTAAAGAGTATTAACGAGTTTGACGAGTGAGATTAACGAGTGTGTGAAAGAGTATTGACGAGTATCAGAGTTAAAAGAGTAGATTAAGAGTTAAAAGAGTATAGTAATAGCTAAAAGAGTAAAATCAGGTTAGAAGAATAGAGTAAGAACTAAAATAGTAGAATAAAAGTTGCAAGAGTAAAATACCAAAATCAGAGTAAAGAATAATTTCAGAGTATCTGTAGGGAAAAATAATATTTCCTACATATTTTGGGGGCTCGTCCGGGATGTGAACAGAGATAAATGGGATCTGAACAGAGATAAAAGGGGTCTGAACAGAGTAAAAGGGTTTTGAACAGAGTAGAAGCAAAGTAGCTCAAAATATTTACTACATATTTTGGAAGCTCAGTCGAAATTAGAATAAATTTAAAACCGAGAGTTGAATAGAAAAGATATAGTGAGAAGTTAGTAGTGAAAGTTAAGTGCACATCATTTGTACAATCATGAGTCGCGCACCCGAAGATTTCAAAGTAGAAGAACTAAGAGAAATTTTAAATGTATCCGTATGGAAAAAGGGCCGAACTTTTGGCCAGGTTTCAGCAAGCAGACCCAGTTGAAGGTTGGACTTCCAGAGGAGCGATCATTGAAGAGGAAGATGCTGGATCTGTCGAAGAGGGTGCTCAAGGTCCAGACGGAAACGTACGGAGAGTGCGGATGGAAACCCTGGAGCGCCAAATACTACAGTTGTCGGAGGAGTTAGGAAGCATCAGAGGTCGACCAAACTTCGAGATACCTGTAAGAAGTGCGCCGCCGAGAAGAGAGAACATCGCCGCCTCAATGAAGGACATCAAGGAGATGATAGACTATTACGACGGTACGTCGAATTACGAGATTTGGGAAAGTAAGCTCCAAGCAGTCAGATCTGATTTTAATCTAACCGATACGGAGACACGGTTATTAATTGCATCGAGTGGTATCACTCCACTACTGAATAAGTGTCGTTAGCGGCGGATGACCTGCTACGACAATTAAGACGAATGTTTTACCACCCAGAAGATATGTTCGCAGCGCGAATGCGCTTCGAGGAGCTTAAGTGGAAGCCGACGGAGTGATTTTCTCAATATCTCCACCAAAATGTCATCCTGGGGAACAGAGCTGCAATGAGAGGAGAAGAACTTGTCGGTTATATCGTACAGGGGATACCCGACCGATGGCTAAGAGATTTAGCGCGAGCTCAGGCACCGCGAACCACAGATGATCTTCTTCGATCCTTCGCGAGCATTACGTTGTGGGAGAGAACCACATCCGTAGCACAGAGAAGAAGCGGCGGGAGAACCACTGCCGCTAGCAGCTCGGTATGGCACTGGAATGATGAGCGGTTGGAGGGACGCTGCGCACGGGCAGAGGCAACAACATTTGAGGCACAGGGGCGCAGGCATTGTTTCAATTGTGGCGAGACAAATCGTGTGGGCGCAGAGTGCCCTACGAGAGGACAGGGTCCTAAGTGAATCAGATGCAACGAGCGCGGGCATCGAGCGGTATTGTGTCCGAGAAGGGTGCAGTCACGCGAAGTGAACACGGTAGCAGAGAACACGGCGACGGCAACGACGGTGGTACCGGTAGGAGGACCCAAGATCTGGAAGCAAGTGGACATCCAAGGTCACGCCGTATCAGCCCTGGTGTATACAGGCAGCGATATCACCATGATCAACCGGAGCCAGTATCGGAGGATGGATTCGCCGACCTTGACAGGAGAGATCTTGGTCAAGGGAGTCAGCACGAGCGTGAGTCCGACAATGGGCGAATTCCGAACCAGAATGAACGTCGACGATGAGGTTTACCCAATCACTATTTTTGTAATAGCAGATGAGTTTTTAGAGCATAACATGATATTAGGGCTTGACTTCTTGCGTACTATAAATTATGACATAAAGAACGGTGAAATTTTTATGGGACCGAAAAAACCGGTTAGGAAAACGGAACAAGTTCCGGAGGTTTTTTCGATCGATGTGCAAACAAATGAGTTAGAGTTATCACATATATCAGATCCGAGTGTTAGAGAGGGGGTAGAAGTAGTAATAGGAGAGTACGTTCCTAAAAAGAGTCGGGAAGTAGGAGTTCATAGTGTTAAAAGACGATGAACCGGTTAGCCGAAGAGCGCGACTGCTATCTCCTTTAGAGAAAGAGGAGACGAATAAGCAAATCGAGCAGTAGATCAAAGAAGGTATCGTAAGACCATCGCTATCGGAGTACGCGAGTCCGGTGGTTTTAGTAAAAAAAAGGGACGGATCGAATCGATTATGTGTTGATTATCGAGAACTAAATAGAAAAGTAGTAAGAGACAGATATCCGCTACCGCTGATTGAAGACCAGTTAGACGCGTTAAAGGGTGCAAAGATATTCAGCACGTTAGATTTGAAAAATGGATTCTTTCGTGTACCAGTAGATGAGCAATCACGAAAGTTCACGGCACTTATAGTTTCCGATGGGCACTATGAATTTTTAAAAGTTCCCTTTGGATTATGTAACTCGCCAGCTGTTTTCCAGAGATACATTAATGCGATTTTCAGAGAACTAATTAATGACAAAGTAGTGTTTGCATATATGGACGATCTTATCACCGTCGGAAGATTTACAGAGCAGATTAAATAAGTTAAAAAAGGTGCTAAAAGTTGCGAGTGAAGTGGGACTTTCGATAAACTGGAGAAAGTGTAAATTCTTAGGGCACGTCATAGAAAACGGTTACGTCTTTCCGACGGAACGGAAAACTAAAGCGGTACGCGATTTTCCGGAACCATGTACAGTACGGCAAGTTCAGAGTTTCCTAGGATTGTCTGGGTACTTCCGTATTCATTCCAAAGTACTCAGAAATTGCTCGCCCGTTAACTAATTTGCTGAGAAAAAATGTAGAATTCGAAGTAGAAAGAAGAAGAAAGAGCAGCGTTTAATTCTCTAAAAGCTTAGTTGCGCGAATATCCTTGCTTGAGATTTTATAAGGCCGGAGTAGAGACGGAATTGCATACCGACGCATCATCGCGCGGGTTCGGTACAATTCTAATGCAGAGAGATAGTATGACACGAGAATTACACCCGGTACATTACGCGAGCGGACAGACAACACCGGTGGAAAGCAAATACGCGAGTTACGAATTAGAGGTACTCGCGATAGTAAGAGCGCTACGGAAGTTTAGGGTTTATCTATTGGGTGTTCCTTTTAAAGTAGTGAAAAGGACTTATGCGTGAGGGTGGCGCGTTGGGCATTAGCCCTTGAAGAGTTTAATTATAATATAGAGCATCGATCGAGTAGGAGGATGGCACAGGTGGATGCCCTTAGCATCCAGGGCTACAACCGAACTTGGAAAGAGTCATTCGCAATTGTGTAGAGTGTATTCTATCCGCGAAAAAAGAGGGGAGGTTAGAGGGCTTGCATAACCCCATTAATAAAGGCGAACTACCGTTGGATACCTATCACGTAGACCATCTTGGACCACTTCCTTCCACGGGGAAAAATTCTCGTAGTCATATTCTCGTAGTGGTCGATAGTTTTTCGAAATTCGCGTGGTTATATCCGACTAAGACGACTTCGACGAGCGAGATTCGGTATCGTCTTAGAAAGCGAGCGAGAATAAAAAGATAAAGAATGTAAGATAAAATGAAGTTAGGACAAAGGATGTTAAGAGTGCGCGAGGTACTAAATGTAAAATAAAAGGCGAAATTAGAGAAAGATGTTATGGATGAATGAATGCGTGGGAAAAAGAGAGAGAGACACATTCGAGGACGAATGTACATGCAGAATGGCCGAGTATGGGATTGGAATAAATATAGAAGCAAAAGACGTTAAAATATGAATATTCAAGAGTAATCGAGTATAAGTAAAATTGTTGTTCAGCTAGGTAAAGGCATAAGAAATAATTTCCTTAATTATTGTAGGATAAATATAGAAGTAAGAAACATTGAAATATGAATACTCAAGAATATCGAGTATAAGTAAACTTGTTTTTCAATTAGGCAGAAGTATAAGAAATGTCTTCCTTTATGGTAGGATAAATATAGAAGCGAGAAACGTTGAAATGTGAATGTTCGAGAACGATCTAGTATAAGTAAAAAGTTGTTTTTCGGTTAGGGAATGAGAGAGTATGCGTGTATGGATGTGCTTAGCGTGGATGCAGGAAAGACAAAAGGAAGAAAGGATATAAGGCGAGAGAATGTACAGAGGAGGAAAAGTCTACGAGCGTATTAAGAGTAAAGAGTATTGAGGAGTCTGCGAGCATATTAAGAGAAAAGAGTTAGACGAGTGAGATTAACGAGTGTGTGAAAGAGTATCGACGAGTATAAGAGTTAAAAGAGTAGAGTAAGAGTTAAAAGAGTAAATCAGAGTTAGAAGAATAGAGTAAGAACTAAAAGAGTAGAGTAAAAGTTGCAAGAGTAGAGCACCAAAATCAGAGTAAAGAGTAATTTCAGAGTAGATACTTAAAGATAGTTAAAAAACTATTTCCTACATATACATACACAAATATATACAAAATCGAAGTCTAGAAAAACTATATGAGACAATTCATGAAGAAATATTTACAATATTATAACATCTGAAACTTATTAAAAGTCACGAGATTTAGTAAACGTTCCGATATACATTACAAATAATTCATTACAATTAATAAACAAACCATCGCATGCTGAAAAAAAGAATTTAACAAAAACATAATAAATTTGCTTTTTCCTATATATAGATATGAAATGCAGGATAATGAAAAAAATTATTATTTTTTTAATCGATTATGAATCGTTTTATCCGGATTAAAAATTTGTTTCCCCCCTTTGAATATTATTCTGTTTCACATTATTTTTTTCTATTATTTGTTTTATTATTGTTGAACTGGAATTAATAATATGCTATTAAAACCGTCATAATATTTTATAAGTACTAATTTAATTGAAGCATATGCGTCCTCGACGGACGAGTGTGCCCCGATTTGTATTTCCTGTTTAAAAAATATTTAATCAAATCCTGTACTTTGTATTTACAGGGAAATCCATTTTCTCTATTTAATAGTAATGAAGTATCAATAACATTGTAATGAATAATTTTTAACGCACGGAGATCGTTTTCTAACCCGTGCCCAATTAATATCGTTTCGGAAGTTATTAATTCTAATAATTCGTTTCTAACCGTTTCAAAAGTTTTCGTAGACTTTCTAATTCGTTCATATTTCTCTTTACACATTTTATTAGAAATTTCGCCTTGAATATTAACATATGTATAGTAAACGACATTACCGTAAATGTCCACTAAGGCTACATCCGATAATAAAGGTTTCCCTTCTATAGTCGACACCATGCCACAATCCAACCCGTAAATCCCGTAATATTCTTTCCTTTCCTTCGCGGGTTTAGTTTGGATATAATTTTTAAAATTGTCTTTTTCTTGTACAAATTTAACCCAGACATGATTTGTTGTCTTTTCACAACCTACGTTACTTACACCGTTACTTACTACGTTACTTACATGGCCACATTTTCTTCTCAGTATTTCTAATTTTTTGTAAGTACTGTTTGTGAGATATGCACCTCTCGTTGTCATTTAAAACCGTGTGTTTATACATGGTATGCCATCTAAAACACTTCAGACATCGGAGTTCGTATAATGGAGAATTATCCGAACTACTTGGGAAAACGATCGTTGTTGTTGTATTATAAATATCAATGAAATGCGGATAACCCGCTTCTATTAAATAAAAAATTGTGTGGATATAGGCTGATAATATTACGAATAGGTTATCCGCATTTCTTGTAATTTTCAGTAATTCATTATCAACATTATCCAATACTTTCATCAAGCATTGGTTGTTTTCTTTATCAACAATTCTGTTATCGCACATTGACATATTTAACGACATTGTGTCATAATTTTTGTTATTGTATTCTATTGGACAATTATACAATGATTGCGTATCTAATGTTAAAATACTACCCAAATTAGATTCTGCATTGGTTAATGATTTCGCTTTCAATAACGATTGTAACCTTCTTACAAAATACGTTGTTTTTGCAGTCACTTCTAATGCCAGCCCATTTTTTTTATCGTGTATATCTAAGAAAAAGAAAAAAACAAAAGATAAGCTTTATTTATTATTCTAATTTTTTCTTTTTTTCTTCCTTTTCTCTCTTTTATCTCGTTTTAAGTTTTTTTTCTTTTTTTTTTTTTTTTTTTTCACACTTATATTTTATTTAATTTTATTTTATTCGCGTCCTCGTTTATTCAAATTTTTTTGTTAAATATTATTAATATATTTTAACACGTTCTCTTTAATAAACGCGTATCGAATTATATTTGCTATTTTTATTTCTATTCGGTAATAATAATAAGTTAAATAATCGAAGTATTAAGTAACGAGTGCAAAGGGTTACGATTTAATTGATTTATGAACACCGTTGTTTCTTCTTCTTATTCTTATTTTTTTTTTGTTTCATTGTACAAAATATTTCTTTACTATTCAAAATTACGAATTATTGAAATTGAACGATTTTTAACCCAAAATCCTTTAATTATTAATTAACTTTTTCTACACGTTTTTTTTTTTTTTATATCACCGTTAATTATTTAATACAACAATAATGCAATAAAATTATTCACGAAAAGATAACACGATAGTAATGATAATTATTTTATGTTAAACGAAACTTATTCCCTTTACGTTAATATTGTTTTCTATTTTAACGTTTTTTTTCTTTCATTTGATTATAAAAAAAAATTTTTTTTTTTTAAATGAAATAAGAAAAATTATCGGATCACTCGAATACGTTCAATGAAATTTATTCCTTTACGTTAATACCGTTTTCTATTTTAACGTTTTTTTTTCTTCCATTTGATTATAAAAAAAAAATATTTTTTTTTAAATGAAATAAGAAAAATTATCGGATCACACGAATGACACGCGCACACACATAGACGGATAATTCAATTTATTTCTCGATGAATAATAAATGTAACTACGAATAATTCTTTTTCAAATTATTCGACACAATTTAAAAAAAAAAAAAAAAAAAAAAAAAAAAAAAAAAAAAAAAAAAAAAACTAAAATCACTATTACCGATTACGATTAGGACAAATTTACGCGTAATAACAAGAAGAAGAAGAAGAAACTAAATTAAATTAAATTAAATTAAACTTAAACGAAACTTAAACGAAACTAAACGAGAGAAATGAAATCTAATTTTTAACGAAACTGAATATAATTAATTATACAAAATTGTACATACCTTTTTGACCAGACGTTCCTTCTTCTTCTATTCTGTTCTCCCCTTTACCCTTTTTGGTTTTCTGTTTAATGATTGTGGAATCAACAATGTTTAAAAGTCACATATTCTCTAAATCAAAATCTCAATCTAAATTCTCTAACTCACAGTTTTCCAAATACTGAAGATTCGAATCCTCAGCGGCCAGATTTTATACCCCCTAAGCCCTTTGTCCTATTCCTATGTTTGAAATCAATCAATAGGAAAAATAGAAAACTCCTACAAATCCCCACCTTTTTTCTCTAAATTTTTAGTCCCATATTTCTATCTCTTTTCCACTCATCTATGTTGGTTAAAATGAAACCCCCACTCTTATCCCCACCCCTAATATTTTGTTAATTTAATATTCCCACTCACCTATTTTGGTTAAAATGAAACCCCCCACCCCCAACCCCCATCCCCCACTTCTGTCTTTTAACATTTCGTTAATTTAAAATTTCTATCTCTTTTCCACTCACCTATGTCGGTTAAAATGAAACCCTTTAGTTAATTTAACTGACATGGTCAAAATTGACTGATTTTTCTTTTTCGTATGTTAACAAATCGGTTAATAAAAGACAAAACGTTTTATGCAGTTTTTTATATATATAATTATATATAATATAATATAAATATAATATAAATTTATTTTACATATATTTTTGTTATATATATATGTGGGATGCGAGCACCTCCAAGCCAAACACTTAAGTAGGCGTTCGTGAGGAGATTGGACGGTGGGCCCTGGATAGCTCAATTGGTTAAAGAGCAGTCGCCCGGAAGGCGGAAGATCCGGGTTCGAGTCCCGGTCCAGTCTGTCCAACGGCCCAATTTTTTCACGAATCCTACATATATATATATATATATACCAGTTTTTGTGACGTCCTAGAAGAGGACTGCCAGGAAAAACAATTTTTATAATTCTCCATTCCGATACCGACTTTCTTGCTGTCTTCTCGGCAAAGAGAATAAATGCCCTATTTTGGGTCAGCTTGTAGAGCCAGTACTTTACCCGGGATCTGGGCCGGAAGTGGAACTTAACCGTTGTAATGAGATGATGAGTATACGGAATCAGGTGTGGAAAGGAGCTTAGTTGGTTGGTACGAAAACAATTCACCGATAGTAACGAATAAAACTTTTATAAATGCAATGATTAAGAACAATTAACGAAAATTAACAAAAACTTCGTTACAACGAAGCAAACTTAGATATAGATGTCGAACTAAAAAAAAAGGTATTCAAGTTGACTAAGCAAAATGTGTGTGTGTGTGTGTGTGTGTTCCGGTAGATATATATATATATTTATGATTTACAGAATTTACAGAATTAATAAATAAATATATATATAAATATATTCTTTTTTAATACTTATAAATTTAGATATATCTTAGAAAAATTATCAACGAGTTATATATACCATAAAATGAAAGCTATATATGTTTTCCCATAGATTACATTAATGTTAAGAAATAATTATCGATGTAAATGAATCATAAACGTTGTTTAACGAATGAATAAAACGTTGTGTAAATAAACTTGATGTCATCTATCAACGTAAACCCCATAGAAATATTAGTCTCTCTCTCTCAATTAACATAATATTATTCTTGATTTAAAAATATCAATTTACCAATTTAAATTTTCGTCATTAGTGTATGAGAGGGGTTTCCAATTGTCCGTTTCGATATGAAGAAATTTCTTATCTGATATTTCTGATAAGAATGTCATTAACGAAAGAACGTGTAGCAAGTGATTTCAATGCTTCGTGAACTGTGATTTTAACTGTTAATTATTTACGATAAAGTATGGGAATAGATAACATTGATTTAGAATAACAAATGAATATTTATAAAAATATTAATAATATTTAGAAAAGTAAAAACAATGAAAGCAAATTTTTCCTATGGGGTAGGATAAAGTATTGGAGATAAATAGAAAAAAAGGAAAAGAGAAAATGTGACCAACAAAATTTGGTGAAAGTTAGTACAATAGGGTAACATCTAAGAAATTTCAATAAAGGTAATTTTGACCTTTCTTTTCTTCCGGATTCTTTTATTCGTAAAATACATTCTCTTTATAATATTTCTATTTTTCTTTTCATCCCTTTTTCAGTTGATACATCAAAAATATGAATGAAATCATTTTGAACACACCTTGATGCCAAATGTTAATCCTGAAAGGTAAAATAAATCATTGGGGACACATATTGAGTCCAAATGTTAGTTCTTTAAAATGAAATAAAACATTTTGGAACACACCTTGATGCCAAATGTTAATCCTGAAAGGTAAAATAAATCATTGTGAGCACATATTAAGTCTAAATGTTTGTTCTTTAAGATGAAATAAAACATTTTGTGGAACACATCTTGAAGCCAAATGTCAGTTGGAAAAAAATGAAAGAAATGATTTTTCGAACTAACCTCAAAATAAAATCATCCTTATCTTTACCTTTTCATTATTTTCCTCTTTCTATATTTAACATTTATATTCAAATTATCCAATCGTGAATATAATCTTTTTTTCTTTTTTTCGTTTTAAATTATTTATGATTTTTTTTTTTTTCATTCATCAGGATAGTGTTTGTCCGAATTCGATTCAATAAAAAAAGAAAAAGAAAATATATTTAATTTTTTTATATGATAATTAAATTAATCATAATAATAATAAATAATAATAATAATAATAATAATAATAATATATAATGAATCATTTAAATTCGCAATACTTTCATTCGTTATCGTTGTTTTCAATTATTTGCATTTTAGATTTATTTCGTATTTTTTGTTTGTTTTTGGTTTGTTTATTTATGGTCAGCCACGAATTTATTTCCATCGAATCGGACGAACGGATAAAAAATTTGTTAATAATATTAAATTTAATGATTAAATAATTATTATTCAATCTCCGAATCTCTCTACGAATTATTATCCTCGATAAGTCGACAGTTGTGTTAGATCGAAGATTAAAAATAATAAAAAGAAAAAAAAAACAAATTAAAATAAAATATCTGTCATTCTGTTATTAATTCATTTCTAATTCACAAGATAAACGAAATTAATATCGTTAATGGTATAATTTACGTTGTAACGATCGTTAGAAATTAATTTAATAGCTCTTTCTTTTTTTCCCCCTTCTTAATACAATATTACGTAATTTTTCTTTTTATTTAAAAGAAAAGAAAAGAAAAAGAAAAAGAAAAAGAAAAAAAAAGATAAATAGGACGAGTAAAAAGAGGTAATCAACGAGATAAAGATTTAATATCGATTTAATAATCATCGGAATATATAAAAATTTCAACAATTTATTTATTATTATTATTTAATTAATTAAGAATATAATTTATGCATATTATTATTATTATTATAATTCGTATATGCAAATGCGCGAACGACCAAAAAAAATCTTATTCAAAACAAACGTTTAACATATTAAAAAAAAGAAACCTTTGTATTTATTTATAAATTTGTTAACGCAAATCGTCATATTAGATCTTCTACGTCCGTTGTTCATTCAAATTTCTTTCTAATTACAATCTTATTTTCTTATTTCTATTTATTTATTCATTTTTCATTGATCTCATGCGCTTCTGTATTTAGATCATCATCAACATACATATATATATATATATATATATAAGACTAAAACTCTTATCATTAAGTGAGGTTGACCAATAAACTAAAATTTGTTTTTCTGAAAACCAAAATTCAAATTGCTATTTATTATGTACATAATTTAATTACATCAATCACTATATCTAAATACCCTTACGTGAAAACCAAAAAACGACAATTAAAGTTTATTATTCCCACCTATTCTAAACAGTTTATTTAATTATATTTATAACGAATATTCTGTCCTCCTTTTCACATCTCCTTTATCTTGTATTCTTCCCCTTCCTTTGTTTATCAATCCCCAATCATTTCTTTCTATCGATGTTATTAATCGATCCTTCCAACGAGAGCTGCTTGAAGTGCGACAACACATCAAAGGAATACATTTCCTTTACATATATATATATACACACACAAACACACGTACATATACACACAATTATTATTAATTATTAATTTAAAGAAGAAAAAAAAAAGGAAAAAAAGAAGAAGAAAACAAAACATAAGAAAAATATATATTATTATATTTTTTATTTATTTATTATTTAATTATTTTTTATTAATTTTAATAGTAATGTGGGATGAATTTTCTTTTTTTGGGGGGGTGGGGGGGTTTATTATAATACTTTCAATAGGAATTATGTATTAGTAACATGATGCATTCATCAAACGAAACACGCGTGCAGTTTTCTATGGGAATGGGGGGATAGGGGGGTGGGGTAGACACGTGTAATGATTTCATTTAAATGACGTAACGGTGTAACAATGTAACACGATGAGTTAATCGTTCCTTTAATATTTTTTTTCCTCCTTTTTTTCTATCCCCCTCCTCTACCAACCAAGGTGACCACCCACCCACTCACCCAGTTCAGATTTTTTATACAAACGCACGTGTTAGTTTATTATTATTATTATTATTTATATTTATTATATAATATAATTATATATATGAATAAATAAATATTATAATAATTCTATATTTTCATATAATAATTTTTTCCATATAATAATTTCTTTTTCATTTAACAATATTTGTCATCAGAATAATCTAATTCATAATATATCTATTTTCATAATAATTTTTCGTTTTTTCCCGTCGAAAATTACAATTTTCAACATAGGAAAATACGATATCTATGAATATGTCTATGCGTGTATGTGCGTACGTTTATGTGTGGTGGTATTTATGATAAAAATAATTTGCGAATTGTATTAATTGAAATATAACGAAACGTTTAATAATTAGGGGCATAATTTCGTGAATTTGCTATCGAATCGATATTAACACGTAACAATGTTTTTTTTTTTTTTAATAAATAATATAATTACAATGTTGTGAATATTATTGATCGTAAAATTAAGGATATTAAATATCGAATGAAAATGATTAACCAACTAATAACGAATATAACGATTTCTTGGGGGTCGAAGGGGGGGAATTATTATTTTATTTTATTTATTTATATTTTTTCTTTTTTTTATTTTATTACATATATATATAATTAATCATTTTATAATCTGGGTCATCGTTTTATTATTTCTTATCTCGTTTTCTCGTTTCCTAGATGTTAAAGAGACCGTGTCCCCCCCCTTCCTCGTGTTTTGCACTCCTCGAATCGAAGAAAAGAAATTAAATCGAAAAAAGAAAATAAAATGAGGGACGAAAAAAAGACCCACCCCTCCGGCGCGTCAACGAAAAAAGAAAAAAATAAATAAATACTCGTTTTGTCAGATCTGTTTTTTACAACTTTTTACGACCTCATTTTATTCTACTTTCTATAAATTAACGGTGTTTCCCCCTCCCCCCTCCACCCCCCATATAGAAAGCCGTTACGATTAATTAGAAAATGTTCATACAAACTTTCCCGGTTTCTAAATAATAAAAAAAAAAATGAAACAATGATTAAACGATATAATGAAAAAAGAAATTAATAAATATATTAGATAGAGATTATTAATGTTGCGAATATATGCGAATACAATTCGCGATACTCGAGTTAACGATCGATTAGTTGAAGTATTTTTCTTTTTTAATCGTAATTATAATTTTTGAATATAATTATTCTTAAATTAACCCATTCGTTATATATAAATCGCAAAACAAACAAATATATATGAAAAATACAAATTGAACAATAATAATTAATGGGTTAAAATTAGAATGATTTATCATATAATATAACAAAATAATAATATTGTTAAATAAACAACGTTGTTAAATCGTCGACTTAGCTTGGAATAAATCGTAGGGACAAACGGATGATATGTTAATGATGAAGAAAAAAAAAAAAGAAACTAAAATTGAAAACTAAAAATAAAATAAAAAATAAAAATTGAAGGATAAAAAGAGGATAGAAAAAAAAGAAAGAAAAAAAAGAAAGAAAGAAAGAAAAAAAAAAGAAAATAAATAAATAATGTGTGCTCATGTTAAAATTTGTTTTTTCTAAAAAATGTATCGTTTCGGCTCGTTAAAAATAAATTTTTGTTATTTATTGGATATTATTTTATTTATAATTGGTAATTTTATTACTCGCGTAATAATGTTGATTTCTTAATAAATTTTATATCGTTAGTGCAAAATTTGAAAAAAATCTGAGGTGGGACTCACTGACCGTCTCGTTGTTAAGGATAGAAAAACTTATAAAAAAAATAATTCCCCCACGAAGAATCGAACGTTAATAAACCAGCGCGAGAAGCGAAGACGTTACTACTTAGGCTAACGCACCACTTGATAATTGCTCAATTTTTTCGTACAATTCTTAAGACTTCGAAGATGAATCAGAATGCATTACTGTTTTCTTATAACATAATAAAATGAATTAAAATTATGTATAGACAAAAATAAATTCCACGTTTTTAGAATATCCTTTCATATATATCTTGAATTAATTTTATGTGTGGATACAAAATTCTTCTTTTTCAAATATGTATTTAGTTTGATACACTAATAAATTTTTACGAGACAAAAAGTCAGTAATTTAAAATTTTATAAAATACATAATTTAATAGGAAAAATATTTAAATTTTAAATTTCGTCTTAAAGAGAATACGTATTCAATTTGATATACAAATAAATTTTTGTGAGGCAAAGAATTTATATCAATTAATTATTCTAATTAATTTTATGGCGAGACACAAAATTAATTCATTATTTTTACTCTCAACTAAATAATAATAGTTTCTGTTAAAATGAATTATTTTTTTTTTACTCAAGGTTCATTATTTTTGACAATAAATAAAGAACGGCGTGCCATAAGCATCAAGATTCGATTTAAAAATGCCGCGCTTATACGCCGATATATATAGATATACAAAACGCTCGACGCACGATGGCCAAAACGAAAAATTCTCGCTACCGAAAGAAAAAATAGAAAGAGAGAAATATCGGTTTTCTTTCTCACTCGCACTCGTATACAAAACGCTCGACGCTCGATGGCCAAGACGTAAAATTCTCGCTACCGAAAGAAAAAATATAAAAAGAGAAATATCAGAAGGCTCAACAATCGATGGCCAAGGACAATAATACTCGTTATCGCATGATAAATAAAAAGAGAGAAGTATTGGTTTGTTCTCTCACTCGCACTTTCATTCAAGACCGAGAGTCCCGAAGATTGCCGAAGATCCTTCGTTTGTGTATTAGTGCACACGGACGCTCGCACGCATACTAGCTCGCTCGCGTGTAAAACGCGACGGAGGGATAAGCTTGCCTTCTCCCACTCTTAAAATTTTGTTCCCATCTTCAATCCAATTTTATTCGCTTATTTTTGAAAATACGAAGATAACTCATAGAACATTTTTTATGTATATTTTAATTCTCTACAACTTTTGTTTGAAACTTTTTTCGATTAAATGCCTAGATTCTAAGATAAGGCTATATTTTACCCTTTTTTACCCTTTTTCCCCAAGATGCCGGTTGCTGATTTTATTATAATTAGCACCATTCGATTCAGCGTCGTCAACTTACCCTTAGGTCAAATTTTGAAGCATAAACAAGAAAAGTTCCGGGTTTGGCCCGCGTTGACTGGGCTAAAATGAAAAAATAGAAAGAGAGAAATATCGGTTTTCTTTCTCACTTGCACTCGTATACAAAACGCTCGACGCTCGATGGCCAAGACGTAAAATTCTTGCTACCGAAAGAAAAAATATAAAAAGAGAAATATCAGAACGCTCAACAATCGATGGCCAAGGACAATAATACTCGTTATCGCATGATAAATAAAAAGAGAGAAATATTGGTTTGTTCTCTCACTCGCACTTTCATTCAAGACCGAGAGTCCCGAAGATTGCCGAAATCCTTCGTTTGTGTATTAGTGCACACGGACGCTCGCACGCACACAAGCTCGCTCGCGTGTAAAACGCGACGGAGGGATAAGCTTGCTTTCTCCCACTCTTACAATTTTTTTCCCATCTTCAATCCAATTTTATTCGCTTATTTTTAAAATACGAAGATAACTCATAAACATTTTTTATGTATTTTTCAATTCTCTACAACTTTTGTTTGAAACTTTTTTCGATTAAATGCCTAGATTCTAAGATAAAGTTATTTTTGACCCTTTTTTACCCTTTTTCTCAAAAACGGCACTTTCCACCTCAAAAAATAAGCACCATTCGATTCAGCGTCGTCTATTTACTCTTATATCAAGTTTCCACTTTCTTTCCTGAGATTTGAAGGAGATGGCCCGCGTTGACTGGACTAATTGAGCGTTGTAAGAGAGAGGATCTGCGTTTTGTAATAAAACTGTTTTTCCATTTAAAAATCCTACATATATTTTTATACTAACATTTTATTATATTTTTCTCTTTATTATATTTCTTTCTTATTATATATTTCTGATTGCAGCAACGAATATACGAAGAGTTGTACCAAATGTACGGCTCAAGCAATCCCAAAAATGTTCCTATTACACTTGAAGATATTAAAAAAATGAAGTATTTGGAGCGTGTTATCAAGAGACATTACGACTCTTTCCTCCTGCTCCTGTCCTTGATCGAGTTTTACAAAAAGATGTGAAAGGTATTCCTACATATACTACCTGACTACATGTATATATTTTTACCATTCGCATTATTGTTTTATGTAGTAATTATATGTGTTTATTTAATTTATTTAGTGGACGAGAATGTAGTAATACCGAAAGATTGTGATCTACTGCTTACTATATTTACACTTCATAGAAACGATAAATATTGGAAGGACCCTTTAACATTTAATCCCGATCGGTTTTTACCAGGCAATTACGATCGTAAATGTTTTTTACCATTCAGTGCTGGAAGAAGAGACTGCATAGGTAATACCACATTTTTATAGATTCTTGAATTTATATTCGAAACAGTTATTTGCAAAATACATATTCATTTATATCACTTTTGCAGGTCAGACATTAGCAATGATCGAAATGAAGGGAATAGTTGCTACATTATTAAGAAAATTTGTTGTACGAATAGATAATCCAGTAATAGTTAAAGATATTGACCTGAAATGCATCGTTACCTTGAAACCAGCGAAACCTGTATTATTAAGATTCTACAAAAGATAATATCTGACATTTTTGTCAATATCTGTTCAAAAGTGCGATAGAAATATTTGCCGGGAGACGACTCTCGACGTAACACGGCTCAACTATCTAAAATAAGATATAAAAATTATAAACTGACGTCTACGTTTTCATAGGTTGTGCCTTGTTCGTAGCCCCTACATAACGGCAAACTTGATAGCTGACGTCGAGGAGAGGCTAACGAAGTCGAAACTAGAAAATAAGAGCAAGCGAGTCGTCGAGTAGGCAAAAATTGCGATAGCAACTTCGAACATTGTTGCCAAAAATGGAAATCTTCTCGCCATAGAGGAAAAGATCGACACTCTTTCGCCAACTCTCTGATAGCTACGTTCAATAAAATCTTATATTGCTTTTATTTTATTTAACATATATATATTAGTAATATCTTTTTATTTTATTGCTTTACTTGTTAACTTTATATTTCTTTATTTGTTAAAAGCGATATCGTTCAATGTTCTAATATTAGAGTATCTATCAATCTACTCTATGTTCCACTTTTGTTCATAAAATTCTTTATTTTACTTTATAATTTTACTTTTTTATTATATTGCATAGTATAAATTTAATTTCGTCTATTACGTCCTTATTATTATAATTAATCGTATGTATTTTAACTTATTATTCTTTAATATATCATTTCTTATTGTAGTTATATTTCTTTTGGTGCGTCTGGGAAAAAATGTTTTGATTGAATTTTTACAATGCGTACGCATTCCGACCAAAACAAACTTCCGAAAGTGATCGATGTCTTCCGGTTTTTACGATGGGCGGGAAAAGAGATTTCAAATTTACAGCATGAAATAATTCGATTTATCTCCCTTACATTTAGTGTGGACTGATATCTATATTCTGATATTTTTTTAATACTAAATAACGTGCGTGGAATGACAAGGATTTTCTTTAGGATTTCGTGTGGCACTCAACGTGTTAACGATTTATGTACGATCCATAAAGATTATAGAATCTTAGCATATATTCGAAATACGCGTCTCAATTATTTTGTGAATATCGTAGAAAGAATATTCTTTCTTTCTGAGAATATTGAGAATATTGAAATGTTATCGCGCCTCCCCATTCTTCAAACCGTTGCTAAGCACACCCTGCAGGGTCCATTAACAAAGATACTCGTCCTTTTCTTCCACTGCTTTATTATAATTATTTCATATGGTGGTGATTGATATTAAAAAAACTGTGAATATCTTCAAAAATATCTGAAAAAATTGATTTTTTGATAATATTAGTAATAAAAGTCTTTTTTGAGGTTAACGAAGGTATGTTTCTTATTTATTAGTTTTTATTCGTTTTATTTCTCTTCTATAGTGATCATCAAATTAGGTTGAAAATGTATAAACTGGATAACACACTGTGCGATTTTTTTTACGCCTTAACAATATAAAGGTAACTTATTTTTGAAAAGATAAGGTTGCGTTTTATTATATGTTATCGTTACTATTTCTTTTACCTGCAAAAAACCTAAAAGAATAAATAATATCTGTTAGAAAAATTATAAGGAAAATAAACGGTTGTTATACGAGCGTATGTTCTACAAAAGATTAAGATAAATAAAAAAAATAATATGTAATTAAATGTGTCTTAAGCGAAAAGTAAACTCCCATTATTTCTTGATTATCGCAATCGGCAATATCGAAAAGAAATTTTCAATTCCATCGGGCCTGCGCTGGGTAATAAATATATAAATTTGTGTGAAAATGTTAGGAGCTAAATATTCGCTTCATTCCGAAAAAACTCTGAGAAGACACTGATGTATCTCTGTCGCAAATTTGATGCAATCCTGAAAAAACGCTGATGTGCGATTAAATGTAAATTTTTCTAGCACATTAATTTATCTTCTTCTTCTTCTTCTTTCTTTAGTTTAGGCAAATTGCCTGTTTCGTAACGACGTTTTTCTGCCTATTGCACTGTTAAATTGTCGCACCATCGTTTTCGTGGGCGCCCCGTGCTTCTGCGGCCTACCGGTGACTTATCCCGTGCAATTCTGACAATTCTTCCGTTGTCCATTCTGTTGATATGTTCGTTCCATTCTTTTTTTCTTTTTAGTATCCATTCGTTAATGTTTTCCACTTTGCATGTTCTTCTTATATCTTCGCTTCTCTCTCGATCCAGTAGTGTTTTTCCAGCTATTCTGCGAAGAACTCTCATTTCGGTTGTCTCTAGTAACTGTTTCGTTTTCGCCGTGTCTGGTCGAGTTTCTGCGGTATGTGACATAATAGGTCTTACCATTGCCTTGTAAATTCTTGCTTTGGTCTCTATGTCAATGTTTTTGTTTCGCCATATTGTGCATTCAAACAACCCGCTATTCTGGATGCCTTCATTGTCTGTTCTTTACCTCTGCTTCAATATCACCATATCCTGAGATTTCTATTCCTAGGTACTTAAATCTCATTTCCTGCTGAATAACCTTCCCTTCAATTTCCAGTTTGCATCTTAACGGTGTCTTTGATGTTGTCATGCATTTAGTTTTCTGGGCCGATATTTTCATGTTGAATGATTTGGCTATGCAGTTAAATCGGTGTAGTAGACGTTGTAGATCATCCTCATTTTCGGCCACTAATACAGCGTCATCAGCATAGCATAGGATGGTTATTTCTTCACTGCCCATTTTATATCCTTTTAGCAGTCTTACGTTTCTTATTATTTCGTCCATAATGATGTTAAAAAGCAGGGGACTTAGGGAATCCCCTTGTCGGATACCACGACCTGCATCAATCGGTTCAGTCAAGGCGCCATTTATCTTTGCTTGGATCTTATTGTTTCTATAGATGTCCTCTATGGTCTTGATAAGATTATTCGGAATTTGCCGGTTATAGAGAGGTGTATAACATCCTTTAACTGCACTCGGTCGAATGCCTTTTCCAAATCAATGAAACACATATATGCTGGTCTGTTGTATTCAATTGATTTTTCTGTTATCTGTCTTATGATGAAAACCGCGTCTGTGCACGATCTGCCTGATCTGAATCCCTGTGTTCGTCTTCTAGATTCGTTAAGCTGTTAATTTTATTCGTTATAATCTTTGTTGTTAGTTTAATGAAGTGTTTAAAAGATTTATTCCCCTGTAGTTTGTAGGCAGCTTTTTGTCTCCTTTTTTAAACATAACTATAGTTGTACTAGTTCGCCATTCGTCAGGTATTTTATGTTGGCGTAGTATTTTTTGGATTAGAATGTTAATTGTTGTGTGAGACGTTGACCACCATATTTTAGTAACTCGTTTTGGATGCCATCTTGCCCTGAGCTCTTCCTATTCTTTAGTCTTCGAATAGCTGTTTCTACATCACTGGACTCAATTTGTATGTCGCTTCTGGTTATTATTTCTGGCGTATTTAGTTCCGTTTGGGGTTCTTCTGATTTATAGAGCTCTGTTAGATAGTTAATCCAATTTTCTTTTGTGATCTGGTTTGTTTCTATCATTTCATTGACCTCCTTTCTTTGATTTCTAATAAATCGCCAGATTTGTTTTTGGAGTCCATAGAAGTCACTCTCCATTCTTTTCGAAAAAATCTCCCAATAATTTTGCTTTGTTTGCCTTACTAATGTCGCTGTTTGATTCCGGATTCGTCTATACGTTTCGTATGACTCAGGTGTTCTTAATGTCCTATAGTTAAGGTATGCTATTTTCTTTTTTTTGCATATTTCCTTAATCTCTGGGCGGAACCAAGGAGTTTTGATCATTCTAGCCCGGTTTTTTACAGTTCGTGTTCCCAGGGCTTCATATGCAGCTTCTAAAATGTTGGTTCTTAGTTTCTTCCAGGCTGTGTTTATATTATCCTCTTCTTTTATTGGGTTTTTTTTTATTTTTTCTTTCAACCTGTTCTCGTATAGTTGTTTGGTTGGTAAGTTCCATAGTGACTCGATGTTTATTTTCAATTCTTGAGTTGCTCGGGCAAGATTTCTTTGGGGTTTAAACTTCATTCTTATCTTTGCTAATAGCAGGCTATGATCGCTTCCTACATTCGCGGAATTTAACGTCCTGATATCTAATATTTGGTTTGGTTGTACGTATCTGTTGGTAACAATATAATCAATTGTAGACCTGAAGCCTCTGGTGTTGCTGTATGTAAATTTATAGTGTTCCTTATGATTGTAAAATGTATTATTAATCCTTAGCTCGTTAAATGTGCATAGCTGTGTCATTAGTTCTCCATTGTCATTTAACACGTTTTCGTTGAACCCTTGTTTTATTCCAGGTATTATTTCGTTTCCGATGCGGGCGTTAAAATCTCCAAGGATTATCATTTGTTGGTTACTTGGTAATGATCCGACTAAATTTTGTAGTTGGTCGTAGAAGGCTTCTCTTTCTTCTTTCGGTTTATTATCTTCGGGTGCATAAATTGACACTATATTTAATTTTTGGTCTTCCGCTTTCATTTTTACCACCAATATTCGTGAAGATATGTAGTTGCATTCTTGTATGTTGTTTTTGTATTTCTTGGATACTGCGATGGCTACCCCTTCTTTTGCCCTGATTTGTTTTTCTACACCACTATAGATCACTAAGTAGTCGTCGTACTGTATTTGTCCTTTGCCTTTCTTTTTGGTTTCTTGTAAGGCGCATATATCGATGTTATTATCTTTCAGTTCTTTCAGGGTTTCTTGATCTTTATTATTAAATGATTTGATGTTCCAGGTAGCCAGACGCATTATATGTTCTTTCTTCCATTTCGTTGTCCTTTTCCTTGCATGTGTCGTCATCTGTATATCCGTCCTATTCCGAGGCAGAGTGTCTGTTCTATGAGCCGTAGTCTTTTTTTTACGTTGGGTAGGGAGCTAACCTGATCCAACAACCTTCCTCCTTTTCCCGGGCTTAGGACCGGCAACATGATCGCTGATCTGCGATCGTGCAGGCGGAGTTATTAATGTATCATATCAATAAAATAGGAATTCTCTTATTGGCAATTTTTTGGCAAAATTTCTTTACATGGCAACTTCAAGAGTAAAGTGACCAGTGTTCTAACAAGGTAACACTGCACCCACGCGGGTAACCGCATGTTTAATCCTATGGCAAAAAAGCTTTGACCATGGAAATTAACAACATCCTACCTCTTAAAATTGTTAATAAGGGCAGCAGTTATATTATTCGAATAAGAGCTAATATCGAAATAGGTCAACCGTCGATGGAAACAAAACAATCCTCTAAACTTGCTCGTACAGAAATGAGAATAATCAAAATAGATAATAGAAACTCGTGTATGGAAAGTGAGATGGATACAGACTCCGAAGATTCGCAAATCTAGATTCCCGCTTACAGAATTCAAAAAAGCGCAAGATGGTGAACCAAAAAACAGTAATAATAACTCTTCAGCATTATTACCTACAAAATGGCTTCAAGACATATCCATAAGCAACTCTTATGATCTACTCGTCCAGTCGACAAAACCAAAAAATACTACTGAAAAATTGGAAGGAAAAAATGCAGTAAAACCACCACCAATATAAATCGACGTGGAAATCATCGACCCTCTGCTCGAGTTATTGAATGAGACAGCTGAACAAAATAGCTATATAACTGAACAAAATAGTAATAAAACAACTTATAGAGAACAAAGTGAAAGTACAAACTACTCCATCAGATACAATCAGAAAGGTAATAAATGCACTAAAAACTTGAAACCCGGGATACCACAAGTATCAAGAAAAAAACGAGAAGAGCTATAAAATCGTAATTTAAGGACTTCATTCCAAGTCAAATACAGTTAAAATAACAAATGAATTACACAAACTTGGTTACAAGGTAAGATGAATAAATAATATATCAAAATTCAATACCAAACAGCCGCTACCTTTATTTTTTATCGAACAGGCTCCTCAGAATAATAAAAAAAACATATACGACATTAATACCCATCTTAATACAATAATTAAAGTCGGACCACCTAGAACTAAAAGAGAAATACGTCAATGCAGACGATGCCAATCTTATGGAAACACAAAAAATTATTGCAACAGAAATCCTGCTTGTGTCAAATGTGCAAAAAAACATTTAACAACACTCTGTCCTCAAGAGGGCAAAATAAAAACCTTATATGTGTAAACTGCAACGGTAATCACCCAGCAAATTATAAAGGATGTCAGACGAGAAAACTACTACAACAAAAATTGTTTTCAACGCTAAGAAAAAAAGTATTGGTAAAACCTATTCTAGAAGATCCTTACGATGAAACATACTACAATAAACAAAACGTAAATGCCAACAGGGATAATACTCCGATAGTTGAACTCAGCGAATCAAGGAGAAGCTACGCCGAAGTAACCAAACGTGTACATAAAATACAAAAGACTTAAACACTGAGGAGACATCGGACATTAAAGAACTACTAAAACAATCTATTAAAAATACAGAAATCATTACAACAACGATAATGGAGCGAAATTCTCTTTTAAAACAACAAATGCAACAAATCCTCACAATGCTACAACTATTAACAAAAACGCTACTTAATAACAAATAATGTATACACAAATAAAAATAGCGGTTTGGAGCAGCAACGGATTACAACAACGAATTAAAGACACCATAACATTAATATACACGCATGATACAGACATTCTACTCGTATCTGAAACTCATCTCACAGACAAAAACTATATAAATATTCCATACTACACCATGTATGACAGAAAACATCTTTCAGGTAAAACTCAAGGTGGAACTGCCATAATTATTAAGAACGAGATAAAACATCATCTACACAGTAAAACAGACAACGATTACCTTCAAGCCACCGCAATTACATTAAAAACACAGGGTAATTCAATTAAACTATCGGCTATCTATGCACCGCCAAAATTTAAAATTACAATCGACCAATGGAACAACTTTTTCAAGGAACTAGGTAATAAATTTATAGCAGCTGGAGACTTTAACGCCAAACATCCATATTGGGGATCAAAAACCACTTTACCAAGAGGTAAAATTTTAAACTCCTACATAACGAACGCAAACCTAGACATCCTGACGACAGGTGAACCAACATGCTGGCCATCAGCTTCTAATAAAACTCCCGACTTAATAGACTTCGGCGTCCTAAAAGTCCTAAACCTAATTCACTTCAAAACCGAATCATCACTTGATCTCAGTTCAGACCATTCACCTATAATAATAACTTACCAGAATAAACCTATACTATATAAAAAATCACCAACTCTGTGCAATAGAAGTACAAATTGGATGATCTTTAAAGAAACTTTAGAATTCAAATTGAACTGTAATATTCCGCTCAAGACCTCTTTACAAATAAAAAACAGTTAACAACCTAACAGATGTTATACAAGAAGCAGCGTGGACATCTACATCCCAAAATGTTTTATCCAGAAAAATTCCGTCATACCCTAGCATTATTTTGGATAAAATAAAAATAAAAAGGCAAGTTAAAGCTAGGTGGCAGAAAAATAGAACAAAGAGTAATAAGAGACTACTAAACAAAGTAACTAAAGATGTTAAGCAGAGCATACGGGATTACAACAATGCAGAATTCGAAAGATACCTGACATCACTTTCACCTCACGAAGATACAAATTACTCTCTCTCTGGAAAACAACAAAAAGATTCAAAAGACCAGTAAAATCAATACCAGCCATACGAAATTTTTACGGCTCTTGGGCGAAAAGCACAGAAAAACAAGCGGAAATCTTCGCAACAAACCTAGAAAACATATTCAAAGCACACAACTTCAATATTCATACGTGCACAGACACTAACGTAAATGACGTCGGAAGCAAAACACAATCACATAAAAACTTTAATAGCACAATAGCCAAAGAAATTAGAATGCGAATATCAGAAATAAAAATAAGAAAGGCACCAGGTTACGATCTAATAAATGGCAGAATACTAAAGGAATTGCCATCTAAAGCAATTAGGATGCTCACAATAATATTTAATGCAGTATTACGAGTCCATTACTTTCCAAGTACTTGGAAACTCGCGGAAATTATAATGCTCCCTAAACCTACTAAAGATCCGCATGATGTAAATTCTTATAGACCGATATCGCTCTTACCATTACTATCGAAACTACTGGAAAAAATAATATACCAAAGAATGAAACGAATAATTTCGGACAAAAACCTGATTCCTGACCATCAATTTGGATTCCGAAACAAACACTCTACCGTTGAACAAGTACACAGACTAACTAATACTATAATAACAGCTTTAGAAAATAAAGAGTACTGTTCCGCCGTCTTCATAGATGTGGGATTGGAATAAATATAGAAGCAAGAGGCGTTGAAATATGAATATTCAAGAATAGTCGAGTATAAGTAAAAAGTTGTTTTTCGGTTAGGTAAAGGTATAAGAAATGTTTTCCTTTATTATTGTAGTATGAAGGGAACGAGAGAGTATGTGTGTATGTATGTATTTAATGTGGATGCGGGGAAGACAAAAGGAAGAAAGGATATAAGGTGAGGGAATGGGCAGAGGGGTATGAGTTTGACGAGTTTGATGAGTTTGATGAGTTTATTAACGAGTGTAAAGAGTATCGACGAGTGTAAGAGTTAAAAGAGTAGAGTAAGAGTTTAAAGAGTAGAGTACCAATATCGGACTAAAGAGTAAATTAGAGTATCAGTAGGATTAAAAAACTATTTCTTACATATTTTGGGGGCTCAGCTGGGATCTGAACAGAATAAAAGGGATCTGAACAGAGTAGACGGGATCTGAACAGAGTAAAAGTAGAGTTGCTCAAAAATATTTACTACATATTTTGGAAACTCACTCCGGGATCTGAACAGAGATACAGAGGGGAAATAGAATAGATAGAGCGAGAAATTAAGCAGTGAGTGTAAAGTGTACATCATTAGCCATACAATCATGAGTTTCGCACCCGAAGATTCCAAGATAGAAGAGCTAAGAGAAATTTTAAGAGAATACAATTTGCCAACGTATGGAAAAAGGGCCGAACTTTTGGCCAGAATTCAGCAAGCAAACCCAGCTAAAGGTTGGACTTCCAGAGGAGCAAGCATTGAAGAGAAAGATGCTCGATCTGTCGAAGAGGGAACTCAAGGTCCAGACGGAAACGCACGAGAGGTGCGGATGGAAACCCTGGAGCGGCAAATACTGCAGTTGTCGGAGGAATTAAGAAGTATCAGAGGTCGGCCTAACTTCGAGATACCTGTGATAAGTACGCCGCCGAGAAGAGAAAACATCGCCGCTGTACGATCGGAATCGATCATAGCCGAAAATCGATTGTAACTAAAATACGAGATTACTATGCGCCCACTAAATCGATAGAGAGTTACTAGTAACTAGCATCTATAACCCCCACCACTCAACCGTCGAGTGAGGGCACCCTGCAGGGCACAATACGAAAGACACGCATTCTATTCAACCGCTGGACGCCTACGAGGGCACAATACGAAAGACACGCTCGAGTCCATCGTTGGACGCCTACGAGGACACTTGGAGACAAGTTAATCGAAGGCAAGGAGCGAGAGGAGCATAGAAAGACAAGGAGTTTATCTGTTAAGCGAATGTATCTTACAGATATTATAAATACGATAGAGAGACGTAGAGGCGGCAATTAACGGTGAGAGATATAATTTCTATTTCTTTCAACTTGATTACCACCGGGTAATCGTGACGAGAAGTGATCACGGACTATGTCCGTTATCCATCGTCGTCCATTGTACTGATAACAACAGGGTTTTTGCCGCAAGGCTTTTTCCCTGACGAGCCAATAAAGCATTGCACTTATTGGCTCAACCACGTGTTTTAATTTAATTCTAATTCACCTTTTCACCCTCCTCATAATTGAGCCTAATCCAATCGCCGGAGGACTCCGTGTTGGAGGAATTTTGGCAAATACAGCCGCCTTAATGAAGGACATTAAAGATGGTACGTCTATTTACTATTACGATGGTACGTCGAATAACGAGATTTGGGAAGGTAAGCTCCAAGCCGTCAGAGCTGATTTTAATTTAACCGATACGGAGACCCGGTTATTAATTGCATCGCGTTTAACGGAGAATGCCAAAGAGTGGTATCACTTTACTACAGAATACGTGTCGATAGCGGCGGATGAGCTGCTACGATAATTAAAAAAGACGAATGTTCTACCACCCAGAAGATATATTCGCAGCACGAATACGCTTCGAGGAGCGTAAGTGGAAGCCGACAGAGACATTTCTCCAATATCTACACCAAAAGGTCATCTTGGGAAACCGAACTGCAATAAGAGGAGAAGAACTTCTCGGGTACATCATACAGGGGATACCTGAAAGACGGTTAAGAGATTTAGCGCGAGCTCAGGCATCGCGAACCACAGATGATCTTCTTCGGTCCTTCGTGAGCATCACGTTGTGGGAGAGAACCAAATCCGAGGCACAGAGAAAAAGCGGTGGGAGAACCATTGCCGCCAGCAGCTTTGGAGAGGAGCGTCAGGAGGAACGAAGCGCGCGGGAGGAGGCTACAATGTTGGAAATTCAGAGACACAGACGTTGTTTCAATTGTGGTGAGGCAAATCATATGGGCGCGGAGTGCCCTACGAGAGGACAGTGTCCTAAGTGTTTTAAATGCAACGAGCGAGAGCATCGAACGGCACTATGTCGAGAGGGGTGCAGTCACGCGAAGCGAACACGGTGGCGGAGAACACGGCGACAGAAACGACGGTGGTACCGGTAGAAGGACCCAAGATCTGGAAGCAGGTGGACATCCAAGGTCACGTCGTATCAGCCCTAGTGGATACAGGCAGCGATATCACCATAATCAACTGGAGCCAGTATAAGGAATTGGTTCGCCGACCTTGACAGGAGCAGAGATCTTGGTCAATGGAGTCAGCACGAGGGTGAGACCTACGATGGGCGTATTCCAAACAAGAATGAGCGTTGACGACGAGGTTTACCCCATTACTATTCGAGTTATGGTAGATGAATTGTTAGGGTATATTATGATATTATGGCTTGACTTTTTGCTCACTATAAACTATGAGATAAAGAACGGTGAGATTTTTATGTGACCCAAAGAGCCGGTTATTCAAACAGAACAAGTTCCGGAGGTTTTTGCGATTGATGTATAAACGAACGAGTTAGAGCTTTCACATATATCAGATCCGAGCGTTAGAGAGGGGGTGAAAGTAGCGATAGAAGAGTAAATTCCTAAAAAGAGTCGGGAAGTAGGAGTTAAGATGACAATAGTGTTAAAAGACGACGAACCAGTTAGCCGATGAGCGCGACGGTTATCTCCTTTAGAGAAAGACGAGACGAATAAACAGATCGATGAGTGGATCAAAGAAGGTATTGTAAGACTATTGCTTTCGGAATACGCGAGTCCGGTGGTTTTGGTCAGAGAAAAAGACGGATCAAATCGGTTGTGTGTTGATTATCGGGAACTCAATAGAAAAGTAGTAAGATATAGGTATCCGCTACCACTGATTGAAGACCAATTAGACGCGTTACAGGGTGCAAAAGTATTCAGCACGTTAGACTTAAAAAACGGATTCTTTCATGTACCAGTAGATGAGCAATCATGAAAGTTTACGGCCTTCATAGTACCTGACGGGCATTATGAATTTTTACGAGTTCCTTTTAGGTTATGTAACTCTCCAGCTGTTTTCCAGAGGTACATTACCGCGATTTTCAGAGAACTAATAAACGATAAAGTAGTGTTAGCATATGTGGACGACCTTATCATACCGTCGGAAGATTTAACGAGCGGATTACATAAGTTAAAAAAAGGACTAAAAGTTACGAGTGAAGCAGGGTTTTCAATAAACTGGGGAAAGTGTAAATTTTTAGAGAGCAGAGTCGAATTCTTGGGACACGTTATAGAAAACGGCTACGTTTTTCCGTCAGAACGGAAAACTGAAGCGGTACGCGATTTTCCAGAACCGTGTACAGAGCGTCAAATCCAGAGTTTCTTAGGATTGACTGGTTACTTCCGTAAATTCATCCCGAAGTACTCAGAAATTGCTCGTTCATTAACTAATTTACTGAGAAAAAACATAGAGGTCGATTTTGCCGAAGAGGAAAGAGCCGCGTTTAATTTACTAAAAGCTAAGTTGTACGAATATCCTTGCTTGAGATTATATAAGGCCTGAGCAGAAACAAAATTGCATACCGATGCATCGTCACGCGGGTTCGGTGCAATACTAATGCAAAGAGATAGTGTATCACGAGAATTACACCCGGTATATTATGCGAGCGGACAGACAACACAGGTGGAAAGTAAATATGCGAGCTACGAATTAGAGGTACTCGCGATAGTAAGAGAACTACGGAAGTTTAGGACTTTTCTATTGGGTGTTCCTTTTAAAATAGTGACGGACTGCCAGGCGTTTGCACTTACGATGAGGAAAAAGGATTTATGCGTGAGAGTGGCGCGTTGGGCGTTAGCCCTTGAAGAGTTTAATTACAGTATAGAGCATCGGCCGAGTAGGAGGATAGCACGCGTTCATACCCTTAGTAGAAATCCGATTGCTTCGTGTTTCGCGTTAGACCAGGAGATTGATTCGATAACGTTACGATTATGACGAGCGTAGAGAGACTACATCGATGTACAACGAATATACGAGATGGTTAAAATTGGTAAAGACGATGGATATATCATACGAGTAGGCGTGTTGTTTAAGAAAGTAAGAGATGACGTACGTATAGTCGTACCAAAAGAAATGCAATCGTCAGTTATAAAAAATTACCATGTGATAAGTCATTTCGCCGCGAACAAAACAAGAATGCTTTTAGTAAAAGAATATTGGATTCCAGGGCTACAACCAAAGATGGAAAGAGTAATTCACAACTATGTAGAGTGCATTTTATCCGAGATAAAAGAGGGGAGGTTAGAGGGCTTGCTTAACCCTATTAATAAAGGCGAACTACCGTTGGATACCTATCACGTAGACCATCTTGGACCGCTTCCTTCCACGGGAAAAAATTATCGTCATATTCTCCTAGTGGTCGACAGTTTTTCTAAATTCACGTGGTTACATCCGACTAAGACGACTTTATCGAGCGAGGTTTTGAATCGTCTTAAAAAGCAGGCGGTCATTTTTGGGAATCCGCGACGAATAATATCCGATAGAAGAACCGCGTTTACATCACGAGATTTTGAGGACTATTGCAGAGAAGAGGCTATCGAGTATGTGTGTATCGCCACAGGAGTACCGAGGGGGAACGGTCAGGTCGAAAGAGTGAACAGGACGCTTATTCCGTTGTTGACAAAACTTGCGCATTCGAAAAAAGAGCAATGGTATCGTTTCGTGGATCGAGCACAGCAATACCTGAATGTCACGCAGCATCGTGGTATCGGAACCACTCCATTTAAAGTAATGTTCGGGGTAGATGCACGTTTACGCGAAAATTTAGAGATTCGCGACCATCTAGAGAAAGAGTGGTTAGACGACTTCCACGACAACCGCGAAGAGCTACGCAAACTAGCTGCCGAAAAATAACGAAGTTACAGGCGGAAAACTGTAAGGCATATAATAAAAAACGAGTAGGTTTTCGTCCCTACAGGGAAGACGATTTAGTAGCAATTAAGGGGACTGAGTTCGGACCGGGCTTAAATTTAGCCACTTCATATCTAGGTCCCTATAGCATAACGCGTGTACTACGAGCAAACAGGTACGTGGTTAGTAAGATTGGTGAGCACGAGGGCCCGATTAATACGACGGTTTCCGCGGATCACATAAAACTGTGGATTGACTTCACTTGCGAACAGAATGAGTGCGAGAGCGAAAGCGAGCGAGTATAAAATATAATAAAATTTGTAAACCAAGGCGCCTATGTATATGGATGAGTGTACGTATGGGGATAAGTGAGATACGAAAATGTAAAATAAAAACGAAGTTAGAACAAATGATGTTATGAGTGAGTGAGATACTAAATGTAAAATAAAGCGAAATTAGAACGAAAGATGTTATGGATGAGTGAATGCGTGAAAAGGAGAGAGAGAGAGATACATTCGAGGACGAAAGTACGTGCAGAATGGCCGAGTGTGGGATTGGAATAAATATAGAAGCAAGAGGCGTTGAAATATGAATATTCAAGAATAGTCGAGTATAAGTAAAAAGTTGTTTTTCGGTTAGGTATAGGCATAAGAAATGTTTTCCTGTATTATTATAGTATGAAGGGAATGAGAGAGTATGTGTGTATGTATGTATTTAGCGTGGATGAGGGGAAGACAAAAGGAAGAAAGGATATAAGGTGAGAGAATGGGCAAAGAGGTATGAGTTTGACGAGTTTGATGAGTTTGATGAGTTTGAGGAGTTTGATGAGTTTAACGAGTGTATTAACAAGTGTAAAGAGTATCGACGAGTGTAAGAGTTAAAAGAGTAGAGTAAGAATTTAAAGAGTAGAGTACCAATATCGGAGTAAAGAGTAAATTAGAGTATCAGTAGGATTAAAAAACTATTTCCTACATGTATATAATTAAAAAAGTCAAATGTATTCGTTATAATAATACTTCTCTAAAGATTTTATCTTCTTACTTTCATTACTTTTTTTATTTTTACAATCTTTACGAAGAAAAATTTTATATATATATATATATATATATACATGTAACATTTACTTATGTATTTATTTAATTTATTTATTAAGATTTAATTTGATATAATGAGACGAGATGGAATAAAATTGTAAGTATCAATAATCTAAATTATTAATTTATTAATTCGTTGTATTATGTGTTTCTTTAAATGTCATAATTAACGAAGATATCGTCGTACTTAGTTCTTCATCGTCGTCGTTGTTTGTGTTCTTTCGTCTTCTTTCACACACAAAACTATCCTCGTAATAACAATACTATATTAACACGACTTATCCTCACATATTATATGAATAAAATATTATTTATGGTAAATTAGGACAATTTACAATAGGAATGATTATTTTATTTATACCTCGTTAGTTATTTTATCAGAGTGTGATAAACGTCCTTTTAGTCTTTTTTCCCCAGAGATCAGTTATAAAAACTAATATCATGATTTAACCAGATTTTGGGACCTCTTTGAATACGTATATCAATCTTTCTAAATAAACAAAAAAATCATTAAGACAGCAAATATGGAATTATATTGTGTTATATTTTAGAAGTATTTAAATATTCTACTTATTATTACTCTGACATATATTCATCAAGTTTACATTCCGGATTTTTCTGCAAATTTATATCATTTTCTAATAATTTAATGAAGTACACACCAGAAGTATCGCGGATTATCGAAAAAGATTACGATAAAATTTAAATGATTTTTAGTGGGGATATTATTTTAATATGAATTTTGCATCGGATACAGCGATTTTATTATTTATTTTAAACTAAAGAAAGTACAAACAAATGGAACGTCTTACACGGCAATCAGAAATAACATCTTACACGGCTTTTGGAATTACGTCTTACACGTCTTGTAAATCAGGACGATCGGCTTACTCTCTCTCTCTCTTGTCTTACTTTTTTTTGCTTGTATCCGTCGCAACGGCTTTACTGCTTGCCCCTCGTACCAAACACACACACACTCACGCACACACTCATTCATCTCCATCCCACTAACAAATCGCTGCACTGCTCATGCCGTTATTTATCGGCTGTGGCCTGACAAAAGTGAGTTTCTTATTCCGTCTCCACACTAATAAAAAATTATTAAATAATCCAAAGAAATCAGAAGAATAGTAAAAGGTATATTGATTACGATTAGATTGAAAAAACTTCGTTTTGCATTATTGTAAATGCAATATGTTGATCAGTTTTAATTATTCGAGATATAATACACATAGTTTTTCTCATCTTATTGAAATGATAAATTAATGTGCTACAAAAATTTATATTTCATTGCACATCAGCGTTTCTTCATAGTTTTGTTAAAATAAAGCGAATGTTTAGCTCTTAATATCTTTTACACGAACTTATATTTATCCACCCGCGCAAACCCGATAGAATTAAAAATTTCTTTTCGATTATGTCCATTGCGATAATCAAGAAATAATGGGAGTTTACTTTTCGCTTGAGACACATTGAACACAAATTATTTTTTTTATTTATCTCAATCTTTTGTAGCACATACACTCGTATAGCATCCGTTTATTTTCCTTATAATTTTTCTAACAGATATTATTTATTTTTTAGGATTTTTGCAATTAAAAGAAACAGTAAAGATAACATATAATAAAACGCAACCTTATCTTTTCAAAAATGAGCTAGCTTTATTATTAAGATGTAAAAAAAATCACACAACGTGCTATCCAGTTTATACATTTTCAACCTAATTTGATGATCACTACAGAGGAGAAATAAAACAAAATAAAACTAATAAATAATAAACATACCTCCATTAACCTTAAAAAAGATTTTTATTACTAATTAAAACATATTTATTACTAAGAAATCCTCTGTAAAACATTTAAAAATATTCTTTTGGATTATTATATATATATATTATAAAACATTTAAACATGTTGATTACCTGGAACAGTGAACAACCCATTACCCAGAACAAGTTTGAAAAATTCATATGTCAGATTTTTCTCATAACTGTTAGACCTTTTGTTATAATCTAAAAAGAAAATAAAAAATTCAACAAAAAGAAAAGCTAAGAATAACATAAATTAAACTCGCGTTTCTCATTAAACGTCATTACGGTAAACTGATGAATTTTACCTCAATACATTTAGGATCATCAAATAAATAAATAATTGTGGACCTATCCAAAATCGCCATGGCGATGTATATTTGGTAGATAGTTTTAACATTTTATTGGTAACATCTAAAATAAATATCTTTAACAGCGTTAACATAAGTATAGATATGACAAATATGAAATACAATCATACCTTCCATGTCCCCAAGAAGCAAATATGTTTCCAATTAGAGGAAAAGCTTTTGGTCCCGAAAATCCTTTGACCATATTAATTTCAAAAAATTTATTTATTAAATATTTAATTATATAGTACAATATAATTGTTATTGCTGTTTTAGCGATAATTGTATCGATATACTCCATGATGAATTAAGCAAACTAAAAATTACAGAAGAAGTAAAATTTGTTTAAATATAACACTAGGACCACCTCTCGTAACTTTGGAAAGAATATTTTTTAAGAACAATGCATAAAATTCTAGTACACTTCGCAATTTTTTAACTTTTTAACAATAAGTGACAATGTATAAGCAAACGGAAAGCCTATTTATATAAGACTGGGAACATAATTTATCCAAACGTCAAAGACTGCCTGTAAGAATACTAATTTGCATATACATATGACAATTTATATGCAAATATTAGATTCCAAGATTAGAGCAAAAAAATTAATAGAATATAAATCATCTATTTTTAAACAAACCTTGTTTCCTTCCCTTTTTTTATTTGATTTCGTATTATACTTATAAAAAACTACGAGGTAATGAAGAAAATCTAACGAATAGCAAGAAGTATATTAATTATGATCAGATTAAAATAACTTCGTTTTGCATCGTTCTATAAGATTGAGGATTAGTTTTAGTTATTCGAGATGTAACACATAGTTTTTCCTATCTTATGAAATAATACACTAATATGGTAGAGACATTTTTACATCTGGTCGAACCTCAGCATTTTTTAAAGAATGCGTCAAAGTTTCTCGGGGATTTATTAGCGTTTTCTCAGAGTTTTGTCAGAATGAAACGAATATGTAGCTCCCAGCAACTTTTACAAGAATATATACATTTATCTACCAGTACAGATGCGATTGAATTGATATTTATCGTTTTCGATAATGTCCCTTTCGATAATCCAGAAATAATGGGAGAGTACTTCTCGGTGGAGACACATTTGAATACAGATCCTTTTTATTTATCCCAATCTTAATCGCAAATTCCTAAACTTTTAATTCACATACGATAACGTCAAATTATTAATTATATTCAAACAAAATAAAACTAATTTACATCGACTAAAAAAAACTAATTGATATATTTATATTTTATGACGTACGATTATTTTCACGATTCATGCATGATATTTTGATATTAAAAATATTGGTTTTTATATTAGGCAAGGATAGTTATATTCAAGAATAGAAAAGAATTATAATTTTTTGTAATGTTATTTCACTTGTGTCTGTGATAGACTCCGTAAGAATTCGTATATGCTTACGAGGAAAGAATACTTTTATCTCTAATCGTTTTTTATTCTTTTTTTTCTCTTTTCCCTCATTATTACAATTGCTCTGTATAGATGTTGATAATAATAAAAATTATGCTAATGGTGTTGATTATACAATTCTACATAGTAGACGTAAATAACTTATAAATTTCAATTTATCCACACACACATGATATCATGTTTAGGCTAGACATAAACGTTGTGTTATTACTTTACCATGATGGTCTATTCTCCAAATAAATAATTATTCCTCGAATGAAAGATACTCAATAACTTTTAGATAAGAACGTAACGTGATTTGCCTCTATCGATATGCAGAAATTCTTTGCAAAGTTACAGGTTTTTACTAAACGAACTTTGAAACGGCATTCTATTCGTGTGCACGCGGATGAATAGATAAAAGTAAGAAAGAAAGATTATGTAATTAAATACAATGTCGCAAGGCCGTGTATCGTTTGTACGTACATAAGAAAAATAAGTAATAGAAGAGAGGGGTTGGTATTTATGATAGAAGGGGGTAGACGATGACGACGAAAAAGAACGTGTGGAGAGAGAGAGACAGAGATAGTAATGGAGGGGGTGTAAGATGGAAAGGTACAAGCAGAATTACTTTACTCAGGAAGAAAGAAGGAAGGAAGTTATGTGTAAATTTCAGTCTAATTATAAAAGTAAAACCGCGCGAAATACCACAAACAATGTGACAACGTTTTGTAATGATTGCCTTCATAAGCGATACTTATGCATTCATTTTTTTAAGAAAATTCATCGCTATATGAAAATATAAGACAAGTATAGGACATACTTTCTATTTCGTATATTCACTTTTGTACGTAGCTTTTATTTCAATTATTCAAAATAAAATAAAATCAATTTATTATACGCATTAATTCTATTTTTATTTAAGGGGGAAGAAAAGTGTAAGATGGCGTTTTTACTGTGATTATCATGAATTTTTTTACACATATGGAATTTTATTGATATCGTAAGATCTTTTAAACATATATTTGAGAATATATTCAGAAATTTTCAAAGATTTTCCTCGAAAAGTAACGGTGATATCAGCTGCCGCGCATTGAATGTCGCCATCCGACATAGCAGTTTGTGTACATCTTGGAGGCCGCAATTTTTATTTTAAATTAATCGCACAGAGAACTTTCTTTTTGAAGTGAAACTTCTTTGCGCGCATGAGGGTACAATTTTTACGGATGAAACGCAATAATATTAATATTAGTGACAAGAAAATGTGAGACGTTTTTGTCCGAGAAGAGTGAGAGAGCGATTGAGACCGATTGAGAGAGAGTGAGAAAGGGCGAACTTACCATGGAGCGAGAGTAGGGAGCAAGCAAGTGAGAAAGATCGAGAGAGAGAGTGAGATAGAGCGAACATCGCATCACGCACAGTGCCATGGAGCAAGAGATGGGAGAGAGCGAGTGAGAGAGAGCGAGAGAGAAAAGGAGATCGAAAAAAACAGGCTATAGGTTAATGTATTCGTTTAGTAGTTAAATATTAGAACTTTAGATGGCAATTCTGTCGCATAACGTCTTGTACTAAAGCAAAAGCAGATCTTTTTTATTTTTTTATATTATCATTAGTATATATACAATGTGTAAACATTGAGTTAAATTTATAAATAAAAATTTTGTGATAAATTTGTAAATCGTCCTATACTAAGCAGTTGCTCAGAGTAAGTAATATATTTGTTATCTTTTTGTTAATTTACAATTTTTTATGTAATTAAATTTTTTCAATTAACTTTCTAGAAGAATAATTTACTTTACAGTTAAATAATAATCCAAACATACAAACTACAAATTCAGGAACGACAATAGATGCTATTTTTACAAGATATTTAGATAATGTTGAAACACGAACTTATATTTGCATATTTTAGTTATCGTAATGCTTTGGTCACAACAATTCCAATAGAAATCGCATCAATTAATGTAAATATCGAAGAAATAAATTAAAAATATTAAATTTATAATTTGTATTAATTTTCGCGCACACTTTTATTATTCTAATTACAATTAAATTCATTAAGTTCTTACATACCTTCCTTCTCCCTCCCTCTAAGCCTCGGAAATCTAAAGCTTTTGATTAGTATAAATATAAACGAATTTAAAAGTTAGTTTGCCAAAGAAGTTTCACTTCTGACATGTGTACTTTGTACGCACACACTTTTTTTATATGTGTCTCTTATACGTGAACTTCATTTTCCGTAAAAAAAAATGAAAATAAGTATTTTTAGAAGGGTATGAACATAAAGCATGATTTTTTCCATTTTTCCTACTTTTTTTAGAATAAAAAAATACTTTGAACAAAGATATTGTTAAGATTTTAGTTCAAACAGAGCGCGTTTATATGAAAAAGTTATATACCAATTTCAAAATGATCAGTGGGAAACTTTTGAGCTAGAATGTATACAAATTGGAAAAAGTTTTTCGAGAGAAACGCGTTTGAAAAAAAACTCAACCGCTCCGTATTATTACATACAACGTGCTCCGACATTTGAATGAAGGACGCTCACTAATCGCTTATAACTTTTGAACGAATTGGAATTTTTACTTGAAAGTGTATTTTTGAATAGTTTTACAAGCGATTTATAAAACAACACAGGTGTATGTACTTATATACGAACGTAAGAAGTTATACTTCTTTGGCGTATAACAAAATGTGACGTCTTGCTACGAACATAATTTCTTAACATTATTTTTTTGCCTTTCTAATATTCAATCTCTCTTAGTACTTTTCCACTACGTAGCATACCGGGAAGACTCCTCCCTACTTCTGGCATCTATTCGACCTATTTGTCCTCTACGGCGGTACACGCGCCTTCCAAAAGTGAAATCCCTACGTATGCCTAGACGTACATCCGCTATGCGTTAGAATAAGAAGGACGGATGAGCGTTAGAGAAACGTTAAATCTATCAGCAGAAACTAAATATCTGCGACGGAATAAAGTTAGAAACCGTAGGTGCCAGAGCGATCAAAAATATATATTAAATCATATTAATTACTGCAACTGCATGATATGGCAAATGCAGCTCCGCATATACGACTTCTTGAAATGCTCATGGAACTGATTATGACAGCGCAATGCGCTCGTGGGAATAGGTGCAAGTAAACTCCCATCAGGGATAATGTTAGTACATATAAGAAGCTCTTTTTCAGCCCTGCGTAGTTTTTTCTCTTAATAGTTACAGTCACAATTATCAGTTAACAGTTTTAGGTTTATTCATAATTTTAAGTGTTTATCATTTGCTTTTTCTTGCTTGTCATTATAATTAAGTAATCGTCTTTTATGTAAACGTTATAAAGTTATTACTGTTCCAATTTGTAAATCCCTTCATAAAAGGTGTTCATCATTGTGCTAAAGTTATTATTTCACGAGAATGAGCTAACTCCGGAAGTTGCCAAACAATTTTTTTATGCGATATCGGAGAAATATCGATTTCTACTCTAACTCGCACTTGCATTCAAGGCCGAGAGGCCCAAAGATTGATCAAGATCCTTCGTTCGTGTATTAGTACACACGAACGCTAGCACGCAACTAGCCCTCTCGCGTGTAAAAACCGATGGAGATGCGGGACTTGCTTCCCCACTCTTACAATTACTTTTACCATCTTTCTCTCGCTTATTTTTGCACATACGAAGATAAACCGTAGAACATTTTTTATTCTCTACAACTTTTGTTTGAAGCTTTTCTCGATTTAATGCCTAGATTCAAAGATAAATCCATTTTTATCCTTTTTAACCCTTTCCTTAAAAACGCGCTATCCGATTGCAAAAAATTAGCACTATTCGATTTACCGCCGTCGAGTTACCCTTAGATCAAATTTTCGAATTCCAGCCTAAAATTAACGAAATTTTGCCCTTTTTGACTGGCCTAGACGCAATCAGGCCCGGGTTTGAAGTTAGTGGCGAAATACTTTAGCCCAAATCGCATTACAAAAACATTGCGCAATAACCGATACGTAGTGGAAAGAGTAGGGAATCATAAAGGCCCTCAGCAAACGACCACGGTGGTCGATTTCATGAAGCCATGGGTAGAACCGAATTCCGACGAAGCCGACGAAGAAAGTGATAGTGTTAAAGACATATCCAAGAGAAGCATCTAAAGATTGTTGTTAAGACTTGTAGTTAAGACGCGAAGTGTACTAGAATTTTATGCATTGTTCTTAAAAAATATTCTTTCCAAAGTTACGAGAGGTGGTCCTAGTGTTATATTTAAACAAATTTTACTTCTTCTGTAATTTTTAGTTTGCTTAATTCATCATGGAGTATATCGATACACTTATTGCTAAAACAGCAATAACAATTATATTATACTATATAATTAAATATTTAATAAATAAGTTTTTGAATTTAATATGGTCAAAGGATTCTCGGGACCAAAAGCTTTTCCTCTCATTGGAAACATATATTTGCTTCTTGGGGACATGGAAGGTATGATTGTATTTCATATTTGTCATATCTATACTTATGTTAACGCTGTTAAAGATATTTATTTTAGATGTTACCAATAAAATGTTAAAACTATCTACCAAATATGCATCACCATGGCGATTCTGGATAGGTCCAAAATTATTTATAATATTTGATGATCCTAAATGTATTGAGGTAAAATTCATCAGATTTACCGTAATGCCGTTTATTGAGTAAACGCGAGTTTAATTTATGTTATTCTTTGCTTTTTATTTTTGTTTAATTTTTTGTTTTCTTTTTAGATTATAACAAAAAGGTCTAACAGTTATGAGAAAAATCTGATATATGATTTTTTCAAACCGGCTCTGGGTAATGGGTTGTTTACTATTAAAGGTAATCAACACGTTCATATGTTATAATATATATATAATAATCCAAAAGAATATTTTAAATGTCTTAAAAAGGAATACTGGTAAAAGTAGTACTTTTCTTTATCTGAACATATACTGTTTATAGTCTCTCAAAAATATATACGTATAAAATGAATTTTTTTTTTCCTAATTTTTAACTAATGAATATATAAAAGAGAAACAACGTAAGAAATTTAAGTAAGAAATATTCTTTTATTTCAAGCATCAAATTGGGAAATTCATCGAAAAATCTTAAGTCCAGTATTCAAAGAAAAATTTCATTCAACCTATATAGACTCGATATTAAAAAATTCAAACAGACTAGTAACAATTTTAGAAACTACTAACGGAGAAAATGTAGATATCATGCATTATGTACATCTATGTACTTTAGATATAATATATGGTAAGCTTTTGAAATTCTTAAATGTTTAAATTATTTGTATAAATATAAGTAAGTTAATTAAAATATGTTTTTTTTTGTACTGACAGATAGCTTTTTAGGTCGTGATCTTGATTTGCAGAACAATCCCGAATGCAAACTTGATGAATATATGTCAGAGTAATAAAATAAAAAGAATATTTTAATATTTATAATATAATGCAATATTATTTCATATTTGTTTTCTCTTATTGAAATTTATACTTATTCAGAATCATGGATATTGCTTTTCAAAGGATCGTCAAAGTCTGGTTACATCCTAATATTATTTTTAACAATTCATCTCTGGGAAAGAGATTACAGAAACTTTTATCTCCCATTAATAAAATCACGAACGAGGTATAAATAAGAAGATTATTCTTATTTTATATTATTTAATCTTATCTGAATATTCTATTGCTAATACAAAATCACCTATTATTAATATATATAACTTTCATTCGTCAAGATTATGCGGGAAAAAAAAGAGTCAATGCAAAAAGATAAAATTACTCCAGAATTGGAAGTGTCAGATGAAAGTAGGTAGAACAGTTTAAAAACAAGTTCTTTTGTTGATCCATTTATGAATAGAAAACTTTTATAACAATGTTAAATAATAAATTATATATTTTTCTGAATAAAGGACTAAATACAAGTACATTTCTTGATTTGCTATTGAAATCATTTTATGAGACAGGAGTATATTCGGAACAAGACATTCATGATGAAATTAATACATTGGTTTTTTCAGTAAGTTTTTTTAATTTTAGATTAAATACAATTTTTTGAATCGAGTAAACGTGAAATATAATTATTATTACTTTTCAGGGAAGCGAAACAACAACTGGAACACTTGCTTTTCTATTTTTAATGCTTGCGACATTTCCGGAAGTTCAAGTATGCACAAATGGCATTTGAATAGTATATAAAAAATCAAATATATTTTTATACTAACATTTTAATATATTTTTCTCTTTATTATATTTCTTTCTTTATTATATATTTCTGATTGCAGCAACGAGTATACGAAGAGTTGTACCAAATGTACGGCTCAAGCGATCCCCAAAATGTTCCTATTACACTTCAAGATATTAAAAAATTGAAGTATTTGGAGCGTGTTATCAAGGAGACATTACGTCTCTTCCCTGCTGGTCCTATCATTGGTCGAGTTTTACAAAAAGATGTGAAAGGTATTCCTACATATACTACATGACTACATGTATATATTTTTTACCATTCGCATTATTACTTTATGTACTAATTATATGTGTTTATTTATTTTATTTAGTGGACGAGAATGTGGTAATACCGAAAGATTGTGCTCTAATGCTTACTATATTTACACTTCATAGAAACGATAAATATTGGAAGGACCCTTTAACATTTAATCCCGATCGGTTTTTACCAGGCAATTACGATCCCAAATGTTTTTTACCATTCGGTTCTGGAAGAAGAGATTGCATAGGTAATACCACATTTTTATAGATTCTTGAATTCATATTCGAAAGAGTTATTTTGCAAAATACATATGTATTTAATATCACATTAACAGGTCAAACATTTGCAATGATCGATATGAAGGGAATAGTTGCTACAATATTAAGAAAATTTGTTGTACAAATTAATAATCCAGTAATAGTTAAAGATATTAACCTAAAATACAACGTTACTTTGAAACCAGCGAAACCTATATTATTGAGATTTTACAAAAGATAATACCTGACATTCATGTCAATACTCTGTTCCAAAGTGCAACAGGAATATTTGTGGGCAGACACCTCTCGACGTAACACGGCTCAACTACGTAAAATAAGATATAAAATTATAAACTTACGTCTACGTTGTCATAGGTATTGCCTTGTTTGTAGCCCCAACATAACGGCAACCTTGATAGCTGTCGACTAGGAGAGGCTAACGAAGTGGCAACTATAAAATAAGAGCAACCGATTCGTCGAGAAAGCAAAAATTACGATGGCAACGTCGGACATTGTTGCCATAAATGGAAACCTCCTTGACATGGAGGAAAAGATCAACACTCTTCCGCCAGCTGTCTGATAGCTCGGTTCAATAAAATCTTATATTGCTTTTATTGTATTTAATATATATTAGTAATATCTTTTTATTTTATTGCTTCACTTGTTAATTGTATATTTCTTTATTCGTTAGAAGCAATATCGTTAAGTATTTTAATGTTAGAGTATCTAATTCTCTACTCTATATTCGACTTTTGTTCATAATATTCTTTACTTTTCTTCTTAATTTTACTTTTGTATTATGTTGCATTGTATAGATTTTATTGCTTCTATTACGTCCTTATTATTATAATTAATCGTATGTGTTTTAACTTACTATTCTTTAATATACCATTTCTTATTAAAGTTATATTTCTTTTGGCGCGGTTGGGAGAAAATGTTTAGATTGAATTTTTATAATGCGTGCCCATCCCGACCACAACAAACTTCCGAAAGCGATCAATGTCTTCCGGTTTTTACGATGCGCGGGCAAAAGATTTCAAATTTACAGCATAAAATAATTCGATTTATCTTCCTTACATTTAATGTGGACTGATATCTATATTCTGATATTTTTTCAATACTAAATAACGAGCGTGTAAAGACAAGGATTTTCTTTAGGACTTCGTTTGCACTCAACGTGTTAACAATCTATGTACGATCCATGAAGATTATAGAATCTTAGCATATATTCGAAATACGCGTCTCAATTATTTTGAGAATATCGTAGAAAGAATATTCTTTCTTTGTGAGAATATTGAGAATATTAAAATGTTATCGCGCCTCTCAACTCTTCAAACCGTTGCTAAGCACGCCCTGCTGGGTCCATTAACAAAGGTACTCATCTTCTTCTTCCACTGTTTTATTATAATCATTTCATATGGTGGTGATTGATATTAAAAAAACTGTGAATATCTTCAAAAATATCTGGAAAAACATTGATTATTTGATAATATTAGTAATAAAAGTCTTTTTTGAGGTTAACGAAGGTATGTTTCTTATTTATTAGTTTTAATTCGTTTTATTTCTCCTCTATAGTGATCATAAAATTAGGTTGAAAATGTATAAACTGGATAACACGCTGTGCGATGTTTTTTACGCCTTAACAATATAAAGCTAGCTCATTTTTGAAAAGATGAGGTTGCGTTTTATTTTTTGTAATCTTTATTTTTTCTTTTAACTGCAAAAAACCTAAAAAAATAAATAATATCTGTTAGAAAAATTAAAAGGAAAATAAACCGATGTTATACGAGTGTATGTGCTACAAAAGATTGAGATAAATAAAATAAATAATTTGTGTTCAAATGTGTCTCAAGCGAAAAGTAAACTCCCATTATTTCTTGATTATCGCAATCGACAATATCGAAAAGAAATTTTCAATTCCATCTGGCCTGCGCGGGGTAATAAATATATAAATTTGTGTGAAAGATGTTAGGAGCGTAATATTCGCTTCATTCCGGCAAAACTCTGAAAAAACGCTGATGTTTCTCTGACGCAAACTCGATGCAATCTTGAAAAAGCGCTGATGTGCGATTAGATGTAAATTTTTCTAGCACATTAATTTATCATATCAATAAGATAGGAATTCTTCGTTCAATAGTTAGTAAATACGGACGTGCTTATCTACCGCTCCCGAAAATATAAGTATTTAACTAATAAATACGTTGAGATACACAGTATAACATAAGTTAGGTTTACATGGCAACTTCAAGGGTAAAGTGACCAGTGTTGTAGCGAGGTAACACTGCACCCACGCGGGTAACCGCATGTTTAATCCTATGGCAAAAAAGCTTTGACCATGAAAATTAATAACATCCCACCTCTTAAAATAGTTAATAAGGAGAGCAGTTATATTATTAGAATAAAAGCTAATATCGAAATAGGTCAACCATCGATGGAAACAAAACAATCCTCTAAACTTGCTCGTACAGAAATGAGAATAATCAAAATAGATAATAGAAACTCGTGTATGGAAAGTGATATGGATACAGACTCCGAAGATTCGCAAATCTAGATTCCCGCTTACAGAATTCAAAAAAGCGCAAGATGGTGAACCAAAAAACAGTAATAATAACTCTTCCGCATTATTACCTACAAAATGGCTTCAAACATACCCATAAGCAACTCTTATGATCTACTCGTCCAGTCAACAAAACCAAAAAATACTACCGAAAAATTGGAAGGAAAAAATGCAGTAAAACCACCACCAATATAAATCGACGCGGAAATCATCGACCCTCTGCTCGAGTTATTGAATGAGACAGCTGAACAAAATAGCTATGTAATAAAACAACTTATAGAGAACAAAGTGAAAGTACAAACTACTACATCAGATACGATCAGAAAGGTAATAAATGCACTAAAAACTTAAAACTTGGATACCACAAGTATCAAGAAAAAACGAGAAGAGCTATAAAATCGTAATTGAAGGACTTCATTCCAAGTCAAATACAGTTAAAATAACAAATGAATTACACAAACTTGGTCACAAGGTAAGATGAATAAATAATATAACAAAATTCAATACCAAACAGCCGCTACCTTTATTTTTTATCGAACAGTCTCCTCAGAATAATAAAAAAAACATATACGACATTAATACCCTGCTTAATACAATAATTAAAGTCGAACCACCTAGAACTAAAAGAGAAATACGTCAATGCAGACGATGCCAAGCTTATGGAAACACAAAAAAAATTTGCAACAGAAATCCTGCCTGTTTAAAATATGCAAAAATACATTTAACAACACTCTGTCCTCAAGAGGGCAAAATCGAAAACGTCATATGTGTAAACTGCAACGGTAATCACCCAGCAAATTATAAAGTATGTCAGACGAAAAAACTACTACAATAAAAATTGTTTTCAACGTTAAGAAAAAAAGTATTGGTAACACCTATTCTAGACGATACTTACAAGGAAATTTCTTACTATAAACAAAACGAGACACAACAGAGATAAAGTACCAATATATGAACACACTGAATCAAGAAGAAGCTACGCTAAAGTGACCAAACGAGCACACACACATAAAAAAGACTTTAACACTGATGAGACATCGAACATTAAAGAATTATTAAAGCAATCAATTAAAACTACCGAAATCAAAACACTCACGATAATAGAGTAAAATTCTCTCTTCACACAACAAACGCAACAAATTACCACAATGCTATACGCCCGAACGTTCTTAGAAGTTTCATTTACATTATTCAGCGCCTGGCGATAGGCAATACTTTCGTACTTTTGTGTAATAAGTGGCAATCGACTAATAGAAGCTTTTAAAAGAAATTACCGTGCGCATTCGATACATTTTTTTAAAATTTATGAACGTTTATGAATATCTATGATTCCTCTATTTGTAAAACAATAGTCTTGTTGGAGCTCTCTTTAGGGAGGAGATACAGTTAGAGGAGTGAAATTTGTAATAATTGTTTTTTTATAATAATTAAGTTTGCTTTATAAAACTGATTAAACAGAGTTTTTATATTATGATTCAACTTAACTTCTACAATATTTCAAAAATAAATATTAATTATTTATATAAAAATATCGCCATCTTTGTTAGACTCCGTTTCGCAAGGAGTGCTTTGCGGTGACCATCAGAACATCTTACTGGAACATCAAAAAAAAAAAAAGAAAATATAAATTATTAGTTTTATAATAAATCTAGTTCTTTTTTAAAGGTCTTTTTTTTGAAAATTAATAAAATGACGGTTTTTGTTATTGTTTTCGATTTTCGGCAGAAAAATTGAGTCTATTGTAAAAATAAATTGAAGTTTTTCACCTAAATGAAAATCCTTCGATGAAGAATCAGTTTTTAGTGCTATTAATAAAGAGTCAAAATTTCATTAAAATCCTTTGAGTTGTTATTGAATTATAGTGGTCACCAACTTGACAAACATAGTTTGGAGAAAAAGGCATTTAAAGATTTTTGATGTGGATACGGTATTATATTTTCGTAACATTTGGCGCTATATGGATGAAGCTAAACTTTTTTTATCTATTTTGATCCGCTGAATTCAAATTTCACCATTTTTTGTCGAAAAGTGAAGCATTCAATTCTTTATAGCCGATTGTTTAAACAAGTTTTCAAAAAGTTATAGTTTATCGAGATGAATTATTTTCTTTTCATATTTTGGACAATTGCACAACGAAAGTATTCTATAAAAAATCTTGCTAAAGCTTATAGTTTTTGAATCATAAATTTTTGAAAATTTCTAGAAAAGTTTTCCTATCTTACACTTAATTTATGTACTTATAGAAATACTAATTAAATAATTACTTACATTATTATATACAAGAAATGTTATCGTTAATACAATCATCACGTGATATTACAATTTTAAATCTCGAACCACGTGTGCTTACTGTCTGAAATTTCACATCCACATTACACTATTTTCCTATTACAAGATTCGAAATGGTCGTAATACAGAAACAAAGTTTATTATTTTATATTCAACACAACTATCTTCAGGTACATCATCTTCTATGTCACATTTTAATTTTTTAGCTAATGAACTTGTAACACTTTCCTCACTTTCGCTGTTTTCGAATTGAAAACACTTGCCTTTTAACAGTACGCGATTTAAGAAGATTAATAGATCTCTGAAGTTTTCTAAAACCTTCGTTACGATTCATAATAAAATAATCGAATAAGTTTTTGAACACAAATATAGTGATACATAACAAGATTATACAGTCAATTAATTCTTTCTTTATTTTCAGCTTCGATGTTCTTTTTTGTTGTTTCCACAAGACTATTCATAAAATATAATAGGCGTCGAAAACGGTTGCTTGCAGCTTCTCCGCTACCTATCAATTGTAGAATGTCTCGGAAACTATTCATGAGATTAACTTGAAATTTTCAGAGAATATTTTCGAAACGTACTTCAAGAAATGTAAAAAAAAACAAATCTATTTTTTGAAAATCTTGACTGAATCTCACCACTTAAAAGAAACTAAGCACTACGCTGATCTTTATAGTAACGGAATAAAAATAATTTATATAAAATATAATTATATATAATATATATTTATATATTAAATAATAACTTTATTTTTAAGTAATTAATAACTTTAAATAAGTTATTTAAATCAATTAAATTATTTACAATTCTAATAAGTTTAAATAATAACTTTATTTTAACACAATAATAACTTTATTTATTATAATAATAATTGAATTCGTATTTTTTTCTATATTACCTTCTTCTACCTTTGCAATGTGGAAGTATGGAAGATTAAGTTTTTAAAGTTAGACAGAGTTGAGAAAACGCGTGCACAGTACGGAAAGTGAAGATTATTTGATGATCATACGAACATACACCTATCGTGGTTTGTTTCATTTCCTACTCTCTTTCCCCTCCATTAGCTTTAAAAATAGCAAATTAAAGCACATTTCATAGATTAATCAAAACCTTCTGCGCATTCTATAGATTTACCGGAATATATACATTGACCATAACATACAAAAAATGATATCGAAAAAATGGATTGGTTCGCGTACTTCGTTTAGGGGCAAAAACGTTGAAAGAAAATTATATATTCCGCTGCTGATAATAAGTTATAAAGAATCGTTTCCACATTTTTTCGGCGTTCCGAAAAAATTTCTTCGCTTGGTGCCGGCTGCGTTACTTCGGATTACTTCTCTTACGATTGGCCGTTCTCGGAAGTAGTAGCTCGGTATGACGGTCGAAATTTCGACGTTTTCTCATGAATTTTTTTAAATTTGAAAATAAAATGCGATCGTTTCGAAATTTTTACATGTTTTCATAGGTGTCTTGAAATGTACAAAATAAATTTTTTTTAATTAATTTTATATTAATTCGTCAATAATTTTTTCCGTCTAAGTTGAGCCCTCGAAAAATAGTTGAGTTGTTTCGGAGAAGCACACAATCTTCCGTAGTCATTTGAAATAAAAAATTAAAGAGATTATTTTTCTAAAGGCTCTATTCTAATGAACTATTTAATAATATGCATATTAAAAAAAAAATAAAAATAGCGGACTTTTAAAAAAAAGGTTTTCAAAATTGAATTTTTCTTTTGATAAATTTTGTAAAAAAGTTAATTTATCATAAAAAATGTAATGTTTTAAAAGTTATGTATTTAGCTATGTGTGTTTAAAATAACAGGTTCAATTTTTAGCCTAATCGGTGAGTAGTTTTAAATCAGTGCTTTCCCGAAATTCCGTAAACGTGATTTCGAGAAAAACGCGTTCAAAGTTTTTTATACTTTCATACAAACTACAGCGCGCTTGTTTCTTTTGGCTATAATTTTGAAAATATTCTAAATTTTGATCAGAAACCTTTAGAAAATATTTTCAAGATGTTTTACTTGCAAAAAATGTAAAAAAATTAATCAATTTTTTAAACCCGTTACACCGACCTACTACCTAAAGTTATCGAGAAATACATAATTTATGAACGTTCATGAATATCTATGATTGCTCTATTTGTAAAACATACAGTCTTGTTGCAGCCCGCTTAAGGGACATCACTAGTGCGAAATTTTGAAAAGTCGATTTTTGTTGTTGCATATTTCGATAGTCTATACCTTTAAAAATAACATACAAAAATTTCAAATGTCTATCTCAAATAGTTTTTGAGTTACATCCATCTGAAGAACAACATACTCTTACCGTACAATATCAGTAACTTAAACTTTAAACGCGTTTTTCTCGAAATGACATTTTTCAAATTTAATGCAGTTATAATTTGAAGACAAATCATCCGATCGATTTGATTCTTTTTGCAGCTTCTTTTATATATGTTTCTCCATACCAAGAACCTCCAGTTTTTCGATCGAATATAAAATGTAATTTTAACAGGCCAAAAATCATCAAATTTTCGTCAGTAGTTTCGGTACTGTTTTTGAACCCTTGGAAGATTGCAAATAACTTGCTGAATTTTTAATTTTTTGATCCAAAAATTTTATTATGTACTTATTATAAATTCACAAATATTTCCTTCAAATATTAAAACATTTCATGCAGTAATTTTCTTCAAAAAAATTCCCAAAAATCACCTTTTTCAGGAGGTTACACTAGTAATCCTGCCCCTTTATGATTCTTTTGAATGTCCGAATGCGACTTCGTGGTAAAGCGCTAGAATGGATGCATTCGCGACCTGAATTTCTGGAAACCAACCTAAACGATCTGATGGAGAGATTCGAAAACATGTTTTATCACCGGCCCAGTAAGTTAGTTTTTGAACACCGGCCAGATAGTAAAATGATCCATGTCGACGCTTTAAGTGGACATCCTCTACCATTATTAGTTTTGCGTTGATTATGACTGGCCCGAACAAGCCTAATGGGTCAAAAACTTGCGCGATTTCTAGAACTATATTTTGTTTGCTTATCTTGTATGGATTGCTCTATTGTTTTACCGTATAATCTATGGTATTCTCCACGGCGTTCCAATTTACTCCCAGCGTTTTAATAGTGTTCGAAACATCTAAACTTACGAGCTTGTTATTGGTTGTGTTATTAAGACCTCTCAAAATTTCCGCGTTATTAGAATCCCATTGTCTCAATTGCATTCCTGCTTTATTTGTTAGGTTAATAAGCTCGTCGCGGATTTGCTTCGCTTCGGATACAGTATGAGCTCCCGTCAAAGGTCGTCTACATAGAAATCTTCCTTTAAGATGACGGAAGCCCTTGGATATTGTTCGAACTCTTCGTTGGCAAGCTTATGCAGGGTGCGAGTTGCTAGAAAAGATGCAGATGCCGTTCCGTTTATTACCGTGTTTAGTCTGTAGGTTTTCATCGGCTCATTTTCATGTTGACGCCAAAGAATATTTTAATACTTGCGGTCACGCGAATCCATTATTATTTGTCTGTACATCTTTGCTATGTCCGCCGTGAGTGCGAACGTGTGTGATCGAAATCTTGAACCAAAATTGTGAACAGATCTTCTTGAATGGTTGGATCGACCATTAATATATCGTTTAAAGATAGACCGTTATTCGATTTTGCAGACGCGTCGAACACTACCCGAAGTTTCGTGGTTAGGCTAGATTGTTTTATTACTGCGTGGTGGGGTAAATAATAGCCGTCATTACGGTGGGGGGAGTGGATTCTTTCCATGTGACTTAAATTTTCGCATTCAGATAAGAATTCCGCATATTCCTTTCGAATCTCCGGTTTGCATTCTAAATATCGTTCTAATGTATGTAATCTTCTTAACGCATTGATATATGAATCGTTTAATTGATTTATGTCTTCCTTAAATGGCAATCTCACGACATACCTACCCGATTTGTCGCGCAAAGTGTTGGTTTTGTAATTATTTTCGCAGCATTCCTCTTCGTGAGACCTGCTACTTTTTTCTGGGGTTCGTTCGATGCGCCAAAATTTTTCTACTTGATCGTGCAATTTAACAATGGCGGTATGGCACTTAACGGTTTGTGGAACAGGCATGTTTCCATTCGTTACTACTATCCAATCTAGTCGCTTGTTTTGTACGGCTAATGATTCGTTAAGTTGGACGATTTAACCGACACGCTATAAGCTACAGAATATTTCCATCCCGATAATTGCATCGATTTCTGATGGTTTAGCGAAGTCGGGATCAGTTAATTGAATATTCGAGGGAATAACTAAATCTTCCGACGGTACTTGATGCTATGGCGAAGTATTTGTTATATTAGGCAAAAGTAAAAATTTTAGTTTCGCGGTATAATCTTCTGTTCGTGACAGCTTTGTGGTCACCATGATCTTGCTAGCGTTAGTTTCAGTCTTATTTATTCCTGCTATTAGTATGTCTACGACTTGTTTGGGAATATGAAGTTTATTTGCAAATTCTACCGTTAGAAAATTAGCCTCGGCACCCGAATCCAAAAGTACACGACATTTGTGTGGAATCCTGTCGCGATCTATCACCGCGGTTAACCCTTTGAATGCTAAAGGCGTATATATACGCCCTCGCAAGTCCATCAATATATACGAAAGGCGTATATATACGCCCTCTGTATTTTTAGCCATAACACTTTTATTACTGTTTTACCAGTTGATTCAACATGGAATTTGTTGTCTTATGTAACATAGCAACTAAATATCGGCAATTGTTTCAATATCGTTCAATCAATTGCCTTCATATTACACTGCTCTTCTACGTTACGCTCTCGTATAATCTCTTCGTGCATTGATTCCTGTAAACCTGTTTCTTTACAGAATATCTAAGTATTTATTTATTTATTTTATTTTGTGATTAGTTTTTGAATTTATCCATTCGTTATTTTTTTAAATAATATAGTACACCCTAAAAATGTTTGGCCAGAAGAAAAAAAAACGTATGTACCTAAGTAGTAGTTAAGAGGAAAAAATAGAGCTTCTTGACGACATATTTTCCTCGTCTGAAGAAGAGAATTTAATTGTTCAAAAATCAAGACGCGTTTTGCGCTCATTAAGTTCAAGCTCCGAATCAGAAACTGGAGAGCAAGATATTTCACAATTGCAAGAAAATAATGCCAATGAATTTACATCGCCAGATCCATTTGTAAACATCTGTTGGTCGCATGAAAATTTAATTCCAAAAGTACACAACTTTGATGATAAAGATTTTGGATGAAAAGCAGCCCTAAACAAAAAATCAAAACCGTTAGATTATTTTCAATTATTTTTCCCAGAATCATTAGTAAATTGTATTGTAAATGAAACTAATAAATACCATAATTATTTAAAAAAAAAGCGTACATGGAAGGCTAATTCGCGAATAAATTCATAGTACGATACTAATGTAGATGAAATATACTGTTTTTTAGGTACCGTATTACTAATGTCACGCGTAAAAAAACTTTCTTACCCGGAATATTGGTCGAAAGACAAATTTATGAAAACTGACATTTTTCATGATATTATGTCTCGAGATAGATTTTTAAACTTAATACAGTGCTTACATTTTAGCAATCCCGAGGTACTAAACTGTAGAGATAAATTGTTCAAAATTCTTGAACTAAATGATAGATTTCGATTGATTTTAAAACAAAATTTCTACCCGTTTCAAAATATTTGTATAGACGAAAGTTTATTATTGTTCAAAGGTCGCTTATCCTTCAAACGATTTATACCATCTAAACGCAATCGATTTGGCATAAAGTCTTTCATTGCTTGTGACTGTAAAACGGGGTATATTTTTGACATGATAGTATATTCAGGTTTGGAAACACACAGAAATTTCTGTGTTCCAAGAAAATTTGGGTAAATCCGGTAATATAGTCATGACTCTCATGAAAGATTATCTTGGGGAAGGTCACAGTTTATATGTGGATAACTGGTACACGAGTCCACTTTTATTTAACACATTACACTTGAAACAGACAAATAGTTGTGGTACCGTAAGAAAAAACCGCAAATATGTACCAATTATTTTAAACAAACTGCAAAAAGGAGAAATATCATTTCGATCAACTGAAACTTTATTATGTATGAAATGGCAGGATAAAAGAGAAGTTTGGATGTTGACAAGTTTACATCACGCTGATATCGTAGCAACAAGAAAGTTTCATTACCTTACAAAAACACCAATAAAAAAAACCAACATGTATACAGGATTACAATCGTAATATGGGTGTTGTAGATAAGACCGATATGGTAATTAGTACTATTGAGTGTATTAGGAAAAGTTATAAATGGTACAAAAAAATTTTTTTTTCATTTATTAGATATAAGTATTTGGAACGCATATGTTTTATATAAATACGTATCAGGTGAAGAGTTAAAATTCGTGACATTTCATTTACTAGTGTTAAAACAAATATTTGGAAAATTTTTTTACGAATTTCAAATACATACCAAAGGAAAAGAAATACCGACGATCCCTTACGTCTTATTGAAAGGCATTTTCCAAGTACTTGTGTCAATCCGTCTGCGAAAAAAAAGAATCAAATGCGAAAATGTGTGGTATGCACTAAACATAAAATCCGACGAAAAAGCAGATATGAATGTAAAAAATGCGATGTAGGTTTATGCGTTGATCCATGCTTTCAAATATAGCATACACAAATTGATTATTAACTTTTTCTATTAAAATTTTATCTTTATTCGTTCATTATGGTTTTATTATTTTTATTATTATTATATTAAAATTATCAAAATATCCTGTTAAAGTTGTCATATCCTGTGTTACATTATACATTTTGGATTTTTTCTTTTATATTTATTTACCGATTATTATTGAAGGAATGTACAAAAGTTAAGTAAATTAAAATAGCTTAAAAAGTTACTTAATATAAATAAAAAAAATTGATATTTTTAATTTTTTTGCCATTATTATTTTTTAAACCATAAGAATAGCATCAAATTTCCGGGTACTGTTTTGGTCACTGTCAGTGTCCATCAGTCAGTGGACAACTAGTCGCAGCGACCGACAAGCGAAAAACGCACCGTCCATATTGATGGATTCGTCCGAGAGCGCGCCGCAGTCAAAAATAACTATTAACCAATAGTTATGTCGGTAAGGGTACGCGATCGAGTTTTAAGTGTGCGCATCGTACCGTCGCGCTTTCTTCGTCTAGGTGTAGTAACGTGTTATGTTTACCCTTATATTTTTTGCAAGTTCTTGCACGGCACGTATCTACCTTGTGATTGCTGCGTGAACAATCAGTGCACAAACCCGTATGCTCAATGATCTTTCTTCGTTTCTCGGGTTTAATTTTTAATAATTGCTCACACTCGGACGTATAATGATTATTCTTGCATAATGAACACCGCTGACGTATTTGCGACGAGTATACTTGCATTTCATTTTGACGCAGTCCACTTTGTGAATACCTTTGCGGAATCGTGTAGCGCGCGTTGTTTTGTATTACGTTTCGAGAATTGCCACACCGCACGAATGACTTGGATGAATTGCTCATTTTAAATCTTTCCGTGTTTTTTGATTCCTGTATCGCATTTATATGCTTATTGATTACCATTAGAGGATTATCATAATACTCTTCTAGTTACTTCCATGCTATTTGGTAGTTATTTCCCGTAGTTTCTACCGCGCGGATTTTATCTTCTGCTTTTCCCGATAAGTAAGCCTTCAAATACGAAAATTTTTGTATATCTGGTAGGTCGGACTTTTTGCCGATGATCGATTGAAATTGATTCGCGAAGTTTGACCAGTCTTCGAACCGCCCGTCAAATTGCGGCAAATGCACCGCTGGTAATTTTAAGTTATTACCGTTTGTTTGAAGATTGTTCGCGTCTAATGGGGCATTCACGGCTGATAGTGATACAGGCGAATCGGTGGCTCGAGTTGTTAATGAATTGAATTTCGTTAATATTTCTCTGCTTTATTTCACGCTGTAAACGGCCTCGCGATAATCATCACTCTCTTGGATATGAGCTTCAAGTCGGAGCTTCAAAGTCGGAAGCTTTATTTAATAGATCGTCTTAAATAAGTTCAAATATCACCATATCCGAATTGATATCGTTTAATCTTAACTTGCCATTTGCTATATCCTCTCGATTAGGGTTATCTAAACCGTTAAAGAGCTTTTTAAAAATCGTTAATTTGCTTTTTAATGCGACTGCATGAAAAATTGCCCTGTCGCTGGAAACAAAGGGACTCGCTACAACGGTCTTAAATAATTACACAAATTAAGTGCGTGGAAATACGCAATTGTCGTCTTTATTGAGTCAATTATCAACCAGTAGAACAAGCGGCCTTCCGGAAGGGGTTTAGTACTTGCGACCATCTCCTCACAGTGATAATTCTAATAGAGAAATCAGTCGAATACAATTTCCCTCTGTACATGGCCTTCATTGATTATGAGAAGGCATTCGACTCTATTGAACACTGGGCACTAATAGAAGAACTCAACCATGCACGAATTTACTCTCGATATACTAAACTGATTAGAAGCATATACCAACATGCTAGAGCAACCATTAAAATGCACGAATGTACTAACAGCTTCACGATCGAGAGAGGTATTAGACAGGGAGATACAATCTCGCCTAAACTATTTACTTTGGCACTCGAAGGCGTCTTTAAAAGGATGGACTGGTCGGGTAAAGAAATAAATATCAATGACGAAAGATTAAATCATCTAAAATTTGCAGGCGACGTTGTTCTGTTCGCGGAAAATGAGGAAGACCTAAAAAATATGATACAGAATTAGAGCAAACATCAAAGGAAATAGGACTTAAAATCAACATAAGTAAAACAAAGACAATGTGTCGACAAGATCCACAAATAACTGTAAATGGAACACGGATAGACAACGTCAGAGAATATATATATCTTGTACAAAGTGTAACACTGGGAAAGCAAAATAAAGATATGGAAATAGAGAGAAGACAACGACTGGGATTGGTAGCATTCGGAAAACTAGCTTTCATTCTGAAAAACAAAAAGATACCCCAGCACTTGCGATCCAAAGTATTTGACCACTGTATTCTTCCTGTCATAACCTATGAAGCTCAAACCTGGACCCTCACAAAACAAATAATAACAAAACTAGAAGTGACACAAAGGGCTATGGAAAGGGCAATGATCGGTATCTCGTTAAGACAAAGGAGAAGAAACGAATGGATCAGGCAGAGAACTAAAGTAACTAACATAACAACAAGAATAACACAGTTGACATAGGACTATGCCGGACACATAGTTCGCATAAAAGACAATAGATGGAACGCTAAGATGCTCAAATGGAGACCATGGGCGAGAAAAAGAAATAGAGGTCGACCAATAACTCGATGGTATGACGATATCAAGAGATCAGCAGGACTACCATGGATAAGAATCGCACAGGATAGGAATAGATGGAGAACGTTAAAGGAACCTGTGCTCAATACTGGGCGCAAACGGATTAAAGAAGAAAGAAGATTGAGTCAAAAAGATAGATTAGAACAGTCCACTGAATTGCACACAATTTGAGTGTTTCGCACAGCGATTTTATTGATGCACTGCGAGGTGAGATGTTGAGATCGCCTAACGGTCAGCGACCGATCACACGTGGTCGGCACACCACGAGAAGAGATGAGTGTAAAAGTTGATGCACTAAATGCCCCTTAAGCTGATTGACGCACCGTTGCTTCAATCGCTAGATGAGAAGACCGTAAGATTTATCTGAGAATTACAATGACCCTTGAGTTCACACACTAGAAAAAAAAACTATAATAATTGAGATAAAACCAAAGCACGTGTTATCGAAACCACGAGTAGGTAGACAATAATCGTTAGTGGCCGTTATTCCCGTTGAATCTGATGAGAAGAATAATGAATAAATCATAAAACTGAATGAATATCTAAAAAGAAAATACATACAACTCTACAAATCCTCCAGGGTATGTTACTTCTTAAAACATTCTGACAGATGTAAAGCCACTTTATATTTTGCGCATTCCCACTTCGTTGCGCTTCGAATTTTATGTTTATAGCAAATTTTGCACATCCTTGTTGGATGCTTTTTCCGAGGTGACGGATCTATATTTTGGGGGAAGTGAGCCTAATATTGAGCTTTGAGTCAAAGGGGTGTTTTAAATAATGATTTCCCACGCATATTGTAGTCCGGTAATTTAACAATTTGTAAAATTTACTCTGCTTTATGTACACGGTAATGAACATAAGTCTCCCGTTTTCGACTTTAAATTGTTTTCTGCATAATATAGGTATTGAACAGAGCCATATCTGATATGTAAATGAAAAGCTTTTAGTATCCTTTCATGACTTTTCTCATTATTAGGAAACAAGCTAATTTCTGATCTTGATGATCAACTGCACCCATATCCTTGTTATATTCTACGATACATTTCGGCTTCATTATTTTCTGTAATTGTTTGTTTGACTGCTCGACCATCTCTACAGTTGTGTTTTTTGTGGAGAGCATATAAACGTCACGTTTGTCTTTCCATCGCAGAGCTGTCAAATTATTGCAACATCTCCACACAAATTCTCCTTTCTTCTAAATATGCTTTTGCATGTCTCGTGGCATATTTTTTCTGTTCTTGCGTACCGTCCCGATAACGTTTGTCTATTGCTGGTTTAATTTTAGAAACAGGTTGGGTGAAGAGTACCAGTTTTCCAGGAATAAATTATATCCTTTGTTTATTATAGATTTTGACAACTCCATCACAACGTTCTCCGATGCATTATCGTTTCAATTAATTCTGTCCTGGCCGGTATATATTTATGACAGAAACCGGTACCTGCCAAATCTATGATTGTTGTGTCGTACTTTCCTCTTCACTACTCTCATCTATAATCATACGCCTTATACGCTTTGCGACTGGCATAATTGCGTCACTATCAGAGGATTCGTTATCACTACCTTCATTTAAAACTTTTGTATCTTGCATTTTGAAGAGGTTTCTTAAATTTTAATATCTGAACTGCTTAGTAACAGACACGATAAGAATCGTGACTGACTGTCATGAAGTACTGATAGAAACTAACATTCAATCACGACCGTAACGGGCAAAAAGTCAGTCCGCGAGCTCGGCTTATTATGTTTACGTTATGCTCAAGTATCTGGTCGCGAGTCAGACTCGCTAAAGTACGGGAAAGGGTTAAGGGAAATAAAATAGAAAGGACATAGATTGTTAAAACATTGTTAGGAGAACAGAGTAAATAATTAAATATTTGTTAGTTTGGATGAAACGTGTTACTTTATTTTAACAGAATATATATGAGAGTTTTAGATTTCGCGAGCGTGCTTCAATGCAATTCACTTTTCGACCACCGAACTCAGCACGGTTGTCTCTCGGCTCGCTTCGATGCACGAGCATCGCCGAGTATATTTCATGCTTGTACAGTTACACGCAGAACCGTGCGTCTGTACACTTGCTTACAGAAATACGCTGAACTCAGCTTGCTTTATTATAGATGATAAAAGGCAAACCGTTTATTCAACTACAAACGACAAACGTAAAAATAGGCAAAACAAACGGCACAAATGTGGAACAATCCAAACATAGTCTGCTACTGTCCTTTATCCCCTCGCGCATATTCGTATGAACAATCATATACACACATGAATACAACATAGTGATGCGTATAATTGCCGAATCTTCAACACAAATTATCATAAAGACTCATTTATTCACTAAGAAAAAATTATTAGTAACTAATTGATTTTTATCTTGTCCAGAAAATAAAATTATTAAAATAGGTGTCGTAGGAAGATTGGACGGGTTAAAAAATCTTTTCGAACGTTATTTTGATCTTGTTGAACGTTTCGTCCCTTTTATTGGGACTTCATCAGCAACTGAGATTTTTATTATGACCTATTTGAAATAGGATTGTTCTGTTTATTTATACCTCGCTCGTGATTTTATCTATGTGTGAAGCCAGTTCCTTTAGTCTTTTTCCAAAATATGAATTGTAAAATATAATATCTAAATGTAACTAGAATTGGAAAGCCCTTTTCATAATTATTTCCATCGATCTGAATAAAATAATAGTCAATAAAAAAACAAATATAGAATAACGCTGCATTATATTATAAATACTAAAATACTCTCTTTATTATTACTCTGACATATATTCATCAAGTTAACATTTCGGATTATTATGCAAATCTAAATCGCTTTCTAACAGGTCATATGTAATTACAAAAGGAAAACAAATTTCAATAAATTTATTTATATTTTAGAAATATTTGAAACGTTTAAAAAACAAATGTTTCTTTTTTATATTGACCGTTTATTTTTAAGGTAGTGGAAGTCTATTTTCTATTGTTTCAAGAAAAAATCAAAAGTTTCCATATTAGTCAATTCAAAAATAGTCATTAATTATGTTTAGTCTGACTATGTATCTATTATTTTTTTTGAATATGTAACTTGATTATATAAATTTCTTTTAGGCTAGATAAACTGAAACAATGTATATTTACGGGCTACAAATAAATTTAAGTTACTTTCAGAATTAGTCAATTGTAAAAATCATTTAATTTGAATTTTGAAAAATCTCAAATATCACTTTAAAAAGAATATAATTTAAATATCACTTTAAAATTTTAATAACAAAAAATAAAATCGAAATAGTATTTTTTATTTTGAAAGTTATTTATATTGTTAAATTAAACATAAGATATTAGTATTATTTACTTATGCTCTTCATGTAGCAGTGTTTAGAAATATTCCTGATCAACACGAGGTATATAGTGTAATGACTATTCGCAATTCTAATATTTTTGTAAGTAATAGTAAAACATATATATATATATATATAGGGAATAGTTTTTTAACCCTACAGATACTCTAAATTACTCTTTACCCACACTCCCACAATCCCACACTCGGCCATTCTGAACGTAAATTCGTCCTCGAATGTGTCTCTCTCTCTTCTTTTCAAGCATTCACTCATCCATAACATCTTTCGTTCTAATTTCGCTTTTATTTTACATTTAGTATCTCACTCACTCATAACATCATTTGTTCTAACTTCGTTTTTATTTTACATTCTCGTATCTCACTCATCCCCATACGTACACTCATCCATATACATATGTTGATGCGACCGATGCCTTAATCGGTACTACAGTGGATAGTAGTGAATCGAAAATTGCCCTTACGAGTGATATCGAGATTCCTTATTAATGGGAAGAAGGATAGGAAAATAAAGAACACAATAACAACTTTATTTGAGCCCAATCAGTACTAAAAAGTACGCTTTATTTGGCTCGTCAGGGAAAAGCCTTTCGGCATAAAAACCCTGGTTGAAAACGATGAAGAAGAATCCACAAATCCGGATAATTCTGGCCAAGTGCAGGACGCCTTTGTCCCTTGTCGTTGGCCGAACTTAGATGATATGGTATTACGCAATACAAAGAATTCTCCTTGAAGTAGTTCTCGCAAGTCTCAGCTAGATGAATCTCGAGCGATGAATCCAGAGTGAACCGGCGCAAAAACGCGCTGGCCTTTATACCAAAAGGCGATGCAGTGCTGCACCAATCACCGAAAAGTCCGATCATAACGCGGCTGTCGATACATATGATTGGCGTGATAAATGTAGTGGGAGAACGCGAGCTAGAATAAAGAAAGAGCCCTTGCAGGCATCTTAGCGCTGCCGTGGTTACCACTAGAAACAACGATATTGCTTTATCGCACGCGTCTAACGCTTTGGCAGGGCCGTACGCGCCTAGGTGCTTCGCCCTACTCACTCGTTGCGTGGGATACGCAACATACTCCCCCCCTTGAACGGGCACCGTTCAAAATTTAAAAACCAAAATGCGCACACTTAAATACAAATTATAAACTATATATACATACTGTTAACCGCATATTACAATACATATTCAGTAATTAACGCGACTGAAAGAAAAAAAAAAAAAATTTTTTTTTTTTTTTATAAATCGCTTGGTAAAGGAGAAAGACGTTTAATACCGCGCTTTACAAGACCGTTGGCAGTTTTTACGCTCGCCACGCGTGCTATACCGTCGGCTCCTTCATGTACTTCCGCGATACGTCCTAATGGCCATTTGAGTGGAGGGGAATTATCTTCTCGCAAGATGACTAGTGTACCCGAACTTATTTTGTCTGCTGTGCCTCTGTGCCATTTTTTACGGACCGTCTGCTCGTTCAAATATTCCTTATTCCATCGGTTCCAAAAATGCTGTCTCATCTGCTGTACGTGCTGCCATTGGGACAGGCGCCCGGATGGTATATCCCTGTATTCGTCCTCTGGCAAACTCGTAAACGAATTTCCAATTAGAAAATGCCCAGGTGTAAGAGCGCGCAAATCATTCGGGTCATTAGACAGAGGCGTGATAGGACGCGAGTTAAGAATCGCCTCTATCTCGAGGACGTATGTTAATAATGCCTCGTAAGATAGCAATGTCTCGCCTACAATTCGAACTAGATGATATTTGAATGATTTTACGGCCGCCTCCCATAGATCTCCAAAATAGGGGGAACGGGGTGGGATGAAATGCCACTTGATTCCTTCATTTATCAAATTCGCGAGACGCGCGCTTCTAGTTCGTTCGCCGCACCTACGAAATTAGTCGCGTTGTCGGAATATATGTCCGAACATTTTCCACGGCGTGCCATAAATCTACGCAAAGCTGCTAAAAATGCTTCAGTCGTTAGATCATTCACGAGTTCTAAATGAACGGCCTTGGTGCTAAAACAGACGAATACCGCCACATATATTTTCGCGACCACGGTTCCGGTGTTGCCTTTCCTTGATGAATAACGGACCGCAGAAATCTACGCCGGTGTGGATAAACGGACGATTCGGTAGAAGACGACTGGCAGTAGATCACTCATAGGATATTGCGGCGTAGCGGGTTTTAAACGTCGACAAGTAATGCATTTATATATTACGCGCTTAACGCTACTTCGCCCATTTATTGGTCAAAACGATTCGCGAAGTGCGTTTCAAAGTGGCTTGCGTACCACCGTGCCCTATTTGATGGTGCTTTTCGCGTATTATCGCGTTTGTAATTGTATGGTCTTTCGGCAATAATGCGGGATGCCTTTGCTCGTATGGCAAGTTGCTCCTTGCCAATCTACCTCCAACTCTTAATATTCCTAAATTGAAATACATGCCTGCCCCTGCGGTTATACTTATTAACTCGTCGCGGACTTGCTTCGCTTCCCTAACCGTACGTGCTCCGGTTAACAAGTCGTCTACATAGAAATCTTCTTTAAGCGCGATGGCAGCTCTCGGGAATCTGTTAAATTCGTCGCTCGCGAGTTGATGTAACGCACGAGTTGCTAAACACGACGCGGAGGCAGTTCCATAGGTTACTGTATTTAATCTATATGTTTTCACGGGATCACTTTCCTGTCGACGCCACAGTATAGTTTGATATTTGCGATCGCGCGGATCAATTATTATCTGCCGATACATCTTCGCGATGTCCGCGGTACTAGCAATAGCACGTGATCTAAATCTTACTAAAAGTGCAAATAGATCCTCCTGTATGGTTGGGCCAACCATTAATACGTTATTCAAAGATTTCCCGTTGCTGGTTTTTGCCGACGCGTCGAACACTACTCGCAATTTGGTCGTAATACTAGTATGCTTTAATACAGCATGATGCGGTAAATAGAATCTATCTTCGTGGGGTCCCCCTTCTATCCTTGTCATATGCCCTAGTTCTTCATATTCGGATAAGAATTTAATATATTCATCTCTAATTTTCGGTTTGCGCGATAATGATCGCTCTAATGCGTGAAATCTTCGTAACGCGCTCGTATACGAATCTCCTAACTGATTTTCTTCCTTAAAGGGCAATCTCACTATATATCTGCCAGTATCATCCCGTCGCGTGTTGCTTCTGTAATGTGCTTCGCACAAATTTTCCTCGTGCGACCTAATACTACTCTAAGCTACTTCCTCAATTTTCCAGAATTTTTCCAATTGTGAGTTCAAATCTACCGTGGCCGTGTGGCAATTAACGCTCTGCGGAGTGCGCGTATTTCCTGTGCTCATAACGAACCATCCTAGTAAAGTTCCTTGTGCCATTAAATTTTCATTCAATCTAATGCTCTGACCTGCGCGCCATAGTGAAGCAAAAATCTCGACACCGAGAATCGCGTCGATATTCGCGGGCTCATAAAACTTGGGATCTGCCAATTGGATCCCTGCGGTATAGTCAATTCTTCTTGCGGAATTCGTTGCGAAGGCAACCTATTCGTTACAGTGGGTAATAATAAGAATTGTAATTCTAACGCGTAATTTTCTGTTCGCGATTTCAACGTTGCTAATATTGCCTGTTTGACTCTAGTTTCCGTTTGGTTTACGCCAGAAATGGGTACATTCACGTCCCGTTTGGCTATTCGCAGAAGATTCGCGAACCGGATCGATAAGAAATGTGCTTCGGAACCCGAATCCAGGAGCACACGACACTCGTGCGGCCTGCCGTCGCGATCCAGCAAATGCACCACTGCAGTTAGTAACAGCGCGGGTGCCTGCGAGTGATGGAGCTCTACATGTGCATTCTGCACCGCCGACGCCGTTCGAACGCAACAATTCGTGATGCCCGCCGCTGCACCTTCTGCAACGGCCTCTCTCACATGTAACAACTCATGATGCCTGCCGTTGCACTTACTGCAGCAGTCATTCTTAATACATGTGTCTACGCGGTGACCAGCTTGTAAACAATTACAACACAAATTGGCGTTAACCACGATTCTTCTGCGCTCCTCGGGCTCGGCTCTCAGTAGCTGCTCACACTCCGATGTGTTATGCCTCTCGCGACATATGCCACACGAGACAGTCGCGCTTGTGGAATACGCTTGAACTTGTCCTCGGTCGGAAATTCGCGGCCAATTTCGCGGAGAATTAAACCGCGGCTCGTTACGCATCAAATTCCTTGAGCGAAAATTTCTCTCGGGTCCTAAGGTGCGTTCCTTCTGCTATTGTTAATTCTTTTAGATGTTCTGCCGGCTGGGAGTTTACTAGCGCATTTCCCAGATCGCGTAAAAATATCACAAATTCGTCTACCGTCGATAAAGCATCTCGGGAATACCGTTGTTCCCATTGAAGCCGTGTTGCTGGATCCACTCGCGAAAGATGTGCGGCAATAGCAAATTGATCGACAAACACTTTTTTAGTCGCTACTAAAGCCCTATAATTTGCGCTTAGCGCATCGGACGCGGCAATTAAAGACGAGGGAAATTCACTGTCAATAGGGGGACCCTCTAAAATAGCTCGTACGTGCTTATTTATTAATATTAACGGATTGTCATAGCACTCGACTAAGGTCTTCCACGCAATCGGATAATTATCCGCGGTAATTTCCAAAACTCTTATTTTCTCCGCGGCCGGTCCCGATAAACATGATTTCAAATATGCAAATTTTTGTATATCGCGAATCGCGGATTATCTCCTATCACCGATTGAAACGAGTCCGCGAAACTAGGCCATTCCTCATGCTTCCCGTCAAAACGAGGTAATTGTACCGCCGGTACTCTGTAAATGCTATCTACGGACGGATTGCTAACCGTAGTGCTAACTGGAGACAATAGATTCGTAGTAGGCGCATTTGTGTCTAAGTGGCTACCGATTCAGCTCTATTAATGATCAATTCCGCCTCCGCCCTGGCGTCGATGACTGACTCGACATGATTGTGAATTTCGTCAACCAGCGTTCCCATCGTTTCACCGGAAGTCTTTTCTATCAACTCCTCTAATATTGCCACATTCTTATCAACTTTGGAAATTCTAAGCTTTAATTTCATTATATCGCGCGGGTTGGTATGATCTATCTCGCTCACCGCCTTTTGAAATTGCGCGAATTCTTTCTTTACATACTCGAATCTACGTATAACGCGCTCAACATCACCACGTGCACTACTCGAACGAGGCATTTTCACGACAAAAGGCAAAATTAAGAAGAGAAAAGAGGGGGAAAAATACAACTTCGAAGAATGATCAAGCAACAGAAATTACAAAACTCACGTGAATCCTCTGAATAAGGCGTCCCGTGCAGCGTACTCACGCACCGGAACAATAGAAGCTTCTCGGCTTGTAGCGATGATGCAATACCTCCTTTGTTGCTCGATCGGAAGTCTTCCGTTGCCTCTTTCTCCTCCGTCGAAGAAGACTGTATGCACAATAGACGCCGGACGAAGAGTGGGGAGGAAGCTCCCTCGATCCGGCTCGAAGGACCAAAATGTTGATGCGACCGATGCCTTAATCGGTACTCAGTGGATAGTAGTGAATCGAAAATGCCCTTACGAGTGATATCGAGATTCCTTATTAATGGGAAGAAGGATAGGAAAATAAAGAACACAATAACAACTTTATTTGAGCCCAATCAGTACTAAAAAGTACGCTTTATTTGGCTCGTCAGGGAAAAGCCTTTCGGCATAAAAACCCTGGTTGAAAACGATGAAGAAGAATCCACAAATCCGGATAATTCTGGCCAAGTGCAGGACGCCTTTGTCCCTTGTCGTTGGCCGAACTTAGATGATATGGTATTACGCAATACAAAGAATTCTCCTTGAAGTAGTTCTCGCAAGTCTCAGCTAGATGAATCTCGAGCGATGAATCCAGAGTGAACCGGCGCAAAAACGCGCTGGCCTTTATACCAAAAGGCGATGCAGTGCTGCACCAATCACCGAAAAGTCCGATCATAACGCGGCTGTCGATACATATGATTGGCGTGATAAATGTAGTGGGAGAACGCGAGCTAGAATAAAGAAAGAGCCCTTGCAGGCATCTTAGCGCTGCCGTGGTTACCACTAGAAACAACGATATTGCTTTATCGCACGCGTCTAACGCTTTGGCAGGGCCGTACGCGCCTAGGTGCTTCGCCCTACTCACTCGTTGCGTGGGATACGCAACAACATAGGCGCCTTGGTTTACAAATTTTATTATATTTTATTCTCGCTCGCTTTCGCTCTCGCACTCATTCTATTCGCAAGTGAAGTCAATCCACAGTTTTATGTGATCCGCGGAAACCGTCGTATTAATCGGGCCCTCGTGCTCACCAATCTTACTAACCACGTACCTGTTTCCTCGTAGTACACGCGTTATGCTATAGGGACCTAAATATGAAGTGGCTAAATTTAAGCCCGGTCTGAACTGAGTCCCCTTAATTGCTACTAAATCGTCTTCTCTGTAGGGACGAAAACCTACTCGTTTTTTATTATATTCCTTACAGTTTTCCGCCTGTAACTTCGTTATTTTTTCGGCAACTAGTTTGCGTAGCTCTTCGCGGTTGTCGTGGGAGTCATCTAACCACTCTTTCTCTAGATGGTCGCGAATCTCTAAATTTTCGCGTAAAGGTGCATCTACCCCGAACATTACTTTAAATGGAGTGGTTCCGATACCACGATGCTGCGTGACATTCAGGTATTGCTGTGCTTATCCACGAAACGATACCATTCCTCTTTTTTCGAATGCGCAAGTTTTGTCAACAACGGAATAAGCGTTCTGTTCACTCTTTCGACCTGACCGTTCCCCCTCGGTACTCCTGTGGCGATACACACATGCTCGATAGCCTCTTCTCTGCAATAGTCCTCAAAATCTCGTGATGTAAACGCGGTTCTTCTATCGGATATTATTCGTCGCGGATTCCCAAAAATGACCGCCTGCTTTTTAAGACGATTCAAAACCTCGCTCGATGAAGTCGTCTTAGTCGGATGTAACCACGTGAATTTAGAAAAACTGTCGACGAACTGTCGAAAAACCACTACGAGAATATGACGATAATTTTTTCCCGTGGAAGGAAGCTGTCCAAGATGGTCTACGTGATAGGTATCCAACGGTAGTTCGCCTTTATTAATAGGGTTAAGCAAGCCCTCTAACCTCCCCTCTTTTATCTTGGATAAAATTCACTCTACACAGTTGTGAATTACTCTTTCCCACTTTGGTTGTAGCCCTGGAATCCAATATTCTTTTTCCAAAAGCATTCTGGTTTTGTTCGCGGCGAAATGACTTATCACATGGTAATTTTTTTATAACTGACGTTTGCATTTCTTTTGATACGACTATACGTACGTCATCCCCTACTTTCTTAAACAACACTCCTACTCGTATGATATATCCATCGCCTTTACCAATTTTAACCATCTCGTATATTCGTTGTACATCGACGTAGTCTCTCTACGCTCGTCATAATCGTAACGTTATCGAATCAATCTCCTGGTCTAACGCGAAACACGAAGCAATCGGATTTATACTAAGGGTATGAACGCGTGCCATCCTCCTACTCGGTCGATGCTCTATACTGTAATTAAACTCTTCAAGGGCTAACGCCCAACGCGCTACTCTCACGCATAAATCCTTTTTCCTCATCGTAAGTGCAAACGCCTGGCAGTCCGTCACTATTTTAAAAGGAACACCCAATAGAAAAGTCCTAAACTTCCGTAGTGCTCTTACTATCGCGAGTACTTCTAATTCGTAGCTTGCATATTTACTTTCCATCGGTGTTGCCTGTCCACTCGCGTAATATACCGGGTGTAATTCTCGTCTTACGCTATCTCTTTGCATTAGTATTGCACCGAACCCGCGTGACGATGCATCGGTATGCAATTTTGTTTCTGCTCAGGCCTTATATAATCTCAAGCAAGGATATTCGTACAACTTAGCTTTTAGTAAATTAAACGCGGCTCTTTCCTCTTCGGCAAAATCGACCTCTATGTTTTTCTCAGTAAATTAGTTAATGAACGAGCAATTTCTGAGTACTTCGGGATGAATTTACGGAAGTAACCAGTCAATCCTAGGAAACTCTGGATTTGACGCTCTGTACATGGTTCTGGAAAATCGCGTACCGCTTCAGTTTTCCGTTCTGACGGATAAACGTAGCCGTTTTCTATAACGTGTCCCAAGAATTCGACTCTGCTCTCTAAAAATTTACACTTTCCCCAGTTTATTGAAAACCCTGCTTCACTCGTAACTTTTAGTACTTTTTTTAACTTATCTAATCCGCTCGTTAAATCTTCCGACGGTATGATAAGATCGTCCATATATGCTAGCACTACTTTGTCGTTTATTAGTTCTCTGAAAATTGCGGTAATGTACCTCTGGAAAACAGCTGGAGAGTTACATAACCCAAAGGGAACTCGTAAAAATTCATAATGCCCGTCAGGTACTATGAAGGCCGTAAACTTTCGTGATTGCTCATCTACTGGTACATGAAAGAATCAATTTTTTAAGTCTAACGTGCTGAATATTTTTGCACCCTGTAACGCGTCTAATTGGTCTTCAATCAGTGGTAGCGGATACCTATATCTTACTACTTTTCTATTGAGTTCTCGATAATCAACAAACAACCGATTTGATCCGTCCCTCTTTTTTACTAAAACCACCGGACTCGCGTATTCCGAAAGCGATGGTCTTACAATACCTTCTTTGATCCACTCATCGATTTGTTTATTCGTTTCCTCTTTCTCTAGAGGAGATAGCCGTCGCGCTCTTCGGCTAACCGGTTCATCGTCTTTTAACACTATTGTCATCTTAACTCCTACTTCCCGACTCTTTTTAGGAATTTACTCTTCTATCGCTACTTTCACCCCCTCTCTAACGCTCGGATCTGATATATGTAAAAGCTCTAACTCGTTCGTTTATACATCAATCGCAAAAACCTCTGGAACTTGTTCTGTTTTAATAACCGGCTCTTTGGGTCACATAAAAATCTCAACGTTCTTTATCTCATAGTTTATAGTGAGCAAAAAGTCAAGCCATAATATCATAATATACCCTAATAATTCATCTACCATAACTCGAATAGTAATGGGGTAAACTTTGCCGTCAACGCTTATTCTTGTTTGGAATTCGCCCATCGTCGGTCTCACCCTCGTGCTGACTCCATTGACCAAAATCTCTCCTCCTGTCAAGGTAAACGAACCCATCCCCTTGTACTGGCTTCGGTTTATTATGGTGTTATCGCTGCCTGTGTCCACCAGGGCTGATATGGCGTGACCTTGGATGTCCACCTGCTTCCAGATCTTGGGTCCTCCTACCGATACAACCGTCGTCGCCGTCGTCGTGTTCTCAGCCACCGTGTTCGCTTTGCGTGACTGCACCCCTCTCGGACATAATGACGCTCGATGCCCGCGATCGTTGCATCTAAAACATGCAACAAACTGAGCAACTGCTTAGTATAGGACGATTTACAAATTTATCACAAAATTTTTTTTTATAAATTTAACTCAATGTTTACACATTGTATACATAATAATGATAATGAAAATAAATAAAAAAGATCTGTGTTTGCTTTAGTACAAGATGTTATGTGGCGGCCTGCTGTCGATAAGCAGATTTCTACCTTATTCTATGCGACGATTGGCGCTGCCATCCTCACCGCTGATTCTTTGTCCAGGCTACTTTAGCGCTATCACTCTATCACGGCTAACAACGTTTCTATGGGAAACGTTTCCGTAGTTACAAAGACTCTCTTCTTCCGTTATTATAAATAAAGTAATGAATTAAGAAGTTACACGTGCCCGATCAACAACGCATTTTTGTTATCCGTTCTTGTTTTGTAATAGTTTATGAATAAATAAATGTTACATAAAAATAGTAGTGGCGAACAGTGTTTGAACCAATAGAATTCAAGTTCCTGGTTCCTTCCGCTACAGTTATGCGACAGAATTGCCATCAAAAGTTCTAATATTAAACTACTAAACAAATACATTATCCAATAGCGTGTTTTTTTCTCGATCTCCTTTTCTCTCTCGCTCTCTCTCACTCGCTCTCTCCCATCTCTTGCTCCATGGCACTGTGCATGATGCGATGTTCGCTCTATCTCACTCTCTCTCTCTCTCTCTCGATCTTTCTCACTTGCTTGCTCCCTACTCTCGCTCATGCTACGTTCGCCCTTTCTCACTCTTTCTCAATCGGTCTCAATCGCTCGCTCTCTCACTCTTCTCGGACAAAAACGTCTCACATTTTCTTGTCACTAATATTAATATTATTGCGTTTCATCCGTAAAAATTGTACCCTCATGCGTGCAAAGAAGTTTCACTTCAAAAAAAAAGTTCTCTGTGCGATTGATTTCAAATAAAAATTGCGGCCTCCAAGATGTACACAACAAACTGCTATGTCGGATGGTGTCACATTACGCCGAACCGAGCAGCCTACCGCACGAGATGGAGATTATTTGTATAGGAATTCTATGGGAATAAAGAATTCTAAAAATGTTGATAATATAAAGAAAAACCAAAATAAATAGGTAATATTTTCTAAAAGCTTAGTTACAGGCGATAGAAATAATTCTAAGATATTCGGTCTCCTCAAAAAAAAGGGTCTCATGCTCGTTCCCCCATATGTAAACAAATGCAAGTTTAACGGGTAAAATTCCGATAGCTGTGAAAGATACTCTCTCGCTAAGGCGTTACAGGCGTTAAAAGAAAGAAATATCGATGACCAATAGACAATCTGTGATTTAATAAGAAACGCTCTGTAGGAAAAGGAGAGTCCTTCCCCTCCCACTATGTGCGGGGTATAAGTGACGGACACCTGACCGGAATAGAAGGAGTAATATTGAAAGTTATATAGGCTTATATAGAGAGTTACATACAGAGTGATATACAGAGATAGATGCATAAGTACGAATAATTTATAACAAGCCTGAAGTCAGCAAGTGTTTAAACCTTAAGTGCGACGATATATATAAAAGGAGTTTTTTACTTGTATTTTGTTCTATTTTCTTGTGTTTTGTTAGAATATATGATCCATATTTTGTACTACTTCGTCTCAACTGTTATTCACCCCGACCTTTAATCGAACAGATGGCGACATTCAATGCGCGGCAGCTGATATCTCCGTTACTTTTCCAGGAAAATTTTGAAAATTTCAGAATATATTCTCAAATATATGTTTAAAATGATCTCACGATATCAATAAAAATTCCATATGTGAAAAAAAATTCATGATAATCACAGTAAAAACGCCGTCTTACACTTTTCTTCCCCTTAAATAAAAATAGAATGAATGCGTATAATAAATGATTTTATTTTATTTTGAATAATTGAAATAAAAGCTACGTACAAAAGTGAATATACGAAATAGAAAGTATGTCCTATACTTGTCTTATATTTTCATATAGCGATGAATTTTCTTAAAACAATGAATGCATAAGTATCGCTTATGAAGGCACTCATTACAAAAAGTTGTCACATTGTTTGTGGTATTTCGCGCGGTTTTACTTTTATAATTAGACTGAAATTTACACATAACTTCCTTCCTTCCTTTCTTCCTGAGTAAAGTAATTCTGCTTGTACCTTTTCCATCTTACACCCCCTCCATTACTATCTCTATCTCTCTCTCTCCACACGTTCTTTTTCGTCGTCATCGTCTACCCCCTTCTATCATAAATAACCACCCCCCTCTCTCCTATTACTTATTTTTCTTATGTACGTACAAACGATACACGGCCTTGCGACATTGTATTTAATTACATACTCTTTCTTTCTTACTTTTATCTATACATCCGCGCGCACACGAATCGAATGCCGTTTCAAAGTTCGTTTAGTAAAAACCTGTAACATTGCAAAGAATTTCTGCTTATCGATAGAAGCAAATCACGTTACATTTTTATCTAAAAGTTATTAAGTATCTTACATTCGTTGAATAATTATTTATTTAGAGAATCGACCATCATAGTAAAGTAATAACAAAATGTTTAATGTATATGTCTAGAATAAATGTGACATCGTGAATAAATTAAAAGTTATAAATTATTTACGTCTACTATGTAGAATTGTATAATCAACATCATTAGCATAATTTTTATTATTATCAACATCTAAACAGAGCAATTGTAATAATGAGGGAAAAGAGAAAAAAAAAGAATAAAAAACGATTACAGATAAAAGTATTCTTTCCTCGTAAGCATATACGAATTCTTACGGAGTCTATCACAGACACAAGTGAAATAACATTACAAAAAATTATAATTCTTTTCTATTCTTGAATATAACTATCCTTGCCTAATATAAAAACCAATATTTTTAATATCAAAATATCATGCATGGATCGTGAAAATAATCGTACGTCATAAAATATAAATATATCAATTAGTTTTTTTTAGTCGATATAAATTAGTTTTATTTTGTTTGAATATAATTAATAATTTGACGTTATCGTATGTGAATTAAAAGTTTAGGAATTTGCGAATAAGATTGGGATAAATAAAAAGGATCTGTATTCAAATGTGTCTCCACCGAGAAGTACTCTCCCATTATTTCTCGATTATCGCAAGGGACATTATCGAAAACGATAAATATCAATTCAATCGCATCTGTACTGGTAGATAAATATATATATTCGTGTAAAAGTTGCTGGGAGCTAAATATTCGTTTCATTCTGACAAAACTCTGAGAGAACGCTAATGTATCCCCGAAAAACTTTGACGCATTCTTTAAAAAATGCTGAGGTGCGACCAGATGTAAAAATGTCTCTAACATATTAGTGTATTATTTCATAAGATAGGAAAAACTATGTGTTACATCTCGAATAACTAAAACTAATCCTCAATCTTATACAACGATGCAAAACGAAGTTATTTTAATCTGATCATAATCAATATACTTCTTGCTATTCGTTAGATTTTCTTGATTACCTCGTAGTTATTTATAAGTATAATACGAAATCAAATAAAAAAAAGGGAAGAAAACAAGATTTCTTTAAAAATAGATGATTTATTTCTATTAATTTTTTTGCTCTAATCTTGAAAACAACATTGTCATACGTATATGCAAATTAGTATTCCTACAGGCAGTCTTTGACGTGTGGATAAATCATGTTCCCAGTCTTATATAAATAGGCTTTCCGTTTGCTTATACATTGTCACTTATTGTTAAGACGCGAAGTGTACTAGAATTTTTGCACCGTTCTTACATAATATTCGATCCAAAGTTACAAAAGGTGGTCCTAGTGTTATATTTAAACAAATTTTACTTCTTCCGTAATTTTTAGTTTGCTCAATTCATCATGGAGTATATCGATACACTTATCGCTATAACAGCAATAACATTTATATTGTACTATATAATTAAATATTTAATAAATAAATTTTTTGAAATTAATATGGTCAAAGGATTCTCGGGACCAAAAGCTTTTCCTCTCATTGGAAACATATATTTGCTTCTTGGGGACATGGAAGGTATGATTGTATTTCATATTTGTCATATCTATACTTATGTTAACGCTGTTAAAGATATTTTTTTAGATGTTACCAATAAAATGTTAAAACTATCTACCAAATATACATCGCCATGGCGATTCTGGATAGGTCCAAAATTATTTATATTATTTGATGATCCTAAATGTATCGAGGTAAAATTCATCAGTTTACCGTAATGACGTTTAATGAGGAAACGCGAGTTTAATTTATGTTATTCTTTGCTTTTTATTTTTGTTGAATTTTTTGTTTTCTTTTTAGATTATAACAAAAAGGTCTAACAGTTATGAGAAAAATCTGATATATGAATTTTTCAAACCTGTTCTGGGTAATGGGTTGTTCACTGTTCCAGGTAATCAACATGATTAAATGTTTTAAATATATATATATAATCCAAAAGAATATTTTTAAATGTCTTACAAAGAAATACTGGTAAAAGTAGTACTTTTCTTTATCTGAACATATACTGTTTACAGTCTCACAAAAATATATACGTTCAAAATGATTTTTTTTTCCTAATTTTTAACTAATGAATATATAAAAGAGAAACAAAGTAAGAAATTTAAGTAAGAAATATTCTTTTATTTAAGCATCAAATTGGGAAATTCATCGAAAAATCTTAAGTCCAGTATTCAAAGAAAAATTTCATTCAACCTATATAGATTCGATATTAAAAAATTCAAACAGACTAGTAACAATTTTAGAAAATACTAACGGAGAAAAAGTAGATATCATGCATTATATACATCTATGTACTTTAGATATAATATATGGTAAGCTTTTGAAATTCTTAAATGTTTAAATTATTTGTATAAATATAAGTAAGTTAATTAAAATATGTTTTTTTTTGTACTGACAGATAGCTTTTTAGGTCGTGATCTTGATTTGCAGAACAATCCCGAATGCAAACTTGATGAATATATGTCAGAGTAATAAAATAAAAAGAATATTTTAATATTTATAATATAATGCAATTTTATTTCATATTTGTTTTCTCTTATTGAAATTTATACTTATTCAGAATCATGGACATAGCGACACAAAGGATCGTGAAGTTCTGGTTACATCCTAATATTATTTTTAACAATTCATCTACGGGAAAGAGATTACAGAAACTTTTATCTCACTTTAATAAAATCACGAAAGAGGTATAAATAAAAAGTATATTCTTATTTTATATTATTTAATCTTATCTGAATATTCTATTGCTAAAACATAGGCACCTATTACTAATGTATATAACTTTCATTCGTCAAGATTATGCGGGAAAAAAAAGAGTCAATGCAAAAAGATAAAATTACTCCAGAATTGGAAGTTTCAGATGAAAGTAAGTAAAAAAGTTTAAAAACAAGTTCGATTGTTAATCCATTTATGAATAGAAAACTTTTATAACAATGTTAAATAATAAATTATATATTTTTCTGAATAAAGGACTAAATACAAGTACATTTCTTGATTTACTATTGAAATCATTTTATGAGACAGGAGTATATTCGGAACAAGACATTCATGATGAAATTAATACATTGGTTTTTTCAGTAAGTTTTTTTAATTGTAGATTAAATACAATTTTTTGAATCGAGTAAACGTGAAATATAATTATTATTACTTTTCAGGGAAGCGAAACAACAACTGGAACACTTGCTTTTCTATTTTTAATGCTTGCGACATTTCCGGAAGTTCAAGTATGCACAAATGGCATTTGAATAGTATATAAAAAATCAAATATATTTTTATACTAACATTTTATTATATTTTTCTCATTTCTGATTTCAGCAACGAGTACACGAAGAGTTGTACCAAATGTACGGCTACAGCGATCACCAAAATGTTCCTATTACACTTCAAGATATTAAAAAAATGAAGTATTTGGAGCGTGGTTATCAAGGAGACATTACGTCTCTTCCCTGCTGGTCCTATCATTGGTCGAGTTTTACAAAAAGATGTGAAAGGTATTTCTACATATACTACATGACTACATGTATATATTTTTACCATTCGCATTATTACTTTATGTACTAATTATATGTGTTTATTTAATTTATTTAGTGAACGAGAATGTGGTAATACCGAAAGATTGCGATCTAATGCTTACTATATTTACACTTCATAGAAACGATAAATATTGGAAGGACCCTTTAACATTTAATCCCGATCGGTTTTTACCAGGCAATTACGATCCAAATGTTTTTTACCATTCAGTGCTGGAAAAAGAGACTGCATAGGTAATACCACATTTTTATAGATTCTTGAATTCATATTCGAAAGAGTTATTTTTCAAGATACATATTCATTTTATATCACTTTTACAGGTCAGACATTTGCAATGTTCGAAATGAAGGGAATAGTTGCTACAATATTAAGAAAATTTGTTGTACAAATAGATAATCCAGTAATAGTTAATGATATTAACCTAAAATACAACGTTACCTTGAAACCAGCGAAACCTATATTATTGAGATTTTACAAAAGATAATATCTGACATTTTTCCCAATACTCTGTTCCAAAGTGCGACAGTAATATTTGTCGGCAGACACCTCTCGACGTAACACGGCTCAACTACGTAAAATAAGATATAAAAAATTATAAACTTACGTCTACGTTGTCATAGGTATTGCCTTGTTCGTAGCCCCTACATAACGGCAAACTTGATAGCTGACGACTAGGAAAGGCTAACGAAGTCGAAACTAGAAAATAAGAGCAAGCGATTCGTCGAGTAGGCAGAAATTGCGATGGCAACGTCGAACATTGTTGCCAAAAATGGAAACCTCCTCACAATGGAGGAAAAGATCGACACTCTTCCGTCAGCTGTCTGATAGCTCAGTTCAGTATAATCTTATACATATATGCTTTACTTTTTAACTGTATATTTCTTTACTCGTTAGAAGCGATATAGTTAAGTATTTTGATATTAGAGTATCTATTACTCTACTCTATATTCGACTTTTGTTCATAATATTCTTTATTTTACTTCTTAATTTTACTTTTGTATTACATTGCATTGTATAGATTTTATTGCTTCTATTACGTCCTTATTATTATAATTAATCGTATGTATTTTAACTTACTATTCTTTAATATACCATTTTTTATTAAAGTTATATTTATTTTGGCGCGGTTGGGAAAAAATGTTTAGATTGAATTTTTACAATGCGTACGCATTCCGACCAAAACATACTTCCGAAAGTGATCAATGTCTTCCGGTTTTTGCGATCCGCTTGAAAAGAGATTTCAAATTTACAGCATGAAATAATTCGATTTATCTCCCTTACATTTAGTGTGGACTGATATCTATATTCTGATATTTTTTCAATACTAAATAACGAGCGTGTAATTACAAGGATTTTCTTTAAGATTTCGTGTAGCACTCAACGTGTTAACGATCTATGTATGATCCATAAAGATTATAGAATCTTAGCATATATTCGAAATACGCGTCTCAATTATTTTGAAAATATCATAGTAAGAATATTCTTTCTTTGTGAGAATATTGAGAATATCAAAATGTTATCGCGCCTCCCCTCTCTTCAAACCGTTGCTAAGCACACCCTGCTGGGTCCATTAACAAAGATAATCGTCCTATTCTTAGACTGGTTTATTATAATTATTACATATGGTGGTGATTGATATTAAAAAAACTGTGAATATCTTCAAAAATATCTCGAAAAACATTGATTATTTGATAATATTAGTAATAAAAATCTTTTTTGAGGTTAATGGAGGTATGTTTATTATTTATTAGTTTTATTTCGTTTTATTTCTCCTCTGTAGTGATCATCAAATTAGGTTGAAAATGTATAAACTGGATAGCACGCTGTGTGATTTTTTTTACACCTTAACAATATAAAGCTAGCTCATTTTTGAAAAGATGAGGTTGCGTTTTATTATATGTTATCTTTACTGTTTCTTTTAATTGCAAAAATCCTAAAAAAATAAATAATATCTGTTAGAAAAATTATAAGGAAAATAAACGGATGCTATACGAGCGTATGTGCTACAAAAGATTGAGATAAATAAAAAAAATAATTTGTGTTCAAATGTGTCTCAAGCGAAAAGTAAACTCCCATTATTTCTTGATTATCGCAATGGACATAATCGAAAAGAAATTTTTAATTCTATCGGGTTTGCGCGGGTGGATAAATATATAAGTTCGTGTAAAAGATATTAAGAGCTAAACATTCGCTTTATTTTAACAAAACTATGAAGAAACGCTGATGTGCAATGAAATATAAATTTTTGTAGCACATTAATTTATCATTTCAATAAGATAAGAAAAACTATGTGTATTATATCTCGAATAATTAAAACTGATCAACATATTGCATTTACAATAATGCAAAACGAAGTTTTTTCAATCTAATCGTAATCAATATATCTTTTACTATTCTTCTGATTTCTTTGGATTATTTAATAATTTTTTATTAGTGTGGAGACGGAATAAGAAACTCACTTTTGTCAGGCCACAGCCGATAAATAACGGCATGAGCAGTGCAGCGATTTGTTAGTGGGATGGAGATGAATGAGTGTGTGCGTGAGTGTGTGTGTGTTTGGTACGAGGGGCAAGCAGTAAAGCCGTTGCGACGGATACAAGCAAAAAAAAGTAAGACAAGAGAGAGAGAGAGTAGGCCGATCGTCCTGATTTACAAGACGTGTAAGACGTAATTCCAAAAGCCGTGTAAGATGTTATTTCTGATTGCCGTGTAAGACGTTCCATTTGTTTGTACTTTCTTTAGTTTAAAATAAATAATAAAATCGCTATATCCGATGCAAAATTCATATTAAAATAATATCCCCACTAAAAATCATTTAAATTTTATCGTAATCTTTTTCGATAATCCGCGATACTTCTGGTGTGTACTTCATTAAATTATTAGAAAATGATATAAATTTGCAGAAAAATCCGAATGTAAACTTGATGAATATATGTCAGAGTAATAATAAGTAGAATATTTAAATACTTCTAAAATATAACACAATATAATTCCATATTTGTTGTCTTAATGATTTTTTTGTTTATTTAGAAAGATTGATATACGTATTCAAAGAGGTCCCAAAATCTGGTTAAATCATGATATTAGTTTTTATAACTGATCTCTGGGGAAAAAAGACTAAAAGGACGTTTATCACACTCTGATAAAATAACTAACGAGGTATAAATAAAATAATCATTCCTATTGTAAATTGTCCTAATTTACCATAAAATAATATTTTATTCATATAATATGTGAAGATAGAGAGCGTGTTAATATAGTATTGTTATTACGAGGATAGTTTTGTGTGTGAAAGAAGACGAAAGAACACAAACAACGACGACGATGAAGAACTAAGTACGACGATATCTTCGTTAATTATGACATTTAAAGAAACACATAATACAACGAATTAATAAATTAATAATTTAGATTATTGATACTTACAATTTTATTCCATCTCGTCTCATTATATCAAATTAAATCTTAATAAATAAATTAAATAAATACATAAGTAAATGTTACATGTATATATATATAAAATTTTTCTTCGTAAAGATTGTAAAAATAAAAAAAGTAATGAAAGTAAGAAGATAAAATCTTTAGAGAAGTATTATTATAACGAATACATTTGATTTTTTTAATTATATACATGTAGGAAATAGTTTTTTAATCCTACTGATACTCTAATTTACTCTTTACTCCGATATTGGTACTCTACTCTTTTAACTCTTACACTCGTCGATACTCTTTACACTCGTTAATACACTCGTTAAACTCATCAAACTCCTCAAACTCATCAAACTCATCAAACTCGTCAAACTCATACCTCTTTGCCCATTCTCTCACCTTATATCCTTTCTTCCTTTTGTCTTCCCTGCATCCAAGCTAAATATATACATACACACATACTCTCTCATTCCCTTCATACTATAATAATACAGGAAAACATTTCTTATGCCTATACCTAACCGAAAAACAACTTTTTACTTATACTCGACTATTCTTGAATATTCATATTTCAACGCCTCTTGCTTTTATATTTATTCCAATCCCACATACATGAACTTATAGCTATTAGTGAAATGCATCCAATCGCAGTATTGACTAATGCAAAAAAGGATAACCTCTTGCGAATACAGTCCTAGTCCGACTTGTGTAACAAAACCTTTATTTGTAATACAAATATGTTTGGGAATCACGCTCATTGTAAGAGGAGCGAGTTTCCCGGGCCACCGAACGATTGTGGCACTTCCCTATTAATTAATTTTTCAAAGCATTTTATAGGGCTCTCTTAACTAATCCGTTTTATTCATTGAGCACTCATCTTGACGATTGTTGAATTGGTGCGCAATTTGCCTAAGACTCATTCAATGGATCATCCATCATTTACACTCTGCTCAACCACGTGCATTGAAAATCGCAAGGCCATCGCATTCCACTCGAATCGCGTCGCGATAAATATAATCACTGTCGTAAATTTTATCTAATAAAATCCTTGTTTAAAATAAGATTTCAATATGATTAATAAAAAAATATAATAAGGGAGAATGATAAATATTTACTACTGATTGTAAACGAAAAAAAAGATTGAGAATGATGATGATAGATCTTCTTCTGGATGCAAGGATTAAAGGGCGTTACTATTTAGATAACAGTTTGTCAGGATTAATAGTTAAGAGTACACATATATTTAATCATACATAAAATCACTTAAACATAAGGCTGTAAAATAACATAATCATAAACGTAAGAAAACATAAAGCATAAAAGACGTAACACATAAGACGTAAGAAATAATAATCACTCAATAAGAACACATAACACTTCAACATAATACGACCACTTAATATCTCGACATAATACCATAAGACTTCTTAATACTTAATCATAATACATAACTCCAGTGCAATCATAATACCTTTCGAAGCGCAATCATAAGACTAACCCTCTTTCTTATGCATCGGTCCTATCGCCGACGGAGGGGGAAAGGGTACGCAAGGCGGTCCTAGTCCCCCTTCCGACCCATTATTGGTCATCAACCGTCTTTCTTTCAAATCTACGTAACACCCTAGAGTGGGAGTGCGCACAAAGCGTTCTCGTAATCTCCACAGTCTAGACCACCAGACGTTACTTGATCGGAAATAAATATTATATTCCTTTCTTAAGAGGACCCTTTCGTACGAATTCTACAGTTCCATAAGTTTTCTATTCTATCGTAAAACAAATTAAGATTAGATTATCCTATAGCCTATCCTTAACTAATATTACTCCGTTACATGATTTACATTGAAATATTGTTAAAAAATAGAATTTCGGAGAGAGAGAAAGTACCATTATAATGAAGAAAGATGATGATTCGTCTAAATGTAGCATAATCAAGAATCAGCAAATCCCAGTCAGGCCACGCGCGTTATTTACTATTGAAAAAACAGTTTAGGTCGCGTCAGTATCCGGTGACTGACACTCAACTATTTTTTCAATAGTAAGTAACACGCGTGGCCTGATTGGGATTTTCTTAAGAATTTGAGCGACGATCAATGTGTTAATTTTGAAATTTTCTTTTCGTCACTAGTTTACTGTTAAATTTTACATTCCTAATTTTAAACCAGTCTATGTTTCGTTGGCACTTACTTACTGCAGAGAAAATAAAGAAATTTCATTGTACGTATGAGAAATAATGTGCAATCACTGTTTTCAGGAAACAAATCTTGGCCCGAAATGTAAGAAAACTGACACGAAAAGAACGTCAGAAAAATATAAAACTAATAATAAATTTAGTTTGTCTAGGCAAGAAAAAGAAAAATCTTATGCAATAATTTCTTAGCTTATTTATTATAAATTATTAACAAACGAGATATTAAAAAACGTAATAAAAATACACAAAAAACAGGACAAGAAAAAGACTTCGGAATAAATCTAAATTTTTCTAACACATTAATTTAACATTTCTACAAATGGTAAAAACTATGTATCTTATCTTGAATAATTAAAACTAACACATATTTATGCAGTGATGCAAAATAAAGTCATTTCAATCTGATAACTAATCAATAATTTATATAATAGTTATCTATTAGTATAATATAATGTCGAACAAAAGAAAAGAAGTAAACAAATTAAAAGAAACTGAAAAGATTTATTTAAGAAAAAACCACGTATATAACATTAATTTACTTATTTTACTCTTTAAAATTACGTAGATGATTGGTTGGAAATATGCAAACTAGTATTATTCATACGGACAAATTAAATTAATTGATATAAATTAGCTTTTTGTTTCACTTTGTCTACACGTGTTGTAGGTATTCTTAAAATCGTGGCAAAGTACTATCTTGATGTTTTATAAGGGGTTATACGCAGTTGCGAGGCTCGAAAAAGATGTCTCTTCATGAATTTTTTATAGAAACAGTTTTTATTTCTCAAACAAAAGTGATGGTAATTCAAATAGGGCCAGCTTTTAAGAATACAATAGCGCGTCGATTATGTAAAAATATTAATCTGCACTGCTCCTGTAGATGATTTCCTGAACGTCCTCTAAAAAAAGACGTTTGGTGGTGATCTCCATTTTGGCGGTTTGGATTATCTGAAATTAAAAAATATGGTGGATTCTTTTAAAGGATAGCTTAATGCAGGTATTAACAGGGAGGAATTTTACAAATTTTGATTTTTGACAAAATGGCGTCTATTTGAAAAAAAGTTTTTGTTTTTGACTAAAATTTTCGCTCTAAATTGTTAAAAAAAAATAGTAATAAATTTTTTTAAAATTATTCCTTCGACTTAATACCTGAGGAATATATCTAAAAAGATTGTGTAAAAATTTGAAACCGATCGGTTAAGCCATTTCTGAAAAATCGAGATTGAAACCGACTTTGAAAATACAGTTTTGAGAAAAACGCGTTTAAAGTTTCAGAAGTAGTTTACACATAGTTAAAAATTTTTTTCTTCAACTTACATTGTATCATCTATTCCAGGATAATAAGAGGGACCTTCTGCAGTATTGATAGCTTCTAATAAATTCAGCTGGTGTTGTCGTCGAGCCATTCTTCCTTCTCGCGTGCTCCCATGCGCTCTCGCATCGATCATCACACGCTCTGCGTCCTCTTTGTCGACATAAGCATGAGCTGCGTTGCCTAATGAAAGTCTTAATGCACTCATACAGTACAATAATGATTTTTGACCTTCATTAAATATTCCAGCTGCAATGTAAGCCGCTATTTCTACTACTTTAGATCCACATGGAACAATTTTTGGAGTTATTTTCCATATTGATTGATTATAACTCTCATTATTGTTTTGTGTATATCCACCAACACACCTTTCCAATAATTTTTCGTTGCTAAGGTCTTCATAAATGGGAAATATTGCTTCAGCAACATCAGCTGATAAAGTTTGATAATCATGGGTGTAAGAAGATAATGTGTTTGTTGCTAGCGCTTGCTGCCAATTACACCATGAACCTTCTCCACCCGGGCACATTTCGTGTTGAGGTTTCTCATCAGTCGAACAATAGTGATAATACGTTCCCCAAATTACAGTGTACATATTATTAACAGAATCACAATTTCTTCTTATTGCCAAACCATAGTAAACTATCAGCTTATCAATTAGCTTAGCCGTGAGTTTACATTTCCCTGAAAGTACTGATTGTGACCTTGAAGTACTTAGTAAACCTATAATACTCGCCTTCTACGAGAAAACACAATAGAAAAAATAACCTCAAGTATCGCGCGCAGTGCGTGCAACTGCTACTCTGGTTCTTACTCTATCTGCTTTCTAGCACTCTGATACGGACTTACAAATGAAGGTATATCTCCGAAAATATTTATCGGATCAGCTTCAAATTTTCAGAGAATATACTACTTAAATATATGTACATTCCGAAAATGCAAAAAAGAAAAATCGATTTTTGAAAATTGTAACTGCGTATAACCCCTTAAATAGGCTTCCCGTCTGCTTATTCTTTTTTAATTTGTGTTAAGACGCATAGTTTTTTTCTACTCAGCATTAACATAATATCAGTTCCTAATGTACAAGTGGCAGTCTAGTATTTTCTTTTTTAAATTTAACCTTTTTTATAATTTTTAATTATATACCACATTTTCAATTGAACATGTGGTATATTACTACAGTTATTGCTTCAACAGCAATAATAATTGTATTATTTTACGTAACTGAATATTTATTTAATAAATTCCGTGAATATAATATGGTCAAAAGATTCTCGGGACCTAAAGCTCATCCTATAATCGGTAATTTGAATTTGTTTTTTAGTGGTATTGAAGGTACATTTGTATTTTACATTTATAATGGTGAGGTACCGGTGCCTTGCACGGTACTGCGTTATTTATTTATTGTAAATAATGCCGTTGTATTAGGAGTACAAATAAGTTTCCGCAGTTTTTTGTCAAAAAAATAATATTTATTGTGAAAGAACAGTAGTTTAAATTTAATCGAAGTATTGTCCATCACTAGCAACTACTTTTTCCCATCTTTCAGGCAGCGTTCGGATTCCATGTCTGAAGAACTCCTTATCTTTTGAGGCTATCCACGAATCAACCTAATTTTTGGTATCTTCGTATGATGTGAACCGCTGCTCCGACAGAGCATGTGCCATTGACCGGAACAGATGATAGTCGGACGACGCAATGTCTGGTGAATACGGCGGGTGGGGTAGTACTTCCCAATCAAGTGTTTTCAAATAGTTTTTCACCGGAACCGCTACATGCAGACGAGCATTATTATGTAGAAGAATAATTTTGTCGTGTCTGGAGTAGTATTGTAGGATGTTTAAATTATAAAAAAATAGTGAGGAGTGTGATTGTAATCAGAAGTAACAATTTATTAATATAACACTAACACTTGATTATACCGTAGCTGGACTTACACTGAACTCGGTCCGAACTGAAACGCTTCTCTTTTATACTCTCTTATCGTTCTAGAAACTTCTTGGTCCCTTTCGAATATTCATCTATTTATTTACGAGAAACATCGAGTGGTTTCCATGCGACGAAACATGAAACGAAACATAGGGTGACGCATTTCTCACGTGGTATCGCCTAAACAAACGAATGCCGGATAATCTCGAAGAGAAGTTTCTTTTCTTTATTTCCTATCCTTCAGTATTGAGGGTGTTTTTCCTTCAGAGCTCGGCTCAATCTCATTAATTGTGTTCGATAGAGAGCTCCGGTGATTGTTTCGCTCGGATTAAGCAACTCATAATACACTACATCCAGCTGATCCCACCAAATACACAGCATGAGTTTTTTTCCATGAATATTCGGTTTTGCTGTGGATGTTGACGCGTGGCCAGGTAGTCCCCATGATTTTCTTCTTTTTGGATTATCATAATGTATCCACTTTTCATCACCAGTGACGATTCGATGTAAAAAACCTTTTCTTTTGTGCCTAGCTAGCAGCATTTCACTCATGCATAATCGGCGTTCAACATCTCTCGGCTTTAATTCGTATGGAACCCAATTACCTTGTTTATGAATCATTCCTAACAATTTTAAACGATGTGAGACTGCTTGCTGAGTGACTTGTAAAGTAAGTGCAAGCTTTTTTTGAGTTTGAGACGAATCTTGCTCCAATAATTCCACCAATTCTGCATCCTCGTAAATTTTTGGCCTTCCACTGCGATCTTTGTCTTTTACGTCGAAATCACCGTTTTTAAACTTTTCAAACCACTCATAACATGTTCTATCACTGAAGGCAGCCTCATTACATGCTTCTACGAGCAATCGATGCGCCTCAGCTGCAGATTTTTTTAAATTAAAGAAGTAAATTAAAAATTCCTGCATATTATGCTTATTTGGCTCAAATTTAGACATATTTGGATAAAAAAAAATGTATGATGCTAATACGAAGTTAATAATATGATAGGGTTATGTTGTTCTTGAATGAGTAACCTAATTTTCAAGTCGGTTATCATCTGCGAATTCTAACGTAAGCCTTGTGCAATGCCATTTTTCTCAAAACTGCGGAAACTTATTTGTACTTCTAATATATGTGATGTCAAGTGTTGTCGGTTTGTCGTTCGTTGTTGAGTCGTGATGTGTTGCTGTGATGCTTGCGTGATCTTTTTCGTTATTTTGCTTCCTCGTCCGGGGCCGATGCGTTCTTCGTAAATTCGTTCTTCGTGATGTTGAGCTTGTTAAAATGCTTTTCTCGTAATGCTCTCGTTGAATGCGCTGTCATGCTATTGTTTCAAGAGTTTTTATAGGGAGAAGATGCTCGGTATTCCTTCCCTAGATTGATAAATCCAATAGCAGAAAAGTCCGTAGTTCATCAATGCAGAGGACTAAAGTTGTTAATATCTATGGTGGTGGAGACAAGGCACGGAAAAAACTTATTCGGAATAAAGGAAATCGTCTTTCTGGGTAGGAACGCGTGTGTTTACTTAGTCAGTCGACACCACTTCGAAAGTCTGCCGGCCGAACGTTCGGCTCTCAGATAATCTCGGGCTTTGCTTGACAGGTTTACGCCTTCAAAATGCGCTATAATGTCTCTTCTATTATACATCGTCGTATACGATGCTTGCGATCCAACATAATATCGAAAACCTATGTCATACGATTCATTACTACAATTGCGTCATGCCTTAACATATAATAAGAACATTTTTGCAAACGGTTTAATTACATTTTTTTGAAGTTATACTTCTTTTGGCGCGTTGAGGAAAATGTAATGGGGAGTGATTTTGTTTTTTTTTTTTATTTTCGAAGAATTCTTCTTCTTTTTGTAATTTTTAGTTTGTAATTTTAGCATTATCAGAGACCAGAGTGACGGGCGAAATGGGAGACAGTGAAGTGCACATGCCGGGATAGGATGTCGTTAGGTGTTCGATTAAAGGTCGGGGTGAATGACAGTTTTGACGAAGTAGTACTAAATATGGATCATGTATTTTAACAAAACACAAGAAAATAGAACAAAATACAAGTAAAAAACTCCCTTTATATATATATCGTCGCACTTAAAACTTAAAAACTTACTGACTTCAGGCTTATTACAAATTATTCGTACTTATGCATCTATCCGTATATCACTCTTTGTGTGGGTCTCTCTATATAAGCTATATAAATTTTTAATATTACTCTTGATATACTTCTAATAATAAGCCCTGTACAACTTCTAATAATAAGCTCTGTACAACTTCTAATAATAATAAGCACTTTTCCGGTCTGGTGCCCGTCTCTTATACCCCGCATATAGTGGGAGAGGAAGGACTCTCCTTTTCCTACAGGGCGTTTCTTATTAAATCACCGATTCCCTATTGGTCATCGCTATTTCTTTCTTTTAACGCCTGTAACGCCATAGCGAGAGAGTATCTTTCAAAGCTATCGGAATTTTACCCGTTTAAAATTACATTTGTTTACCTAAAGGGGGAACGACCATGAAACCCTTTCTTTTGAGGAGACCGAATATCTTAGAATTTTATTTTATTATATTATTTTATTATATTTATTATAGGTTTTTTCTTTAGATTATATTACTTATTTATTTAGGTTTTTTCCTTTAGATTATATTACTTATTTATTTAGGTTTTTTCCTTTATAATTCCTATACAAATAGTTTCTATCTCGGCTGTAGGCTGCTCGGTTCGGCGTAATGTGACATTAGGTGTGTTGCCGAAAAAAGCAGTACAGGCGGTGTTATCATATATGTAAGAGACGATATCAAATATAATATGATACAGGTAAATAAAATAGAATCAAACTGTTGGTGTGCAGGGATAGAGGTCAAAGACAAACACTTTAAAGGGGTCATAGTAGCCGTGTATCATTCAACAATTACTTCAGATGCTGATTTTGTAAGACATATCGAAAACATAGCAGAGGAATATTAACAATAAAAGGTGATTGTTTGATAATAGGTTCTACAAAACAAATTAATACCAGGATTGCAGTGCCTAGAGATGAAACAATGTGTTACTAAGCCAACAAGAATAATGCAAGACAGTAGAACTACTATAGATCTGCTGTTCGCTAATAAAAACACACAAGTACAGGTGAAACACGAGCCGAAAATAACGGATCATGATGCGTGGATAAAAGTCGCATTAGGAAATAATAAAGTTAATAATAATTATAGGGGATATGAGACAAGAAACTATAATGGAAATTCCCGGAAGAAAGAAAGGAGAAAAGTCAAGAATGAAGCGAACAAGAAGAAAGAGGGGTGGAGGGAGGGAATAAAAGAAGAGTCAGTATTTGTGCGTGGAATATATAAGGGTTTTAAATAAGGACTTTGAGGTGTGGAAATACTTAAGTGATTTCGATGTGATAATATTAGTGGAAACGTAATTAGAAAAGGATAAATGGTCAGGACTAGAAAGTAGGCTGTCAAAAAATTACGATTGGAAATACATAGCAGTGACAAGAACTCATAATAAAGGTAGAGCAAAAGGAGTAATAATAATAATAGGTATTAGTAAAACTAGGTAGCGGGTAGATACTCAACTAGGAACCCGATAGTTGACAGATCTACTTCAGGGACCCGTCCCTGCCCACGCAAGCCTTGGTTTATTTCCCAAGACACTACCGGTGAAATCATTGTCTTATCCCTGACTCACCTTTCAAACCCACAAATTCTCCCTTCTTCTTCTTCTTCTTCTTCATTCTTTAGTTTAGGCAAATTGCCTGTTTCGTAACGACGTTTTTCTGCCTATTGCACTGTTAAATTGTCGCACCATCGTTTTCGTGGGCGCCCCGTGCTTCTGCGGCCTACCGGTGACTTATCCCGTGCAATTCTGACAATTCTTCCGTTGTCCATTCTGTTGATATGTTCGTTCCATTCTTTTTTTCTTTTTAGTATCCATTCGTTAATGTTTTCCACTTTGCATGTTCTTCTTATATCTTCACTTCTCTCTCGATCCAGTAGTGTTTTTCCAGCTATTCTGCGAAGAACTCTCATTTCGGTTGTCTCTAGTAACTGTTTCGTTTTCGCCGTGTCTGGTCGAGTTTCTGCGGTATGTGACATAATAGGTCTTACCATTGCCTTGTAAATTCTTGCTTTGGTCTCTATGTCAATGTTTTTGTTTCGCCATATTGTGTCATTCAAACAACCCGCTATTCTGGATGCCTTCATTGTCTGTTCTCTTACCTCTGCTTCAACATCACCATATCCTGAGATTTCTATTCCTAGGTACTTAAATCTCATTTCCTGCTGAATAACCTTCCCTTTAATTTCCAGTTTGCATCTTAACGGTGTCTTTGATGTTGTCATGCATTTAGTTTTCTGGGCCGATATTTTCATGTTGAATGATTTGGCTATGCAGTTAAATCGGTGTAGTAGACGTTGTAGATCATCCTCATTTTCGGCCACTAATACAGCGTCGTCAGCATAGCATAGGATGGTTATTTCTTCACTGCCCATTTTATATCCTTTTAGCAGTCTTACGTTTCTTATTATTTCGTCCATAATGATGTTAAAAAGCAGGGGACTTAGGGAATCCCCTTGTCGGATACCACGACCTGCATCAATCGGTTCAGTCAAGGCGCCATTTATCTTTGCTTGGATCTTATTGTTTCTATAGATGTCCTCTATGGTCTTGATAAGATTATTCGGAATTTGCCGGTTATAGAGGAGGTGTATAACATCCTTTAACTACACTCGGTCGAATGCCTTTTCCAAATCAATGAAACACATATATGCTGGTCTGTTGTATTCAATTGATTTTTCTGTTATCTGTCTTATGATGAAAACCGCGTCTGTGCACGATCTGCCTGATCTGAATCCCTGTTGTTCGTCTTCTAGATTCGTTAAGCTGTTAATTTTATTCGTTATAATCTTTGTTGTTAGATTTAATGAAGTGTTTAAAAGATTTATTCCCCTGTAGTTTGTAGGCAGCTTTTTGTCTCCTTTTTTAAACATAACTATAGTTGTACTAGTTCGCCATTCGTCAGGTATTTTATGTTGGCGTAGTATTTTTTGGATTATGAATGTTAACTGTTGTGTGAGACGTTGGCCACCATATTTTAGTAATTCGTTTTGGATGCCATCTTGCCCTGAGCTCTTCCTATTCTTTAGTCTTCGAATAGCTGTTTCTACATCACTGGACTCAATTTGTATGTCGCTTCTAGTTATTATTTCTGGCGTATTTAGTTCCGTTCGAGGTTCTTCTGATTTATAGAGCTCTGTTAGATAGTTAATCCAATTTTCTTTTGTGATCTGGTTTGTTTCGATCATTTCATTGACCTCCTTTCTTTGATTTCTAATAAATCGCCAGATTTGTTTTTGGAGTCCATAGAAGTCACTCTCCATTCTTTTCGAAAAAATCTCCCAATAATTTTGCTTTGTTTGCCTTACTAATGTCGCTGTTTGATTCCGGATTCGTCTATACGTTTCGTATGATTCAGGTGTTCTTAATGTCCTATAGTTAAGGTATTCTATTTTCTTTTTTTTGCATATTTCCTTAATCTCTGGGCGGAACCAAGGAGTTTTGATCATTCTAGCCCGGTTTTTTACAGTTCGTGTTCCCAGGGCTTCATATGCAGCTTCTAAAATGTTGGTTTTAGTTTCTTCCAGGCTATGTTTATGTTATTTTCTTCTTTTATTGGGTTTTTTTTGATTTTTTCTTTCAACCTGTTCTCGTATAGTTGTTTGGTTGGTAAGTTCCATAGTGACTCGATGTTTATTTTCAATTCTTGAGTTGCTCGGGCAAGATTTCTTTGGGGTTTAAACTTCATTCTTATCTTTGCTAATAGCAGGCTATGATCGCTTCCTACATTCGCGGAATTTAACGTCCTGATATCTAATATTTGGTTTGGTTGGACGTATCTGTTGGTAACAATATAATCAATTGTAGACCTGAAGCCTCTGGTGTTGCTGTATGTAAATTTATAGTGTTCCTTATGATTGTAAAATGTATTATTAATCCTTAGCTCGTTAAATGTGCATAGCTGTGTCATTAGTTCTCCATTGTCATTTAATACGTTTTCGTTGAACCTTTGTTTTATTCCAGGTATTATTTCGTTTCCGATGCGGGCGTTAAAATCTCCAAGGATTATCATTTGTTGGTTACTTGGTAATGATCCGACTAAATTTTGTAGTTGGTCGTAGAAGGCTTCTCTTTCTTCTTTCGGTTTATTATCTTCGGGTGCATAAATTGACACTATATTTAATTTTTGGTCTTCCGCTTTCATTTTTACCACCAATATTCGTGAAGATATGTAGTTACACTCTTGTATGTTGTTTTTATATTTCTTGGATACTGCGATGGCTACCATTTCTTTTGCCCTGATTTGTTTTTCTACACCACTATAGATCACTAAGTAGTCGTCGTACTGTATTTGTCCTTTGCCTTTCTTTTTGGTTTCTTGTAAGGCGCATATATCGATGTTATTATCTTTCAGTTCTTTCAGGGTTTCTTGATCTTTATTATTAAATGATTTGATGTTCCAGGTAGCCAGACGCATTATGTGTTCTTTTTTCCAATTCGTTGTCCTTTTCGTCGTCCTTTTCCTTGCATGTGTCGTCATCTGTAGATCAGTCCTATTCCGAGACAGAGTGTCAGTTCTCTCCCTTCTTAATATCCTATAATTTTATACTCGTCAACCCGTATGGCCAGCGTGGCGAGTTATGACCAAAAAACCCTTAACATGGATAAAGCAGAAAATCACAGGCCCTCACTGCCCGGAGGTCTTCTAAATGCTGATCACGATAGAGTGCTCAAGATAGAGGCTATCCTTAACTCCCGTCCTTTGACCTCTCTTTCTAATGATCCAAACGACCTGCGTGCCCTCACCCTGGTCATTTCCTAATAAGTGACTCGCTAACAAGTTGACCAGATCACGATTACCGGGACATACCATGCGACCGACTATCGCACTGGCAGCAGTTGCAACAGATGCGACAACATTTTTGGACTCGATGGAATAAAGAATTCCTAAACGAACAAACGGTGCGTAGGAAGCGGAAGAATAGCGGACGGCATAGGTATAGGCACATTGGTAACTCTCCGAGAAGGCAACTCCCCTTCTCTAAAATGGACTTTAGGTCGAGTGACAGAGTTACATACCGGCGCCGACGGTATAACGAGAGTGATAACAGTGTAAACTGCTAAAGGTTATCTAAAACGAAGTTTCAAAAGACTTTCTCCGTTTTTCATTGATACAGAAACTAAAGAAAGCGACTTAAACAATCAGATCGCGATTTAGCAACCCTTTGTATAGCGAAAATATATATGTATTGTAATTATTATATTGATAGCATGTAGTGAATTTGTATTCTGGGTTGTGAATGGTGCAGTTTTAGACGTGATCCGTTCAAGGGGGGCGGTATGTTGCGGCATAACGTAACTGTAGTAATGAATCGTAGAAAGAAAGTTAAAAGCGAACCCGAACTTCAGAAAGAGTACAAGCGCATCATGCAAGAATACCTAACGTTAGGACATGTCACTTGTCGGAGACGACTTGACAGGAGGCTACTATCTCCCCCACAACAACGTTATCCAATCAACTAGCACGACGACAAAAGTACGAGTCGTATTCGGCGCTTTCGCGAAAAATAGCAAGGGAATTTCCCTCAATAGTACATTGCTAGTCGTACTCACGATACAGGACACATTGGTAGAACATTTATTACGATTTCGCACATATCGGTACGTATTGACCACGGATATAGAAAAAAATGTATCGTCAGGTAGGGTACACCCGGACGATCAGCAATACCAGCGTATATTTTGGTTTCACAACGATCGGATTCGTACATTTGAACTCAACACGGTCACATTTGGTGTAGCATCAGCACCTTTCGGTCATCCGGACCATAAAACAGCTCGCGAAAGATGAAGGCGTCAATTACCCGCTCGGAGCCGAGATCCTAACTGGAGATATGCATGTCGACGATCTCATCACGGGAACTAATGAATTGAGACTCTCGGGGAAATAAGGGATCAGAACAACGAGATATTAAAACGAGGCGGCTTCAATATGCGTCAATGGGCTTCTTAATTATCGGTCGATTTTCAACAAGTTAGATACGAAAAACGTCAACGTCGAATTCTGCTCCGGAGAACCTCCATTTTAAAAACACTCGGAATTTCGTGGAATGTCCATTATGATCATTTAATCTATTCAGTCACACCAATAGATCTTCGCGAAAGAATACGAAACGTCGAATTCTGTCGG
>NW_025113116.1:132865-160506 GCF_010416935.1 Polistes fuscatus
ATAATAAACCGAAGAAGAAGAGAAGCCTTTTAACGACCAACTACAAAATTTAGTCGGACATACCAAGTAACCAACAATGATAATCCTTGGAGATTTTAACGCCCGCATCGGAAACGAAATAATACCTGGAATAAAACAAAGGTTCAACGAAAACGTGTTAAATGACAATGGAGAACTAATGACACAGCTATGCACATTTAACGAGCTAAGGATTAATAATACATTTTACAATCATAAGGAACACATAAATTTACATACAGCAACACCAGAGGCTTCAGGTCTACAATTGATTACATTGTTACCAACAGATACGTCCAACCAAACCAAATATTAGATATCAGGACGTTAAATTCCGCGAATGTAGGAAGCGATCATAGCCTGCTATTAGCAAAGATAAGAATGAAGTTTAACCCCAAAGAAATCTTGCACGAGCAACTCAAGAATTGAAAATAAACATCGAGTCACTATGGAACTTACAACCAAACAACTATACGAGAACAGGTTGAAAGAAAAAATCGAAAAAAACCCAATAAAAGAAGAAGATAACATAAACATAGCCTGGAAGAAACTAAGAACCAACATTTTAGAAGCTGCATATGAAGCCCTGGGAACACGAACTGTAAAAAACCGGGCTAGAATGATCAAACTCCTTGGTTCCGCCCAGAGATTAAGGAAATATGCAAAAAAAAGAAAAGCATACCTTAACTATAGGACATTAAGAACACCTGAGTCATACGAAACGTATAGACGAATCCGGAATCAAACAGCGACATTAGTAAGGCAAACAAAGCAAAATTATTGGGAGATTTTTTCGAAAGAATGGAGAGTGACTTCTATGGACTCCAAAAAAAATCTGGCGATTTATTAGAAATCAAAGAAAGGAGGTCAATGAAAGATAGAAACAAACCAGATCACAAAAGAAAATTGGATTAACTATCTAACAGAGCTCTATAAATCAGAAGAACCTCAACGGAACTAAATACGCCAGAAATAATAACCAGAAGCGACATACAAATTGAGTCCAGTGATGTAGAAACAGCTATTCGAAGACTAAAGAATAGGAAGAGCTCAGGGCAAGATGGCATCCAAAACGAGTTAATAAATATGGTGGCCAACGTCTCACACAACAACAACATTCCTAATCCAAAAAATACATGCCAACACAAAATACCTGACGAATGGCGAACTAGCAAACTATAGTTATGTTTAAAAAGGAGACAAAGCTGCCTACAACTACAGGGGAATAAACTTTTAAACACTTCATTAAAACTAACAACAAAGATTATAACGAATAAATTAACAGCTTAACGAATCTAGAAGACGAAAAGCAAGATTCAGATCAGGCAGATCGTGCACAGACGCGCGGTTTTCATAATAAGACAAATAACAAAAATCAATTGAATACAACAGGCCAGCATATGTGTTTCATTGATTGAAAAGGCATTCGACCGAGTGCAGTTAAAGGATGTTATACACCTCCTTATAACCGGCAAATTCCGAACATCTTATCAAGACCATAGAGGACATCTATAGAAACAATAAGATCCAAGCAAAGATAAATGGCGCCTTGACTAACCGATTGATGCAGGTCGTGGTATCCGACAAGGGGATTCCCTAAGTCCCCTGCTTTTTAACATCATTATGGACGAAATAATAAGAAACGTAAGACTGCTAAAAGGATATAAAATGGCAGTGAAGAAATAACCATCCTATGCTATGCTGATGACGCTGTATTAGTGGCCGAAAATGAGGATGATCTACAACGTCTACTACACCGATTTAACTGCATAGCCAAATCATTCAACATGAAAATATCGGCCCAGAAAACAAATGCATGACAACATCAAAGACACCGTTAAGATGCAAACTGGAAATTGAAGGGAAGGTTATTCAGCAGGAAATGAGATTTAAGTACCTAGGAATAGAAATCTCAGGATATGGTGATGTTGAAGCAGAGGTAAGAGAACAGACAATGAAGGCATCCAGAATAGCAGGTTTTTTGAATGACACAATATGCGAAACAAAAACATGACATAGAGACCAAGCAAGAATTTACAAGGCAATGGTAAGACCTATTATGTCACATAAAGCAGAAACTCGACCAGACACGGCGAAAACGAAACAGTTACTAGAGGCAATCGAAATGAGAGTTCTTCGCAGAATAGCTGGAAAAACACTACTGGATCGAGAGAGAAGTAAGATATAAGAAGAACATGCAAAGTGGAAAACATTAACGAGTGGATACTAAAAAGGAAAAAAGAATGGAACGAACATATCAACAGAATGGACAACGGAAGAATTGTCAGAATTGCACGGGATAAGTACCGGTTAGGCCGCAGAAGCACGAGGCGCCCACGAAAACGATGGTGCGACAATTTAACAGTGCAATAGGCAGAAAAACGTCGTTACGGAACAGGCAATTTGCCTAAACTAAAGAAAGAAGAAGAAGAAGAAGATGTATATTAAATACTTATGATTAGCATCGTGTTGTTAGGAACTTATAGACCTTTAAAATGGCTATTTTAAAAAATTTTAAAATTAGTTAGTCTTTGATAGATTATAATTTTATGTGCAGATTCTTTTTTTTTTAAAAAAAAACCTTATAAATTTTAAATAATTAGGTCTTGCATTAAGCTTTAAGGCATTTTGAGGGCTTTAAAAAACTGATTTAGAAATTTTAGAATCTGTCAGTTTTCGAGTTATTAAAGTTTTTGTTCACATCTGCCTTCCTTGTTTTTAGAAACTTTAAATATTTTAAATACTTAAGTTTTTTTTAGGTTTTAGAGCTTTTCAAGAGCTTTAAAATGACTGTTTTAATAAATTATAGAATCTGTTAGTTTTCGAGTTATAATAGGTTATGTGTACAAATTACATCTTTTTATATAGACAATTTATATATATTAAATACTTATGTTTAGCATCATTTTTTTAGGCACTTATAGACCTTTAAAATGGCTACTTTTAAATATTTAAAAATTAGTTAGTATTTAAGAAATTATAGTATTATGTGCAGATTCTTTCTTTCTTTTATAAAAACCTTATAAATTTTAAATACTTAAGTCTTGCATGAAGATTTAGAGCATTTTAGGAGCTTAAAAATAAGTGTTTTAAACATTTTATAATTTTTTAGTTTTCAAGTTATTATAGGTTATGTGTACAAATTACATCTTTTTATTTATACAACTAATCTATATTAAATACTTATGTTAAGCATCATGTTTTTAGGTACTTTTAGACCTTAAAAATTGCTATTTTATAACATTTTAAAATTAGTTAGTCTTTGAGAGACTATAGTTTTATTTGTAGATACTTTCTTTTTTTTTTAAAAACCCTTATAAATTTTAAATTTTTAAGTCATGCATTAAGCTTTAGGGCATTTTAAGGGCTTTTAAATGACTGTTTTAAAACATTTAAGAATCTGTTATTTTTCGATTTTTTAGAGTTTTTGTGTAAATCTGCCTTCCTTGTTTTTAGAAACTCTAAATATTTTAAATACTTAAGTATTTTATCAGGTTTTAGAGCTATTTAAGAGCTTTAAAATGACTGTATTAAAAAATCTTAGAAATTGTTAGTTGTCAAATTATTATAGGTTATGTGTACAAATTACATCTTTTTATTTAGACAATTTATAAATATTAAATACTTATGTTTAGCATCATGTTGTTGGGCACTTATAGAACCTTAAAATTGCTATTTTAAAACATTTTAAAATTATTTAGTCTTTGAGAAATTATAGTTTTATGTGCAGATTCCTTCTTTTATTTAAAAACATGATATATTTTAAATATTTAAGTCTTGCATGAAGCTTAAAGGCATTTTAGGGCTTTAAAATAACTGATTAAGACATTTTAGATTTTGTTAGTTTTCGAGTAATTATAGGTTATGTGTAAAATTTCCATCTTTTTATTTAGAAACCTTATGTATATTAAATACATGTGTTTAGCATCGTGTTGTAAGGCACTTTTAGACCTTTAAAATGGCTATTTTAAAACATTTTAAAATTAGTTAGTCCTTGTGATATTATTGTTTTGTGCAGATTCTTTCTTTTTTTTAAAAAAACCTTATAAATTTTAAATAATTAAGTCTTGTATTAAGCTTTAGAGCATTTTGAGGGCTTAAAATAACTGATTTAGACATTTTAGAATCTGTTAGGCTCCTAGTTATTAGAGTTTTTGTCTAAAACTGCCTTCCTTGTTTTTAGACACTGTAAATATTTTAAATCCTTATTTTTTTCAGTTTTAGAGCTTTTTAAGAGCTTTAAAATTTGTGTTTTAATACATTTTAGAATTTGTAGTTTTCGAGTTATAATAGGTTATGTGTACAAATTACATCTTTTATTTAGACTAATTATGTATATTTAATACTTATGTTTAGCATCATGTTGTTGGGCACTTATAGATCTTTTAAAAGGCTTTTTTAAACATTTTAAAATTATTTAATCTTTGAGAAATTATAGTTTTTTTGTGCAGATTCCTTCTTTTATTTCATAAATCTTATATATTTTAAATACTTAAGTCTTGCATGAAGCTTTAGGGCATCTTAAGGGCTTTAAAATAACTGATTAAGACATTTTAGAATTTGTCAGTTTTTGAGTAATTATAGGTTATGTGTAAAATTTCCATCTTTTTATTTAGAAACCTTATGTATATTAAATACATATGTTTAGCACCGCGTTGTTGGGCATTTATAAACCTTGAAAATGGCTATTTTAAAATATTTTAAAATTAGTTAGTCTTCGAGAAATTATAATTTTTTGTGCAGATTCCTTAGTTATTTAAAAAAAATGTTATATTTAAATATTTAAGTATTGCATGAAGCTTAAAGGCATTTCAGGGCTTTAAAATAACTGATTAGACATTTTAGAATTTGTTATTTTTCAAGTAATTATAGGTTATGTGTAAAATTTCTATCTTTTTATTTAGACAATTTATATATATTAAATACTTATGTTTAGCATCATGTTGTTGGGCACTTATAGACCCTTAAAATTGCTATTTTGAAACATTTTAAAATTATTTAGTCTTTGAGAAATTATAGTTTTATGTGCAGATTCCTTTTTTATTTAAAAAACATTATATATTTTAAATAATTAAGTCTTGCATTAAGCTTTAGGGCATTTTAAGGGCTTTAAAATAACTGATTTAGACATTTTAGAATCTGTCAGTTTTCGAGTTATTAGAGTTTTTGTTTACATCTGCCTTCCTTGTTTTTAAATTCTGTAAATATTTTAAATATTTAAGTTTTTTATCAGGTTTTAGAGCATTTCAAGAGCTTAAAAATAACTGTTTTTAAACATTTTAGAAATTGTTAGTTTTCGAGTTATTATAGGTTATGTGTACAAATTACATCTTTTTATATAGACAATTTATGTATATTAAATACTTATGTTTAGCATCATGTTGTTGGGCACTTATAGACCCTTAAAATTGCTATTTTGAAACATTTTAAAATTATTTAGTCTTTGAGAAATTATAGTTTTATGTGCAGATTCCTTATTTATTTAAAAAACATGATATATTTTAAATAATTAGGTCTTGCATTAAGCTTTAGGGCATTTATCAGGCTTTAAAATAAATGATTTAGACATTTTAGAATCTGTCAGTTTTCGAGTTATTAGAGTTTTTGTTTACATTTGCCTTCCCTGTTTTTAAATTCTGTAAATATTTTAAATACTTAAGTTTTTTATCAGGTTTTAGAGCATTTCAAGAGCTTAAAAATAACTGTTTTAAAACATTTTAGAATTTTCTAGTTTACGAGTTATTATAGGTTATGTGTACAAATTACATCTTTTATATAGACAATTTATGTATATTTAATACTTATGTTTAGCATCATGTTGTTATGCACTTATAGATCTCTTAAATGGCTATTTTAAAACATTTAAAAATTATTAGTCTTTAAGAAATTGTAGTTTAATGTGCAGATTCCTTCTTTTATTTCATAAATCTTATATATTTTAAATAATTAGGTCTTGCATTAAGCTTTAAGGCATTTTGAGGGCTTTAAAAAAACTGATTTAGAAATTTTAGAATCTGTCAGTTTTCGAGTTATTAGAGTTTTTGTTTACATCTGCCTTCCTTGTTTTTAGAAACTTTAAATATTTTAAATACTTAAGTTTTTTTAGGTTTTAGAGCTTTTCAAGAGCTTTAAAATGACTGTTTTAATACATTTTAGAATCTGTTAGTTTTCGAGTTATAATAGGTTATGTGTACAAATTACATCTTTTTATATAGACAATTTATGTATATTAAATACTTATGTTTAGCATCATGTTGTTGGGCACTTATAGACCCTTAAAATTGCTATTTTGAAACATTTTAAAATTATTTAGTCTTTGAGAAATTATAGTTTTATGTGCAGATTCCTTTTTTATTTAAAAAACCTTATATATTTTAAATAATTAGGTCTTGCATTAAGCTTTAGGGCATTTTGAAGGCTTTAAAATAACTGATTTAGAAATTTTAGAATCTGTCAGTTTTCGAGTTATTAGAGTTTTTGTTTACATCTGCCTTCCTTGTTTTTAAACACTGTAAATATTTTTAATACTTAAGTTTTTTATCAGGTTTTAGAGCATTTCAAGAGCTTAAAAATAACTGTTTTAAAACATTTTAGAATTTGTTAGTTTTCGAGTTATTATAGGTTATGTGTACAAATTACATCTTTTTATATAGACAATTTATGTATATTAAATACTTATGTTTTCCATCGCATTATTGGGCATTTATAAACCTTTAAAATGGCTATTTTAAAACATTTTAAAACTAGTTAGTCTTTGAGAATTTATAGTTTTGTTTGCGGATTCCTTCTTTTTTTTTAAAAACCTGATATGTTTTAAATACTTAAATCTAGCATTAGATTTCAGAGCATTTAGAGAGCTTTAAAATTACTGTTTTAGATATTTTAGAATTTTTTAGTTTTCGAGTTATTATAGGTTATGTGTACAAATTACATCTTTTTATTAAGACTATTTATGTATATTTAATACTTATATTTAGCATCATGTTGTTGGGAAATTACACACCCTTAAAATTGCTATTAGAAACATTTTAAAATTATTTAATCTTTGAGAAATTATAGTTTTTTGTTCAGATTACTTCTTTTATTTAAAAAATCTTATATTTTTATATACTTAAGTCTTGCATGAAGCTTTAGAGCATCTTAAGGGCTTTAAAACCTGATTTAGACATTATAGAATTTGTTAGTTTTCGAGTATTTATAGGTTATGTGTAAAATTTCCATCTTTTTATTCAGAAAACTTATGTATATTAAATACTTATGTTTATCATCATGTTGTAAGGCACTTTTAGACCTTTAATATAGCTGTTTTAAAACATTTTAAAATTAGTTTTCTTGTGAGATTATAGTTTTATGTGCAGATTCTTTCTTTTTTTTAAAAAAACCTTATAAATTTTAAATAATTAGGTCTTGTATTAGGCTTTAGAGCATTTTGAGGGCTTTAAAAGAACTGATTTAGACATTTTAGAATCTGTCAGTTTTCGAGTTATTAGAGTTTTTGTTTACATTTGCCTTCCCTGTTTTTAAATTCTGTAAATATTTAAAATACTTAAGTTTTTTATCAGGTTTTAGAGCATTTCAAAAGTTTAAGAATACCCGTCCTAAAACATTTTAGAATTTGTTAGTTTTCGAGTTATTATATGTTATGTGTACAAATTACATCTTTTTATAGACAATTTATGTATATTAAATATTTATGTTTAGCATCATGTTGTTGGGCACTTACAGACACTTAAAATTGCTATTTTAAAACATTTAATATTATTTAGTCTTTGAGAAATTATAGTTTTATGTGCAGATTCCTTCTTTTATTTAAAAACATGATATATTTTAAATATTTAAGTCTTGCATGAAGCTTAAAGGCATTTTAAAGGCTTTAAAATAACTGATTAAGACATTTTAGATTTTGTTAGTTTTCGAGTAATTATAGGTTATGTGTAAAATTTCCATCTTTTATTTAGAAACCTTATGTATATTAAATACATGTGTTTAGCATCGTGTTGTAAGGCACTTTTAAACCTTTAAAATGGCTGTTTTAAATATTTTAAAATTAGTTAGTCCTTGTGATATTAGAGTTTTATGTGCAGATTCTTTCTTTTTTTTAAAAAAACCTTATAAATTTTAAATAATTAAGTCTTGTATTAAGCTTTAGAGCATTTTGAGGGCTTTAAAAATAACTGATTTAGACATTTTAGAATCTGTTAGGCTCCTAGTTATTAGAGTTTTGTCTAAAACTGCCTTCCTTGTTTTTAGACACTGTAAATATTTTAAATCCTTATTTTTTTCAGTTTTTAGAGCTTTTTAAGAGCTTTAAAATTTGTGTTTAATACATTTTAGAATTTTGTAGTTTTCGAGTTATAATAGGTTATGTGTACAAATTACATCTTTTTATTTAGACTAATTATGTATATTTAATACTTATGTTTAGCATCATGTTGTTGGGCACTTATAGATCTTTTAAAGGCTTTTTTAAAACATTTTAAAATTATTTAGTCTTTGAGAAATTATAGTTTTTTGTGCAGATTCCTTCTTTTATTTCATAAATCTTATATATTTTAAATACTTAAGTCTTGCATGAAGCTTTAGGGCATCTTAAGGGCTTTAAAATAACTGATTAAGACATTTTAGAATTTGTCAGTTTTGAGTAATTAAGGTTATGTGTAAAATTTCCATCTTTTTATTTAGAAATCTTATGTATATTTAATACATATGTTTAGCACCGCGTTGTTGGGCATTTATAAACCTTGAAAATGGCTATTTTAAAATATTTTAAAATTAGTTAGTCTTCGAGAAATTATAATTTTTGTGCAGATTCCTTAGTTATTTAAAAAAATGTTATATTTTAATATTTTAAGTATTGCATGAAGCTTAAAGGCATTTTCAGGGCTTTAAAATAACTGATTAAGACATTTTAGAATTTGTTATTTTTCAAGTAATTATAGGTTATGTGTAAAATTTCTATCTTTTTATTTAGACAATTTATATATTAAATACTTATGTTTAGCATCATGTTGTTGGGCACTTATAGAACCTTAAAATTGCTATTTTGAAACATTTTAAAATTATTAGTCTTTGAGAAATTATATTTTATGTGCAGATTCCTTATTTATTTAAAAAACATGATATATTTTAAATAATTAGGTCTTGCATTAAGCTTTAGGGCATTTTAAGGGCTTTAAAATAACTGATTTAGACATTTTAGAATCTGTCAGTTTTCGAGTTATTAGAGTTTTTGTTTACATTGCCTTCCCTGTTTTTAAATTCTGTAAATATTTTAAATACTTAAGTTTTTTATCAGGTTTTAGAGCATTTCAAGAGCTTAAAAGTAACTGTTTTTAAACATTTTAGAAATTGTTAGTTTTCAAATTATTATAGGTTATGTTTACAATTTACATCTTTTTATAGACAATTTATGTATATTAAATACTTATGTTTAGCGTCATGTTGTTGGGAAATTACACACCCTTAAATAGCTATTTAGAAACATTTTAAATTATTTAGTCTTTGAGAAATTATAGTTTTATGTGCAGATTCCTTCTTTATTTAAAAATCTTATATATTTTATATACTTAAGTCTTGCATTAGGTTTTAGGGCATTTTAAGTCTTTAAAATACCTGATTTAGACATTTTAGAATTTGTTTGTTTTCGAGTAATTATAGGTTATGTGTAAAATTTCCATCTTTTTATTAAGAAAACTTATGTATATTAAATACTTATGTTTAGCATCATGTTGTAAGGCACTTTTAGACCTTTAAAATTTCTGTTTTAAAACATTTTAAAATTAGTTAGTCCTTGTGAGATTATAGTTTTATGTGCAGATTCTTTCTTTTTTTTAAAAAAACCTTATAAATTTTATATAATTAGGTCTTGCATAAAGCTTTAGAGCATTTTGAAGGCTTTTAAATGACTGTTTTAAAACATTTGAGAATCTGTTATTTTTCGAGTTATTAGAGTTTTTGTTTACATTTGCTTTCGTTGTTTTTAGACACTGTAAATATTTTAAATACTTAAGTTTTTTATCATGTTTTAGAGCATTTCAAGAGCTTAAAAATAACTGTTTTAAAACATTTTATAATTTTTTAGTTTTCGAGTTATTATAGGTTATGTGTACAAATTACATCTTTTTATTTATACAACTTATGTATATTAAATACTTATGTTTAGCATCGCATTGTTAGGCATTTATAAACCTTTAAAATGGCTATTTTAAAACATTTTAAAATTAGTTAGTCTTTGAGAATTTTTAGTTATGTTTGCAGATTCCTTCTTTTTTTTTTAAACCTGATACATTTTAAATACCTAAATCTAGCATTAGGTTTCAGAGCATTTAGAGAGCTTTAAAATTACTGTTTTTAGATATTTTAGAATTTTTTAGTTTTCGAGTTATTATAGGTTATGTGTACAAATTACATCTTTTTATTTAGACTATTTATGTATATTTAATACTTATATTTAGCATCATGTTGTTGGGAAATTACACACCCTTAAAATTGCTATTTAGAAACATTTTAAAATTATTTAATCTTTGAGAAATTATAGTTTTTTGTGCAGATTCCTTCTTTTATTTAAAAAATCTTATATATTTTATATACTTAAGTCTTGCATGAAGCTTTAGGGCATCTTAAGGGCTTTAAAATAACTGATTTAGACATTTTAGAATTTGTTAGTTTTCGAGTAATTATAGGTTATGTGTAAAATTTCCATCTTTTTATTTAGAAACCTTATGTATATTAAATACTTATGTTTAGCATCATGTTGTAAGGCACTTTTAGACCTTTAAAATGGCTGTTTTAAAACATTTTAAAATTAGTTAGTCTTTGAGAGATTATAGTTTTATGTGCAGATTCTTTCTTTTTTTTAAAAAAACCTTATAAATTTTAAATAATTAGGTCTTGCATTAAGCTTTAGAGCATTTTGAGGGCTTTAAAATAACTGATTTAGACATTTTAGAATCTGTCAGTTTTCGAGTTATTAGAGTTTTTGTTTACATTTGCCTTCCTTGTTTTTAAATACTGTAAATATTTTAAATACTTAAGTTTTTTATCAGGTTTTAGAGCATTTCAAGAGCTTAAAAATAACCGTCTTAAAACATTTTAGAATTTGTTAGTTTTCGAGTTATTATAGGTTATGTGTACAAATTACATCTTTTTATATAGACAATTAATGTATATTAAATATTTATGTTTAGCATCATTTTGTTAGGCACTTACAGACCCTTAAAATTGCTATTTTAAAACATTTTAAAATTATTTAGTCTTTGAGAAATTATAGTTTTATGTGCAGATTCCTTCTTTTATTTCAAAAATCTTATATATTTTAAATACTTAAGTCTTGCATGAAGCTTTAGGGCATCTTAAGGGCTTTAAAATAACTGATTAAGACATTTTAGAATTTGTCAGTTTTCGAGTAATTATAGGTTATGTGTAAAATTTCCATCTTTTTATTTAGAAATCTTATGTATATTAAATACTTATGTTTAGCATCGCGTTGTTGGGCATTTATAAACCTTTAAAATGGCTATTTTAAAACATTTTAAAATTAGTTAGTCTTCGAGAAATTATAATTTTTTGTGCAGATTCCTTAGTTATTTAAAAAAAATGTTATATTTTAAATATTTAAGTATTGCATGAAGCTTAAAGGCATTTTCAGGGCTTTAAAATAACTGATTAAGACATTTTAGAATTTGTTATTTTTCGAGTAATTATAGGTTATGTGTAAAATTTCCATCTTTTTATTTAGACATCTTATGTATATTAAATACTTATGTTTAGCATCATGTTGTTGGGCACTTATAGAACCTTAAAATTGCTATTTTGAAACATTTTAAAATTATTTAGTCTTTGAGAAATTATAATTTTATGTGCAGATTCCTTATTTATTTAAAAAACATGATATATTTTAAATAATTAGGTCTTGCATTAAGCTTTAGGGCATTTTAAGGGCTTTAAAATAAATGATTTAGAAATTTTAGAATCTGCCAGTTTTCGAGTTATTAGAGTTTTTGTTTACATTTGCCTTCCTTGTTTTTAGACACTTTAAATATTTTAAATACTTAGGTTTTACAGCATTTCAAGAGCTTAAAAATAACTGTTTTAAAACATTTTATAATTTTTTAGTTTTCAAGTTATTATTGGTTAGGTGTACAAATTAAATCTTTTAAATTAGACTATTTATGTATATTAAATACTTATGTTTAGCATCATGTTGTTAGGCACTTATAGAACCTTAAAATTGCTATTTTGAAACATTTTAAAATTATTTAGTCTTTGAGAAATTATAGTTTTATATGCAGATTCCTTATTTATTTAAAAAACATAATATATTTTAAATATATAAGTCTTGCATGAAGCTTTAGGGCATTTTAAGGGCTTTTAAATGACCGTTTTAAAACATTTAAGAATCTTTTATTTATCGAGTTATTAGTGTTTTTTTGTACATCTGCCTTCCTTGTTTTTAGAAACGCTAAATATTTTAAATTCTTAAGTTTTTTATCAGGTTTTAGAGCTTTTCAAGAGCTTCAAAATGACTGTATTTAAAAATCTTAGAAATTGTTATTTGTCAAATTATTATAGGTTATGTGTACAAATTACATCTTTTTATTTAGACTATTTATGTATATTAAATACTTATGTTTAGCATCATGTTGTTAGGCACTTATAGAACCTTAAAATTGCTATTTTGAAACATTTTAAAATTATTTAGTCTTTGAGAAATTATAGTTTTATGTGCAGATTCCTTATTTATTTAAAAAACATAATATATTTTAAATATATAAGTCTTGCATGAAGCTTTAGGGCATTTTAAGGGCTTTTAAATGACCGTTTTAAAACATTTAGGAATCTTTTATTTTTCGAGTTATTAGTGTTTTTTTGTACATCTGCCTTCCTTGTTTTTAGAAACGCTAAATATTTTAAATTCTTAAGTTTTTTATCAGGTTTTAGAGCTTTTCAAGAGCTTCAAAATGACTGTATTAAAAAATCTTAGAAATTGTTAGTTGTCAAATTATTATAGGTTATGTGTACAAATTACATCTTTTTATTTAGACTATTTATGTATATTAAATACTTAGATTTAGCATCATGTTGTTAGGCACTTATAGAACCTTAAAATTGCTATTTTGAAACATTTTAAAATTATTTAGTCTTTGAGAAATTATAGTTTTATGTGCAGATTCCTTATTTATTTAAAAAACATAATATATTTTAAATATTTAAGTCTTGCATGAAGCTTTAGGGCATTTTGAGGGCTTTTAAATGACTGTTTTAAAACATTTTAAAATTAGTTATTCTTTAAGAAATTATAGTTTATGTGCAGAATCTTTCTTATTTTTCAAAAGTCTTATAATTTAAATAATTAAGACTCTCATTAAGCTTTAGAGCATTTTGAAGGCTTTAAAATGACTGTTTTAAACACATTTAAGAATCTGTTAGTTTTCGAATTATTAGGTTTTTGTTTAAATCTGCCTTTCTTGTTTTTTAGAACACTCTAAATATTTAAATACTTAAGTTTTTTATCAGGTTCAAGAGCTTTTCAATAGCTATAACTGACTGGTATTAATACATTTATAATTTTTTAGTTTTCGATTTTATTATAGTGTTATGTGTACAAATTACATCTTTTTATATAGACAACTTATCTATATTAAATACTTATGTTTAGCATCGTGTTGTTAGGTACTTTTAGACCTTTAAAATGGCTATTTTATAACATTTTAAAATTAGTTAGTCTTTCAGAGATTATAGTTTTATGTGCAGAATCTTTTTTTTTTTTTAAAAGTCCTTATAAATTTTAAATAATTAAGTCTTGCATTAAGCTTTAGGGCATTTTGAAGGCTTTAAAATAAATGATTTAGACATTTTAGAATCTGTTAGTTTTTGAATTATTAGAGTTTTTGTTTACATCTGCTTTCTTTGTTTTAGACACTGTAAATATTTTAAATACTTAAGTTTTTATCAGGCTTTAAAGCTTTTAGAGATTTAAAAGACTGTATTAGAAATCTTAGAAATTGTTAGTTGTCAAATCATATATGTTATGTGTACAAATTACATCTTTTTATTTAGACTATTTATGTATAATAAATACTTATGTTGTAGCATCATGTTATTGGGCACTTATAGACTTTTAAAATGGCTATTTAAAAACATTTTAAAATTATTTAGTCTTTAAGAAATTATAGTTTTATGTGCAGATTCCTTATTTATTTAAAAAACATAATATATTTTAAATATTTAAGTCTTGCATGAAGCTTTAGGGCATTTTGAGGGCTTTTAAATGACTGTTTTAAAACATTTAGGAATCTGTTATTTTTCGAGTTATTAGTGTTTTTGTGAACATCTGCCTTCCTTGTTTTCAGAAACTCTAAATATTTTAAATACTTAAGTTTTTTATCAGGTTTTAGACCTTTTCAAAAGCTTTAAAATGACAGTATTAAAAAATCTTAGAAATTCTTAGTTGTCAATTTATTATAGGTTATGTGTACAAATTACATGTTTTTATTTAGACTATTTATGTATATTTAATACTTATGTTTAGCATCATGATGTTTGGCACTTATAGACCTTTGAAATGGCTATTTTGAAACATTTAAAAATTAGTTAGTATTTGAGAAATTATAGATTAATGTGCCGATTCCTTCTTTTTTTTTAAAAACCTTAAGTATTTTGAATAATTAAGTCTTGCATTAAGCTTTAAGGCATTTAAGGGCTTTTAAATGACTGTTTTAAAACATTTAAGAATTGTTATTTTTCGAGTTATTAGACTTTTTGTGTACATCTGCCATCCTTGTTTTTAGAAACTCTAAATATTTAAAATACTAAAGTTTTTTATCAGGTTTTAGAGCTTTTCAAGAGCTTTAAAATGACTGTAATAATACATTTTAGAATCTGTTAGTTTTCGAGTTATTAGAGTTTTTGTTTACATCTGCCTTCCTTGTTTTTAGAAACGCTAAATATTTTAAATACTTAAGTTTTTTATCAGTTTTTAGACCTTTTCAAGAGCTTTAAAATGACTGTATTAAAAAATCTTAGAAATTGTTATTTGTCCAATTATTATAGGTTATGTGTACAAATTACATCTTTTTATTTAGACTATTTATGTATATTAAATACTTATGTTTAGCATCATGTTGTTAGGCACTTATAGAACCTTATAATTGCTATTGTTGAAACATTTTAAAATTATTTAGTCTTTGAGAAATTATAGTTTTAAGTGCAGATTCCTTATTTATTTAAAAAACATAATATTTTAAATATTTAAGTCTTGCATGAAGCTTTAGGGCAGTTTGAGGGCTTTTAAATGACTGTTTTAAAACATTTTAAAATTAGTTATTCTTTAAGAAATTATAGTTTTATGTGCAGAATTTTCTTATTTTTCAAAGTCCTATAAATTTTAAATAATTAAGACTGCATTAAGCTTTAGAGCATTTTGAAGGCTTTAAAATGACTGTTTTAAAACATTTAAGAATCTGTTAGTTTTTCGATTATTAGAGTTTTTGTGTAAATCTGCCTTTCTTGTTTAGACACTCTAAATATTTAAATACTTAAGTTTTTTATCAGGTTCAAAAGCTTGTCAATAGCTATAAACTGACTGGTATAATACATTTATAATTTTTTAGTATTCGATTTATTATAGGTTATGTGTACAAATTACATCTTTTATATAGACAACTTATCTATATTAAATACTTATGTTTACCATCGTGTTGGTAGGTACTTTTAGACCTTTAAAATGGCTATTTTATAACATTTTAAAATTAGTTAGTCTTTCAGAGATTATAGTTTTATGTGCAGAATCTTTCTTTTTTTTTAAAAGTCCTTATAAATTTTAAATAATTAAGTCTTGCATTAAGCTTTAGGGCATTTTGAAGGCTTTAAAATAAATGATTTAGACATTTTAGAATCTGTTAGTTTTTGAGTTATTAGAGTTTTTGTTTACATCTGCTTTCTTTGTTTTTAGACACTGTAAATATTTTAAATACTTAAGTTTTTTATCAGGCTTTAAAGCTTTTCAAGAGATTTAAAATGACTGTATTAAAAAATCTTAGAAATTGTTAGTTGTCAAATCATATATGTTATGTGTACAAATTACATCTTTTTATTTAGACTATTTATGTATAATAAATACTTATGTTTAGCATCATGTTATGGGCACTTATAGACCTTTGAAATGGCTACTTTGAAACATTTAAAAATTAGTTAGTATTTGAGAAATTAAGTTTATGTGCCGATCCTTCCTTCTTTGTTAAAAAACCTTAAGTATTTTGAATAATTAAGTCTTGCATTAAGCTTTAAGGGCATTTTAAGGGCTTTTAAATGACTGTTTTAAAACATTTAAGAATCTGTTATTTTTTGATTTATTAGTGTTTTTGTGTACATCTGCCTTCCTTGTTTTAGAAATTCTAAATATTTTAAATTCTTAGTTTTTTATTAGGTTTTAGAGCTTTCAAAGAGCTTTAAAATGACTGTCTTAATACATTTTAGAATCGCTTAGTTTCGAGTTATTAAAGTTTTTGTGTAAATGTGCCTTTCATGTTTTTAGACACTCTAAATATTTTAAATACCTATGTTTTTTTTAAGGTTTTAGAGGCATTCTAGGAGCTTCAAAAAACTGTTTTAAAACATTCGAGAATTTTTTAGTTTTCGAGTTATTATAGGTTATGTGTACAAATTACATCTTTTTACTTAGACCAACTATCTATATAAAAATACTTATGTTTAGCATCGTGTTGTTAGGCACTTTTAGACCTTTAAAATGGCTATTTTAAAAAATTTTAAAATTGTTTAGTCTTTAAGAGATTATAGTTTTATGTGCAAATTCCTTCTTTTTTTTAAAAAGCCTTAAGTATTTTGAATAATTAAGTCTTGCATTAAGCTTTAGGGCATTTAAGGGCTTTTAAATGACTGTTTTAAAACATTAAGAATCTGATATTTTCGAGTTATTAGAGTTTTTGTGTAAATCTGCTATCCTTTTTTTAAAAACTCTAAATAGTTTAAGATACTAAAGCTTTTATCAGGTTTTAGAGTTTTCAAGAGCTTTAAAATGACAGCATAAACAATTTTAGAATCTGGTAGTTTTCGAGTTATTAGTGTTTGTGTGTACATCTGCCTTCCTTGTTTTTAGAAACTCTAAATATTAAAATACTAAGTTTTTTATCAGGTTAGAGCTTTTCAAGAGCTTTAAAATGACTGTATTAATACATTTTAGAATCTGTTAGTTTTCGAGTTATAGAGTTTATGTTTACATCTGCCTTCCTTGTTTTTAGACAATGTAAATATTTTAATACTAAGTTTTTTTTAGGTTTAAGAGCATTTAAGAGCTTTAAAATGACAGTTTTTAATAATTTTAGAATCGGTTAGTTTTCGAATTATTAGAGATTTTGTGTACATCTGCATTCCTTGTTTTTAGACACTCTAAATATTTTAAATACTTAAGTTTTTTATCAGGTTTTAGAGCATTTTAAGAGCTTTAAAATAACTGTTTTAAAACATTTTAGAATTTTTTAGTTTTCGAGTTATTATAGGTTATGTGTACAAATTACATCTTTTTATTTAGACAACTTATGTATATTAAATACTTATGTTTAGCATCATGTTGTTAGGGCACTTATAGAACCTTAAAATTGCTATTTTGAAACATTTTAAAATTATTTAGTCTTTGAGAAATTATAGTTTTATGTGCAGATTCCTTATTTATTAAAAAAACATAATATATTTTAATATTTAAGTCTTGCATGAAGCTTTAGGGCATTTGAGGGCTTTTAAATGACTGTTTTAAAACATTTTAAAATTAGTTATTCTTTAAGAGATTATAGTTTTATGTGCAGAATCTTTCTTATTTTAAAAAGTCCTTATAAATTTTAAATAATTAAGACTTGCATTAAGCTTTAGAGCATTTTGAAGGCTTTAAAATGACTGTTTTAAAACATTTAAGAATCTGTTAGTTTTCGAGTTATTAGAGTTTTTGTGTACATCTGCCTTCCTTGTTTTTAGACACTCTAAATATTTTAAATACTTAAGTTTTTTATCAGGTTCAAAGCTTTTCAATAGCTATAAACTGACTGTATTAATACATTTATAATTTTTTTAGTATTCGATTTATTATAGGTTATGTGTACAAATTACATCTTTTATATAGACAACTTATCTATATTAAAATACTTATGTTTACCATCGTGTTGTTAGGTACTTTTAGACCTTAAAATGGCTATTTATAACATTTTAAAATTAGTTAGTCTTTCAGAGATTATAGTTTTATGTGCAGAATTTCTTTTTTTTTAAAAGTCCTTATAAATTTTAAATAATTAAGTCTGCATTAAGCTTTAGGGCATTTTGAAGGCTTAAAATAAATGATTTAGACATTTTAGAATCTGTTAGTTTTGATTTATTAGAGTTTTTGTTACATCTGCTTTCTTTGTTTTTAGACACTGTAAAATATTTTAAATACGTTAAGTTTTTTATCAGGCTTTAAAGCTTTTCAAGAGATTTAAAATGACTGTATTAAAAAATCTTAGAAATTGTTAGTTGTCAAATCATGATATGTTATGTGTACAAATTACATCTTTTATTTAGACTATTTATGTATATTAAATACTTATGTTTAGCATCATGTTGTTGGGCACTTATAGACCTTTAAAATGGCTATTTTGAAACATTTAAAAATTAGTTAGTATTTGAGAAATTATAGTTTTATGTGCCGATTCCTTCTTTTTTTTAAAAAACCTTAAGTATTTTGAATAATTAAGTCTTGCATTAAGCTTTAGGGCATTTTAAGGGCTTTTAAATGACTTTTTTAAAACATTTAAGAATCTGTTATTTTTTGAGTTATTAGTGTTTTGTGTACATCTGCCTTCCTTGTTTTTAGAAACTCTAAATATTTTAAATCCTTAGTTTTTTATTAGGTTTTAGAGCTTTTAAAGAGCTTTAAAATGACTGTTTTAATACATTTTAGAATCGGTTAGTTTTCAAATTATTAAAGTTTTTGTGTAAATATGACTTTCATGTTTTTAGACACTCTAAATATTTTAAATACCTAAGTTTTTTTTAAGGTTTTAGAGCATTTTAAGAGCTTCAAAATAACTGTTTTAATACATTCTAGAATTTTTTAGTTTTCGAGTTATTATAGGTTATGTGTACAAATTACATCTTTTTATTTAGACAACTTATCTATATTAAATACTTATGTTTAGCATCGTGTTGTTAGGTACTTTTAGACCTTTAAAATGGCTATTTTATAACATTTTAAAATTAGTTAGTCTTTGAGAGATTATAATTTTATTTGCAGATTCTTTCTTTTTTTCTAAAAAACCCTTATAAATTTTAAATAATTAGGTCATGCATAAAGCTTTAGAGCTTTTCAAGAGCTTTAAAATGACTGAATTAATACATTTAAGAATCTGTTAGTTTTCGAGTTATTAAAGTTTATGTTTACATCTGCCCTCCTTGTTTTTAGACACTGTAAATATTTTAAATACTTAAGTTTTTTTAGGTTTAAGAGCATTTTAAGAGCTTTAAAATGACAGTTTTAATACATTTTAGAATCGGTTAGTTTTCGAATTATTATAGGTTATGTGTACAAATTACATCTTTATATTTAGACAACTTATCTATTTAAAAATACTTATGTATGGCATCGTGTTGTTAGGCACTTTTAGACCTCTAAAATAGCTATTATAAAAAATTTTAAAATTATTTAGTCTTTGAGAGATTATAGTTTTATGTGCAAATTCTTTCTTTTTTTTTAAAAAACTTTATGAATTTTAAATAATTATGTCATGCACTAAGCTTTAGGGCATTTTGAGGGCTTTTAAATGACTGTTTGAAAACGATTAGGAATCTGTTATTTTTCGAGTTATTAGTGTTTTGTGTTGACATCTGCCTTCGGCTTGTTTTTAGAAACTCTAAATAGTTTTTAATACTTAAGACTATATCAGGTTTTAGAGCTGGGGTCAAGAGCTTTAAAATGACTAAATTAATACATTAAGAATCTGTTAGTTTTCGAGTGTATTAGTGTTTGTGTTTACATCTGCCTTCTTGTTTTAGATACTGTAAATATTTTAAATACTTGAGTTTTTTCAGGTTTAGAGCATTTCGAGAGCTTTAAAAGGGCTGAATTAATACATTTAAGAAGCTGTTAGTTTTCGAGTTTATTAGTGTTTTTGTGTTACATCTGCCTTTTCTGTTTTTATAAAATGTAAATATTTTAAATACTTGAGTCTTTTTAGGTTTTAGAGCATTTCAAGAGCTTTAAAATGACTGCTTAATACATTTTAGAATCGGTTAGTTTTCGAGTTATTAGAGTTTTTGTGAAAATTCTGCCTTCTTGTTTTTAGATACTCGAAATATTTAAAATACCTAAGTTTTTATAAGGTTTGTAAAGCATTTTAAAAGCGCACATACATGTTTTAAAACATTTAGAATTTTTTAGTTTTCGAGTTATTATAGGTTATGTGTACAAATTACTATTTTTATTTAGACAAACTTATATATATTAAATAACGATGTTAGCATCGGTGTTAGTACTTCTAGACCTTTGAATGGTCTATTTTATAACATTTTAAAATTAGTTAGTCTTTGAGAAATTATAATTTTATTTGCAGATTCTTTTTTTTTTTCTAAAAAACAACTTAAAATTTTAAATAATTAGGTCATGCATAAAGCTTTAGAGCATTTTGAGGGCTTTTAAATGAGTGTTTTAAAACATTTAAGAGTGTTATTTTCGAGTTATTAGACTTTTGTGTACATCTGCCTCCTTGTGTTTAGAAACTCTAAATATTTAAAATACTTAAGTTTTTTATGCAGGGTAAGAGCTTTTCAAGAGCTTTAAAATGACTGTATTTAATACATTTTAGAATCTGTTAGTTTTCGAGTTATTAGAGTTTATGTTTACATCTGCCTCCTTGTTTTTAGACAATGTAAATATTTTAAATACTTAAGTTTTTTTAGGTTTAAGAGCATTTTAAGAGCTTTAAATGACAGTTTTAATACATTTTAGAAGCCGGTAGTTTTCGAATTATTAGAGAGTTTTGTGTAATCTGCATTTTCTTGTTTTTAGACACTCTAAATATTTTTAATATTAAGTTTTTTATAAGGTTTATGAGAGCATTTTAGAGTGTCAAAATAACTGTTTTAAAACATTTTAGAATTTTTTAGTTTTCGAGTTATGATAGGTTATGTGTACAAATTACATCTTTTATTTAGACTATTTATGTATATAAATACTTATGTTAAGCACATGTTGTTAAGGGCACTTAGAGAACCTTAAAATTGCTATTTTGAAACATTTTAAAATTATTTAGTCTTGATAAATTATAGTTTTATGTGCAGATTCCTTAGTTTATTTAAAAACCTAATATATTTTAAATATATAGTCTTGCATGAAGCTTTAGGGCATTTTAAGGGCTTTTAAATGACCGTTGTTAAAACATTTAAGAATCTTTTATTTTCGAGTTATTAGAGTTTTTGTGTACATCTGCCTTCCTTGTTTTTAGAAACGCTAAATATATTGTAAATTCTTAAGTTGTTTATCAGGTTTTGGAGCTTTCAAGAGCTTTGAAAATGACTGTATGAAAAATCTTAGAAATTGTTATTTTTCAATTTATTATAGTTATGGTACAAATTACATCTTTTTTATTAGACCATTTATGTATATTAAATACTTATATTTAGCATCATGTTTTAGGCACTTATAGAACCTTAAAATTGCTATTTGAAACATTTTAAAATTAATTAGTCTTTGAAAAATTAGAGTTTTAATTGTGCAGATTCCTTATTTAATTAAAAAACATAATATATTTAAATATGTATAAGTCTTGCATGAAGCTTTAGGCATTTTGAGGGCTTTGAAAAGACTGTTTTAAAACATTTAAGAATTGTTATTTTTCGAGTTATTAGACTTTTGGTGTACATCTGCCTTCCTTGTTTTTAGAACTACTTAAATATTAAAAATACTTGAGTTTTTTGTAGGTTTAGAGCATTTAAAGAGCTTTAAAATGACAGTATTAAAAAATCTTAGAATTCTTAGTTGTCAATTTATATAGGTTATGTGTACAAATTACATGTTTTTTATTTAGACTATTATGTATATTTAATACTTATTTTAGCATCATGATGTTTGGCACTTATAGACCTTTGAAATGGCTATTTTGAAACATTTAAAAATGAGTTAGTATTTGAGAAATTATAGTTTAATGTGCCGATTCCTTCTTTTTTTTTAAAAACCTTAAGTATTTTGAATAATTAAGTCTTGCATTAAGCTTTAAGGCATTTAAGGGCTTTTAAATGACTGTTTTAAAACATTTAAGAATTGTTATTTTTCGAGTTATTAGAGTTTTTGTTTACATCTGCCTTCCTTGTGTTTTAGACACTGTAAATATTTCTAATACTTAGTGTCTTTAGGTTTTGAGAGCATTTCAGAGCTTTAAAATGGAGTTTTAATACATTTTAGAATCGGTTAGTTTTTCGAGGATTAGAGTTTTTGTGTAAATCTGCTTTTTTCGTGTTTTTTAGATACTCTAAATATATAAATACCTAAGTTTTTTATTAGGTTTTGAGCAGTTCAAGAGCTTCAAAATCTGTTTAAAACATTTAAGAATTTTTAGTTTTCGAGTTATTATAGCTTATGTGGACAAATTTCATCTTTTTATTTAGACAACTTATCTAGAATTAATACTTATGTTTAGCATCATGTTGTTGGGAACTTATAGATCTTTTAAATGGGTTTTTTAAAAACTGTTTAAAATAGTAGTCGTTTAAGAGATTATAGTTTTATGTGCAGAATCTTTCATTTTTTTAAAAGTTTTTTAAATTTTAAATCATTAAGTCTTGCATTAGCTTTAGGGCTTGAAGGCTTTAAAAAAGATTTAGACATTTTAGAATCTGTTAGTGTTGAGAGTTATGAGAGTTTTTGTTTACATCTGCCTTCCTTGTTTTAGACATTGTAAATATTTTAAATACTTGGTGTTTTTTTTAGGTTTTAGAGCATTTTAAGAGCTTAAAAAAAGTGTTGTAAAATTTTATAATTTTTTAGTTTTCAAGTTATTATAGGTTTGTGTACAAATTACATCTTTTGTATTTAGACAACTTATCTATATTAAATACTTATGTTCAGCATCGTGTGTTGGTACTTTGACCTTTAAAATGGCTATTTTATAACATTTTAAAACTAGTTTGTCTTTTGAGATTATAGTTTTATTTGGCAAGATTCTTTCTTTTTTCTAAAAACACTTATAAATTTTAAAATAATTAGGTCTCAGAAAGCTTTAGAGCATTTGAGAGCTTTTAAATGACTGTTTTAAAATATTTAAAAATTGTTATTTTTTCGATTATAAAACTTTTGTGTAAATCTGTCTTCCTTGTTTTAGAAACTCTAAAATTTAAAAATACTTAAGTTTTTTATATCAGGTTTTAGAGCTTTTCAAGAGCTTTAAAATGACTGTTTAAACATTTAAGAATTGTTATTTTTCGAGTTATTAGAGTTTTTGTTTACAATCTGACTTCCTGTTTGACACTGTAAATATTTTAAATACTTGAGTTTTTTTAGGTTTTAGAGCATTTGAAGAGCTTTAAAATGACTGTTTAAATACATGGTAGAATCGATTTGTTTTCGAATTATTAGAGTTTGTGTAAAGCTGCCTTTCTTGTTTTTAGATACGCTAATATTTTAAGTACCTAGTTGTTTATATGGTTTTAGAGCATTTTAGAAGCTTCAAATAACTGTGGTTTAAAACATTTAAATTTTTTAGTTTTCGAGTTATTATAGGTTACGTATACAAATTACATCTTATTATTTAGACTATTTATGTTTATTTAATACTTATATTTAGCATCATGGTTGTTGGACACTTATAGATCTTTTAAATTGCTATTTTAAAACATTTTAAAGATAGTTAGTCTTTAAGAGATTATAGTTGTATGTGCAGAATCTTGCTTTTTTTTTAAAAGTCCTTATAAATTTTAAATAATTAGGTCTTGCATTACGCTTTAGGGGATTTTAAAGGCTTTAAAATAAATGATTTAGACATTTTAGAATCTGTTAGTTTTTGAGTTCTTAGAGTTTTTGTTTACATCTGCCTTCCTTGTTTTTAGACACTGTAAATATTTTAAATACTTAAGTTTTTGATTAGGTTTTAGAGCATTTTGAAAGATTAAAAATAACTGTTTTAAAACATTTTAGAATTTTTAGTTTTCGAGTTATTATAGGTTATGTGTACAATTACATCTTTTTATTTAGACTACTTAGGTGTTTTAATACTTATATTTGCATCATGTTGTTAGGCACTTAGAACCTAAAATTGCTATTTTGAAACATTTTAGAATTATTTAGTCTTTGAGAAATTATAGTTTTATGTGCAGATTCCTTATTTATTTAAAAAACATAATTAATTTTAAATATAGGCCTTGCATGGAGCTTAGGGCATTTTGAAGCTTTTAAAGTGACTGTTATAAAACATTAGGAATCTGTTATTTCTCGAGTTATTAGTGTTTTTGGACATCTGCCTTCCTTGTTTTTAGAAACTCTAAAATTTTAAATTCCTAAGTTGTTTATATGGTTTTAGAGCATTTTAGATCTTCAAAATAACTGTTTTAAAACGATTTAGAATTTTTTAGTTTTCCAGTTATTAGGTTAGGTATACAAATTACATCTTATTAGACTATTTATGTTTATTTAATACTTATATTTAGCATCATGTTGTTGGACACTTATAGATCTTTTAAATTGCTATTTAAAAACATTTTAAAATTAGTTAGTCTTTGAGAGAATAGAGTTTTATGTGCAGAATCTTTCATTTTTTTTTAAAAGTCCTTATAAATTAATAATAAGACTTGCATTAAGCTTTAGGCATTTTGAAGGCTTTAAAATAAATGATTTAGACATTTTAGAATCTGTTAGTTTTTGATTAGTTAGAGTTTTGTGTACAATTTGCCTTCCTTGTTTTTAGAAACTCTAAATATTTAAATACTTAAGTTTTTTATCAGGTTTTAGAGCTTTTCAATCGCTATAAAATGACTGTCCTAATACATTTAGAATCGGTTAGTTTCGAGTTATTAGAGTTTTTGTGTAAATCTGCCTTTCTTGTTTTTAGATACTCGAAATATTTTAAATACCTAAGTTTTTATAAGGTTTTAGAGCATTTAAGAGCTTAAAATAACGTTTTAAAACATTTTAGAATTTTTTAGTTTTCGAGTTAGTTAGAGGTTATGTGTACAAATTACATCTTTTATTTAGACTCTTTATGTATTTTAATACTTATATTAGAGCATCATGTTGTTGAGCACTTATAGATCTTTTAAATGGCTATTTCAAAACATTTTAAATTAGTTAGTCTTTAAGAGATTATAGTTTTTATGTGCAGAATCTTTTCTTTTTTTAAAAGTCCTTATAATTTTAAATAATTAAGACTTGCATTAAGCTTTGGGCATTTAAAGGCTTTAAAATAAATGATTTAGAACATTTTAGAATCTGTTATTTTTGAGTTATATAGAGTTTTTGTGTACATTTGCCTTCCTTGTTTTTAAAAACTCTAAATATTAAAATACTTAAGTTTTTTATCAGTTTAGAGCTTTTCAATAGCTATAAAATGACTGTATTAATACATTTTAGAATCTGTTAGTTTTCGAGTTATTAGAGTTTTTGTAAATCTGCCTTTCTTGTTTTTAGACACTCTAAATATTTTAAATACCTAAGTTTTTTATAAGGTTTTAGAGCATTAAGAGCTTCAAAATTACAGTTTTAAAACATTTTAGAATTTTTAGTTTTCGAGTTATATAGGTTATGTGTACAATTACATCTTTTTATTAAACTACTTATGTTTATTTAATAACTTATATTTAGCATCATGTTGTTAGGGTACTTATAGAACCTTAAAATTGCTATTTTAAAACATTTTAAAATTATTTAGTTTTTTGAGAAATTATAGTTTTATGTGCAGTTTTTTTATTTATTTAAAAACATGACATATTTTAAATATTTAAGTCTTGCATGAATTAGGGAATTATGAAGGCTTTTAAATGACTGTTATAAAACATTTAGGAATCTGTTAGTTTCGAGTTATTAGTGTTTTTGTGTACATCTGCCTTTCTTTTTTTTAGAAACTCTAAATATTTTAAATACTTAAGCTTAATATCAGGTTTTAAAGCTTTTCAAGAGCGTTTAAAATAACTGAATTAATACATTTAAGAATCTGTTAGTTCTCGAGTTATTAGAGTTTTGTGTAAACTGCCTTTCTTGTTTTTAGATACTCGAAATATTAAAACTAAAGTTCTTATAAGGTTTTAGATCATTTTAAGAGCTTCAAAATAACTGTTTTAAAACATTTAGAATTTTTTAGTTTTCGAGTTATTATAGGTTATGTGTACAAATTACATCTTTTTATTTAGACCTTTTGTATTATTACTATATTTAGCATCATGTTGTGGGACACTTATAGATCTTTTAAATGGCTATTTCAAACATTTAAAATTAGTTAGTCTTTAAGAGATTATAGTTTTGTGCAGAATCTTTCTTTTTTTAAAAGTCCTTATAAATTTTAAATAATTAAGACTTTCATTAAGCTTTAGGGCATTTGAAGGCTTTAAATAAATGATTTAGACATTTTAGAATCTGTTAGTTTTGAGTTATTAGAGTTTTTGTGTACATTTGCCTCCTGTTTTAGAAACTCTAATATTTAAAATACCTAAGTTTTTTTATCAGGTTTAAGAGCTTTTCAGTAGCTATAAAATGACTGTATTAATACATTTTAGAATCTGTTAGTTTTCGAGTTATTAGAGTTTTTTGTAAATCTGCCTTTCTTGTTTTTAGACACTCTAAAATTTTAAATACCTAAGTGTTTTATAAGGTTTTAGAGCATTGTAAGAGCTTCAAAATTACAGTTTTAAAAATTTTAGAATTTTTTAGTTTTCGAGTTATTAGAGGTTATGTACAAATTACATCTTTTATTAGACTATTTATGTATATTTAATACTTAGTTTAGCATCATGTGTTGGGGACACTTAGAGATCTTTTAAATGGCTATTTGAAAATATTTTAAAATTAGTTAGTCTTAGGAGATTATAGTTTTATGTGCAAAATCTTTCTTTTTTTTAAAGGCCTTATAAATTTTAAATAATTAAGTCTTGCATTAAGCTTTAGGGCATTTGAGGCTTTAAAATAAATGATTTAGACGTTTTAAAGAATCTGTTAGTTTTCGAGTTTAGAGTTTATGTTTACATCTGCCTTCCTTGTTTTTAGACACTTTAAATATTTTAAATACTTGAGTTTTTTTAGGTTGTAGAGCATTTAAAGAGCTTTAAAATGACTGTTTTAAAACATTTTAGAATTTTTAGTTTTCGAGTTATTATAGGTTATGTTTACAAATTACATCTTTATTTAGACTCTTTATGTATATTTAATACTTAATATTAGCATCATGTTTTGGGCACTTATAGATCTTTTAAATGGCTATTTCAAAACATTTCAAATTAGTTAGTCTTTAAGAGATTAGAGTTTTATGTGCAGAATCTCTTTTTTTTTTAAAAGTCCTTATAAATTTTAAATAATTAAGACTTGCATTAAGCTTTAGGGCATTTGAAGGCTTTAAAATAAATGATTTAGACATTTTAGAATCTGTTAGTTTTGAGTTATTAGAGTTTTG
>NW_025113116.1:169735-183848 GCF_010416935.1 Polistes fuscatus
AATTACTCAAAATCTTACGAATTTTAAAATGTAAGTATAGCCATTTTAAAGCTCTTTAATGCCAAAAAACCTGATGCAAAAAAAAAAGTACCTAATAAAAAGGTTATTTAAAACAAAAGTAGGAATATGTATTCATTAACTTTAATTGCTCAAAAAATAACAGATTCTAAAATAAACTAATTCAGATATTTTATAGCTCTTAAAATGGTCTAAAACCTGATAAAAACTTAAGTATTTAAAATACTTAGAGTGTTTAGAAACAAGGTAGGTAGTTTGAAACAAAAACTTTATAACACAAAATTTACCAGATTCTAAATATTTTAAAACAGTATTTAAAAGATCTTGAAAAGCTCTGAACATGATGCAAAACTTAGGTATCTTAAGATACATGAGTTTCTAAAAACTGGGAAGGCTGCTGCAATCATATATGAAAATACTCAAATCTTACAAATTTTAAAAATGTATTAGTAAAGCCATTTTAAAGCTCTTTAAATGCTAAAATCTTGATGCTAAAAAAAGTACTTTAAATACATAAGTTGTCTAAATAAAAAGATGTAATTGTACACATAACCTATAATAACTCGAAAACTAACTAAATCTAAAATGTCTTAAATAAGTTATTGTAAAACTGTAGAAATGCACTAAAATTTGATGAAAGCTTAAGTATTTATAATATTTACAGTGCTCAAAAAACAAGGTAGAAGTATGTACACAAAAACTTTAATAACTCGATAATAAACAAATTTTAAAATGTATAAGTATAGCTATTTTAGCGCTCTTGTACAGCTCTAAACATGTGCCAAACTTAGGTATTTAAAATACATAGAGTTTCTAAAAACTGAGAAGGCAGCTGCAATAATATACTGAAATTACTCAAAATCTTACAAATATTAAAATGTATTAGTATAGCTATTTTAATGCTCTTTAAATCCAAAAGACCTGATGCTAAAAAAAGTAAATATACATAGGTTATTTAAAGAAAAGGTCGGAATGTGTATTCATTAACTTTAATTACTCGAAACTTCCCGATTCTAAATAACTAATTTAGTTATTTTATAGCCCTTAAAATGCTCTAAAACCTGAACAAAACTTAAGTATTTAAATACGTAGTGTGTTTAGAAACAAGGTAGGCTTGTACACAAAACTCTATAACACAAATTTACAGATTCTAAAATTTTTAAAACAGTATTTAAAAGCTCTTGAAAAGCTCTAAACATGATGCAACAACTTCGGTATTTAAATACATAGAGTTTCTAAAACTGGGAAGGCAGCTGCAATCATATACTGAATTACTCAAAATCTTAAAAATATTAAAATTATTAGTATAGCATTTTTAAGCTCCTTAAATGCTAAAAACCCAAATCTAAAAAAAAGTAATTAATATACATAATTGTCTAATAATAAATTAAATTTGTACACAAAAATCTACTAACTCCAAACTAACAGATTCTGAATTGTTTTAAAACCAGTCTTTAAAGCTCATAAAATACTCTACACCCTATTACAAACTTATGTATTTAAGACTCATCGCGTTTCTAAAAACTGCGAAGGCATCTGCAATCATATAGTACTTTACCCGAAATTTACAAATTTTCCAATTGTATTAGTCTAGCAATTTTAAAAATCTTTAAATGCCAAAATCCTGATGCAAAAAAATACTTTAATATACCTAGGTTGTCTAAATACAAAGATGTAATTTGTACACATAACCTATAATAACTCGAACTAACTAAATCTAATTTTAAAACAGTTAAAGCTCTTGAAATGCTCTAACACCTAATCATAACCTTAAGTATTTACAATACCTAGAGTGACTAAAAACAGGTAGGCAAATGTACACAAAAAATCTAATAACACACAATTTAACAAGATTCTAAAATATTTTTAAACACAGTATGTAACTAGCTCTTGAACAGCTCTACCAACATTGATTTCAAACTAGGTATTAATTTAATAATAGGTTTCTACAAAACTGGAAGGCAGTGCAATCATATACTGAAATTACTCAAAACTCTTACAAATCTATTAAAACTAATTAGTATAGCTATTTTAGAGCTCTTTCCTAATGCCAAAAAACCTAATGCTAAAAAAATTATACCTAATATACCTAAGTTGTCTAAACAAAAAGATGTCATTGTACACATAACCTATAATCATTTGAAAACACTAACCAATCTAAAATATTTTAAAACTGTAATTTTAAAGCTGTTGACATGCTATAAAACCTGATTAAAAAAACTTACGTATTTAAAAATACTTAGAGTGACAAACACAAGGTAGGCAGATGTACACAAACTCTAATAACACAAAATTTAACAGATTAAAATATTTCAAACAGTATTTAATAGCTCTTGAAAAGCTCTAAAACATGATGCAAAACTTAGGTATGTAATACAAAAGTTTCTCAAAAACTGGAAGGCAGCTGCCATAATACTGTAATTACTCGAAATCTTAAAAATCTTAAAATGTATTAGCATAGCCCATTTTTAAAGCTCTTTAACACTAGAACTACCAGAAAGTCAAAATGACTGGTCGCGCAAACTCATTATTTAATTCCTTCCTCACGTTACATTTTTTTCTCAACATTATGATGATCTTTTCTAGATATAAGGAATGGTTTGTAAAAATAATTTTTATTTTTTTGTAACTTAAACAGAATTCGAATAAATTTTGGCATTTGCCTACTTCTACCAATACCAGTCATTTTGACTGTTACTTCTTAAATTCTAATAAATCTGCAAATATCTGTTTTTGAAATCAACACCGTCGATTAGTATTTAGATCGATGTATTATCTTTGTTTTAATCTTTTCTCTCATGCTTATGACTACCTGGCGATCAATACATAGTGATATACTCGTTGCCGTATGTGTATCGAAAATAATACTTCGATGTAGTGTTACGCGATCATTCTTTATTTCATAGTCGCGGGAAGCCATCTATTTTTTAGTCTATTAGCGATTTTTTGTAATCCATAAAAAATGGCAAACGTATAAAAACCTTCTGATTTGCTGCGAAAAATAAACAATTTCAATGGAAGCTTCTGATATCGCGATGAGAAAGTGACCCAGAAGATATTGAAACAGTTATCGTGGTTAATAATGACTGAGTTTGATGAGTTTGAAGTGCCACGCTTGTTGGCACTTACGTGCCAACAAAAGAGAATTGCCAAAAAATTGGTCAAATAAAGAAGGCATTCTAGTACTCGTTTTCATCACCACTACTCTATAAATCAATAATATTACCCTTACAATTTACAAAGTAAACCAAAAAAGAAAGTTTTTATATTGAGTCTAAACACAAATGTATCAAAATTTGGTAAACGTAATACAAAGTTACCTGAGACGGTTTAATTTCTACTAATAAAACTAAATTTGTGAGTGAACCTTACAGACCAAATAAAAAAATTAGCGTAAAATCCGGATCTAGAAGATGGCCGCTCCAGTATTTTATAACATTTTAGATTTAGCTGGCATAAATTCCTGGATCTTATATACGGAAACCACAGGTGCAGAAAATATCTAGACAAGACTTCTTGTTTCAACTAGCAAATGAACTTGCCATTGAATATGTACAATCAACATCAAGCAACAAGAAACTACTGCTCCAAGTACATCAACGAGTTCACCTTCTTCACGTAAATGGTGTCAACATAGGGTTCTGCATAATAATAAGACTACTTCATTTGTAATTTATGTAAAAATATTGTTTACAACACAATGCACTACAAAGATCAAATTACTTTTGTAAGAAATGTGACTAATCATAATCAGATAAATTACAATCATTTTAATATTTTATATTAAAAAATTAATAATAATTTTTTTTTCTATTTCAGATTCTATTACATTTTTAATAATAAAATACTTTATATTTACTTTGTTGTATGTTTATTTTCTTCTTTTTGTTTCTAAAGTTCTATTTATACTTGTTAGTATCATTAAAAATGTTGTTATTATAATTAAATTATTATATTTTTAAAAATGTCATCATATAGATGTATTTCCATACCCTTATATTCATTCTATTGATAATATAAAACAAAACAATAAAAATCTTTTTTTTTACGATTATAACTGACCGTCATTTTGACTGGTCTTGGTAGAAGTAGCATTGTTTTTTTCCCGGTAGTTCTAGTGTTAAATGCCAACAATACTGCTGCTAAAAAAATTACTTAATATACCATAAGTTGTCCAATACAAAAGATGTATTTGTTCACATAACCTATAATAATTTGAAACTAACTAATTCTAAAATGTTTTAAAACAGTTATTTTAAAGCTGTTGAAATGTTCTAAAACCTGATAAAAAATTTAATTATTTCAAATACCTAGAGTGCTTAAAACAAGGTAGGCATTTGTACACACAAAAACTCTAATAACACAAAATTTACAGATTCTAAAATATTTTAAAACAGTATTTAAAAGCTTTTGAAAAGCTAAAACATGATGCCCAACTTAGGTATTTAAAATACATAGAGTTTCTAAAATCTCGGAAGGCAGCTGCAATCATACTGAAATTACTCAACAATCTTACAATATTAAAATGAATTATAGCTATTTTAATGCTCTTTAAATTCCAGAAAACCTGGATGCTAAAAAAAGTACCTAATAACATAGGTTATTTAAAAAAAAGTAGGATGTGTTTTCATTACCTTTAATTACTCGAAAACTAACAGATTCTAAAATAACTAATTCAGTTATTTTATAGCTCTTAAAATTTTCTAAACCTGCTAAAAAACTTAAGTATTTAAATACTTAGAGTGTTTAGAAACAGGTAGTAGTTGTAAACAAAACTCTATAACACTAATTTAACAGATTCTAAAATTTTAAAACAGTATTTAAAAGCTCTTGAAAAGCGCTAAAACATGATGCACAAAACTTAGGTATTAAAATACATAGAGTTTCTAAAACCTGGGAAGGCCGCTGCAATCATATACAGAAATTACTCAAAATCTTACGAATTTTAAAATGTATAAGTATAGCCATTTTAAAGCTCTTTAAATGCCAAAAAACCTGATGCAAAAAAAAAGTACCTAATATAAAAAGGTTATTTAAAAAAAAAGTAGGAATATGTATTCATTAACTTTAATTGCTCAAAAAATAACAGATTCTAAAATAACTAATTCAGATATTTTATAGCTCTTAAAATGGTCTAAAACCTGATAAAAAACTTAAGTATTTAAAATACTTAGAGTGTTTAGAAACAAGGTAGGTAGTTTGAAACAAAAACTCTTATAACACAAAATTTACCAGATTCTAAAATTTTTAAAACAGTATTTAAAAGATCTTGAAAAGCTCTGAAACATGATGCAAAACTTAGGTATTTAAGATACATAGAGTTTCTAAAAACTGGGAAGGCTGCTGCAATCATATAATGAAAATACTCAAAATCTTACAAATTTTAAAATGTATTAGTAAAGCCATTTTAAAGCTCTTTAAATGCTAAAATCTTGATGCTAAAAAAAAGTACTTTAAATACATAAGTGTCTAAATAAAAAGATGTAATTTGTACACATAACCTATAATAACTCGAAAACTAACTAAATCTAAAATGTCTTAAATAAGTTATTGTAAAACTGTAGAAATGCACTAAAATTTGATGAAAAGCTTAAGTATTTATAATATTTACAGTGCTCAAAAAACAAGGTAGAAGTATGTACACAAAAACTTTAATAACTCGATAAATAAACAAATTTTAAAATGTATAAGTATAGCTATTTTAGAGCTCTTGTACAGCTCTAAAACATGATGCCAAACTTAGGTATTTAAAATACATAGAGTTTCTAAAAACTGAGAAGGCAGCTGCAATAATATACTGAAATTACTCAAAATCTTACAAATATTAAAATGTATTAGTATAGCTATTTTAATGCTCTTTAAATGCCAAAAAACCTGATGCTAAAAAAAAGTACTTAATATACATAGGTTATTTAAAAAAAAAGTAGGAATGTGTATTCATTAACTTTAATTACTCGAAAACTAACAGATTCTAAAATAACTAAATCAGTTATTTTATAGCCCTTAAAATGCTCTAAAACCTGATAAAAAACTTAAGTATTTAAAATACTTAGAGTGTTTAGAAACAAGGTAGGCAGTTGTACACAAAAACTCTAATAACACAAAAACTAACAGATTCTAAAATGTTTTAAAACAGTATTTAAAAGCTCTTGAAAAGCTCTAAAACATGATGCAAAACTTATGTATTTAAAATACATAGAGTTTCTAAAAACTGGGAAGGCAGCTGCAATCATATACTGAAATTACTCAAAATCTTAAAAATATTAAAATTTATTAGTATAGCTATTTTAAAGCTCCTTAAATGCTAAAAACCCAAATCTAAAAAAAAGTAATTAATATACATAAATTGTCTAAATAATAAAATTAAATTTGTACACAAAAAATCTAATAACTCCAAAACTAACAGATTCTGAAGTGTTTTAAAACAGTCTTTTAAAAGCTCATAAAATACTCTAAAACCATATACAAAACTTATGTATTTAAGACTCATAGAGTTTCTAAAAACTGCGAAGGCATCTGCAATCATATACTGTAATTACTCGAAATCTTACAAATTTTAAAATGTATTAGTATAGCCATTTTAAAAATCTTTAAATGCCAAAATCCTGATGCTAAAAAAAAGTACTTAATATACATAAGTTGTATAAATAAAAAGATGTAATTTGTACACATAACCTATAATAACTCGAAAACTAACTAAATCTAAAATGTTTTAAAACAGTTATTTTAAAGCTCTTAAAATGCTCTAAAACCTAATAATAACCTTAAGTATTAAAATACCTAGAGTGACTAAAAACAAGGTAGGCACATGTACACAAAAACTCTAATAACTCAAAATTTAACAGATTCTAAAATATTTTAAAACAGTATGTAATAGCTCTTGAAAAGCTCTAAAACATGATTTCAAACTTAGGTATTTAAAATACATAGAGTTTCTAAAAACTGGGAAGGCAGCTGCAATCATATACTGAAATTACTCAAAATCTTACAAATATTAAAATATATTAGTATAGCTATTTTAGAGCTCTTTCCTAATGCCAAAAAACCTAATGCTAAAAAAATTACCTAATATACATAAGTTGTCTAAACAAAAAGATGTAATTTGTACACATAACCTATAATAATTTGAAAACTAACCAAATCTAAAATATTTTAAAACTGTAATTTTAAAGCTGTTGAAATGCTCTAAAACCTGATAAAAAACTTAAGTATTTAAAATACTTAGAGTGTCTAAAAACAAGGTAGGCAGATGTACACAAAAACTCTAATAACACAAAATTTAACAGATTGAAAAATATTTCAAAACAGTATTTAATAGCTCTTGAAAAGCTCTAAAACATGATGCAAAACTTAGGTATGTAAAATACATAAAGTTTCTAAAAACTGGGAAGGCAGCTGCAATCATATACTGTAATTACTCGAAATCTTAAAAATCTTAAAATGTATTAGCATAGCCATTTTAAAGCTCTTTAACACTAGAACTACCAGACAAGTCAAAATGACTGGTCGCGCAACTTCATTATTTAATTCCTTCCTCACGTTACATTTTTTTCTCAAAATTATATGATGACTTTTCTAGATATAAGGAATGGTTTGTAAAAATAATTTTTATTTTTTTGTAACTTAAACAGAATTCGAATAAATTTTGGCATTTGCTACTTCTACCAATACCAGTCATTTTGACTGTACTTCTTAAATTCTACATAAATCTGAAAATATCTGTTTTTTGAAATCAACACCGTCGATTAGATATTTAGACGAATGTATTATTCTTTGTTTTAATATTTTCTCTCATGTTACTGCTTATCTGGCGATAATACATAGTGATATAATCGTTGCCGTAGTGTATCGAAATAATAAATTCGATGTAGTTTTACGCGATCATTCTTTATTTCATAGTCGTGGGAATAGCATCTATTTTTTAGTTATATAGCGATTTTTTGTAATCCATAAAAAATGGCAAAACGTATAAAAACCTCTGATTTGCTGCGAAAAATAAACAATATTTCAATGGAAGCTTCTGATATCGAGGATGAAGAAAGTGACCAAGAAGATATTGAAACAGTTTATAGTGGTAATAATGATGAGTTTGATGAGTTTGAAGTGCCACGCTTGTTGGCACTATACGTGGCAACAAAAGAGAATTGCCAAAAATTTGTAAAATAAAGAAGGATACTATGACTCGTTTTTCATCACTACTCTATAAATCAAATAATATTACCCTTACAATTTACAAAAGTAAACCGAAAAAGAAAGTTTTTATATTGAGTTCTAAACACAAATGTATCAAAATTGGTAAAAGTAATAAAAAGTTACCGAGACGGTTGAATTTTATAATAAAACTAAATTTGGAGTGGACATTACAGACCAAATGGCAAAAAATATAGCGTAAAATCCGGATCTAGAAGATGGCCGCTCCAAGTATTTTATAACATTTTAGATTTAGCTGGCATAAATTCCTGGATCTTATATAAGGAAACCACAGGTGAGAAAATATCTAGACAAGACTTCTTGTTTCAACTAGCAAATGAACTTGCCATTGAATATGTACAATCAAAAATCAAGCAACAAGAAACTACTGCTCCAAGTACATCAACGAGTTCACCTTCTTCACGTAAATGGTGTCAAATAGGGTTCTGCAATAATAATAAGACTACTGTCATTTGTAATTTATGTAAAAAATATGTTTACAAACAATGCACTACAAAGATAAATTACTTTTGTAAGAAATGTGACTAATCATAATCAGATAAATACAATCATTTTAATATTTTACATTAAAAATAATTAATAATAATTTTTTTTTCTATTTCAGATTCTATTACATTTTTAATAATAAAATACTTCTTATATTTACTTTGTTGTATGTTTATTTTCTTCTTTTTGTTTCTAAAAGTTCTATTTATACTTGTTAGTATCATTAAAAATGTTGTTATTATAATTAAATTTATATTTTTAAAAATTGTCATCATATAGATGTATTTCCATACCCTTATATTCATTCTATATGATAATATAAAACAAAACAATAAAAAAATTCTTTTGTTTTTACGATTATAAATGACCAGTCATTTTGACTGGTCTTGGTAGAAGTAGCATTGTTTTTTTCCGGTAGTTCTAGTGTTAAATGCCAAAATACTGATGCTAAAAAAATTACTTAATATACATAAGTTGTCCAAATAAAAAGATGTAATTTGTTCACATAACCTATAATAATTTGAAAACTAACTAATTCTAAAATGTTTTAAAACAGTTTTTAAAGCTGTTGAAATGTTCTAAAACCTGATAAAAAATTTAATTATTTAAAATACCTAGAGTGCTTAAAAACAAGGTAGGCATTTGTACACAAAAACTCTAATAACACAAAATTTAACAGATTCTAAAATATTTTAAAACAGTATTTAAAAGCTTTTGAAAAGCTCTAAAACATGATGCCAAACTTAGGTATTTAAAATACATAGAGTTTCTAAAATCTAGGAAGGCAGCTGCAATCATATACTGAAATTACTCAAAATCTTACAAATATTAAAATGAATTAGTATAGCTATTTTAATGCTCTTTAAATTCCAGAAAACCTGATGCTAAAAAAAGTACCTAATATACATAGGTTATTTAAAAAAAAAGTAGGAATGTGTTTTCATTACCTTTAATTACTCGAAAACTAACAGATTCTAAAATAACTAATTCAGTTATTTTATAGCTCTTAAAATTTTCTAAACCTGCTAAAAAACTTAAGTATTTAAATACTTAGAGTGTTTAGAAACAAGGTAGGTAGTTGTAAACAAAACTCTTATAACACTAAATTTAACAGATTCTAAAATATTTTAAAACAGTATTTAAAAGCTCTTGAAAAGCTCTAAAACATGATGCAAAACTTAGGTATTTAAAATACATAGAGTTTCTAAAACCTGGGAAGGCAGCTGCAATCATATACAGAAATTACTCAAAATCTTACGAATTTTAAAATGTATAAGTATAGCCATTTTAAAGCTCTTTAAATGCCAAAAAACCTGATGCAAAAAAAAGTACCTAATATAAAAAGGTTATTTAAAAAAAAAGTAGGAATATGTATTCATTAACTTTAATTGCTCAAAAAATAACAGATTCTAAAATAACTAATTCAGATATTTTATAGCTCTTAAATGGTCTAAAACCTGATAAAAAACTTAAGTATTTAAAATACTTAGAGTGTTTAGAACAAGGTAGGTAGTTTGAAACAAAAACTCTTATAACACAAAATTTACCAGATTCTAAAATATTTTAAAACAGTATTTAAAAGATCTTGAAAAGCTCTGAAACATGATGCAAAACTTAGGTATTTAAGATACATAGAGTTTCTAAAAACTGGGAAGGCTGCTGCAATCATATAATGAAAATACTCAAAATCTTACAAATTTTAAAATGTATTAGTAAAGCCATTTTAAAGCTCTTTAAATGCTAAAATCTTGATGCTAAAAAAAAGTACTTTAAATACATAAGTTGTCTAAATAAAAAGATGTAATTTGTACACATAACCTATAATAACTCGAAACTAACTAAATCTAAAATGTCTTAAATAAGTTATTGTAAAACTGTAGAAATGCACTAAAATTTGATGAAAAGCTTAAGTATTTATAATATTTACAGTGCTCAAAAACAAGGTAGAAGTATGTACACAAAAACTTTAATAACTCGATAAATAAACAAATTTTAAAATGTATAAGTATAGCTATTTTAGAGCTCTTGTACAGCTCTAAAACATGATGCCAAACTTAGGTATTTAAAATACATAGAGTTTCTAAAAACTGAGAAGGCAGCTGCAATAATATACTGAAATTACTCAAAATCTTACAAATATTAAAATGTATTAGTATAGCTATTTTAATGCTCTTTAAATGCCAAAAGACCTGATGCTAAAAAAAAGTACATAATATACATAGGTTATTTAAAGAAAAGGTAGGAATGTGTATTCATTAACTTTAATTACTCGAAAACTTACAGATTCTAAAATAACTAATTTAGTTATTTTATAGCCCTTAAAATGCTCTAAAACCTGATAAAAAACTTAAGTATTTAAAATACGTAGAGTGTTTAGAAACAAGGTAGGCAGTTGTACACAAAAACTCTAATAACAAAATTTAACAGATTCTAAAATATTTTAAAACAGTATTTAAAAGCTCTTGAAAAGCTCTAAAACATGATGCAAAACTTCGGTATTTAAAATACATAGAGTTTCTAAAACTGGGAAGGCAGCTGCAATCATATACTGAAATTACTCAAAATCTTAAAAATATTAAAATTTATTAGTATAGCTATTTTAAAGCTCCTTAAATGCTAAAAAACCCAAATCTAAAAAAAAGTAATTAATATACATAAATTGTCTAAATAATAAAATTAAATTTGTACACAAAAAATCTAATAACTCCAAAACTAACAGATTCTGAAGTGTTTTAAAACAGTCTTTTAAAAGCTCATAAAATACTCTAAAACCATATACAAAACTTATGTATTTAAGACTCATAGAGTTTCTAAAAACTGCGAAGGCATCTGCAATCATATACTGTAATTACCCGAAATCTTACAAATTTTAAAATGTATTAGTATAGCAATTTTAAAATCTTTAAATGCCAAAATCCTGATGCAAAAAAAAGTACTTAATATACATAAGTTGTATAAATACAAGATGTAATTTGTACACATAACCTATATAACTCGAAAACTAACTAAATCTAAAATGTTTTAAAACAGTTATTTTAAAGCTCTTGAAATGCTCTAAAACCTAATAATAACCTTAAGTATTTAAAATACCTAGAGTGACTAAAACAAGGTAGGCAAATGTACACAAAAACTCTAATAACACAAAATTTAACAGATTCTAAAATATTTTAAAACAGTATGTAATAGCTCTTGAAAAGCTCTAAAACATGATTTCAAACTTAGGTATTTAAAATACATAGAGTTTCTAAAAACTGGGAAGGCAGCTGCAATCATATACTGAAATTACTCAAAATCTTACAAATATTAAAATATATTAGTATAGCTATTTTAGAGCTCTTTCCTAATGCCAAAAAACCTAATGCTAAAAAAATTACCTAATATACATAAGTTGTCTAAACAAAAAGATGTAATTTGTACACATAACCTATAATAATTTGAAAACTAACCAAATCTAAAATATTTTAAAACTGTAATTTTAAAGCTGTTGAAATGCTATAAAACCTGATAAAAAACTTAAGTATTTAAAATACTTAGAGTGACTAAAACAGGTAGGCAGATGTACACAAAAACTCTAATAACACAAAATTTAACAGATTAAAATATTTCAAAACAGTATTTAATAGCTCTTGAAAAGCTCTAAAACATGATGCAAAACTTAGGTATGTAAAATACATAAAGTTTCTAAAAACTGGGAAGGCAGCTGCAATCATATACTGTAATTACTCGAAATCTTAAAAATCTTAAAATGTATTAGCATAGCCATTTTAAAGCTCTTTAACACTAGAACTACCAGACAAGTCAAAATGACTGGTCGCGCAACTTCATTATTTAATTCCTTCCTCACGTTACATTTTTTTCTCAAAATTATATGATGACTTTTCTAGATATAAGGAATGGTTTGTAAAAATAATTTTTATTTTTTTGTAACTTAAACAGAATTCGAATAAATTTTGGCATTTGCTACTTCTACCAATACCAGTCATTTTGACTGTTACTTCTTAAATTCTACATAAATCTGAAAATATCTGTTTTTTGAAATCAACACCGTCGATTAGATATTTAGACGAATGTATTATTCTTTGTTTTAAATTTTCTCTCATGTTACTGCTTATCTGGCGATAATACATAGTGATATAATCGTTGCCGTAGTGTATCGAAATAATAAATTCGATGTAGTTTTACGCGATCATTCTTTATTTCATAGTCGTGGGAATAGCATCTATTTTTTAGTTATATAGCGATTTTTTGTAATCCATAAAAATGGCAAAACGTAAAAACCTCTGATTTGCTGCGAAAAATAAACAATATTTCAATGGAAGCTTCTGATATCGAGGATGAAGAAAGTGACCAAGAAGATATTGAAACAGTTTATAGTGGTAATAATGATGAGTTTGATGAGTTTGAAGTGCCACGCTTGTTGGCACTATACGTGGCAACAAAAGAGAATGCCAAAAATTTGTAAATAAAGAAGGATTCTATGACTCGTTTTTCATCACTACTCTATAAATCAAATATATTACCCTTACAATTTACAAAAGTAAACCGAAAAAGAAAGTTTTTATATTGAGTTCTAAACACAAATGTATCAAAATTGGTAAAAGTAATAAAAAGTTACCTGAGACGGTTTAATTTTATAATAAAACTAAATTTGGAGTGAACATTACAGACCAAATAGCAAAAAAATATAGCGTAAAATCCGGATCTAGAAGATGGCCGCTCCAAGTATTTTATAACATTTTAGATTTAGCTGGCATAAATTCCTGGATCTTATATAAGGAAACCACAGGTGAGAAAATATCTAGACAAGACTTCTTGTTTCAACTAGCAAATGAACTTGCCATTGAATATGTACAATCAAAAATCAAGCAACAAGAAACTACTGCTCCAAGTACATCAACGAGTTCACCTTCTTCACGTAAATGGTGTCAAATAGGGTTCTGCAATAATAAGACTACTGTCATTTGTAATTTATGTAAAAAATATGTTTACAAACAATGCACTACAAAGATAAATTACTTTTGTAAGAAATGTGACTAATCATAATCAGATAAATTACAATCATTTTAATATTTTACATTAAAAATAATTAATATAATTTTTTTTTCTATTCAGATTCTATTACATTTTTAATAATAAAATACTTCTTATATTTACTTTGTTGTATGTTTATTTTCTTCTTTTGTTTCTAAAAGTTCTATTTATACTTGTTAGTATCATTAAAAATGTTGTTATTATAATTAAATATTATATTTTTAAAAATTGTCTCATATAGATGTATTTCCATACCCTTATATTCATTCTATATGATATATAAAACAAAACAATAAAAAATTCTTTTGTTTTTACGATTATAAATGACCAGCATTTGACTGGCTTGGTAGAAGTAGCATTGTTTTTT
>NW_025113116.1:185737-202422 GCF_010416935.1 Polistes fuscatus
TACTGCGTTAAGTTACGTTGCTCTGTGACACGTCGTTTTCTTTCTAATATTGCGAACATAAGTTGTGTAAACTCAGTAAATTTTAATATCAACTGTTATTTAGAATATATTTTGGTTTTTACCTAATATCGTGTATTGTGAATTGAATTAAATCCTGTTGGCAAAAATCCTCAATTAATCAGGGAAGTCAATCCAAAGCACTGACGAATCACATCTATACCATCTTCAACCCTATTGGGCAGCAGCCGCGAAGGTAAGTAAAAGATTTTACTTATTTGGGTAAAAGTTCCTTTTGCCCAGATCCCGAGTAAAGTCCGGTCCACGGATGACTCAAAACAGGGCACTCTTCCTAACCGTAAATTCTGGAAAAGATTGACCGGGAAAAGGAAAATTAAAATGTTTCTTACTCCTTTTGGACCAACTCCATCTGGGACGTCACAGGAAGTAAAACTGGTGGCAGCGGTGGATAAATGGTTAACACACGCATGTTGCATACAACACCAGTACGCACGAGGGAACTAGATTTACCCCTCACGAACTAGTTTTTGCAAAACAAGCAAACATACCTTCCGCAGACATACATACAATGTAGCATAGACAACATACCTAGAGTATTATTAGATCTAGTTAATAAATTAAAACAATCTCAGACTGTTGCAAGACGAATTTGGTAGGAGCTAAAATCAAATCAAAAATAGATTACGATCGAAATGCTCGAGGTCAGAATCTTTCGGTTGGTCAAAACATTTACATTTTAAAAAACAACCAACTAAACTTGGTAAAATACTCTGGCCCTACCAAATTTTAGAAGTGCTTCCGAGAAATAATGTAAGAATTAGTTATAAGAATGGAAGCAGAAGCGTCCACAAAGATAAAGTTAAAATTTGTAAAAAATAAGCATTCTCTTTCCAAACGTAAATTAATAACGTTTGTGCATATTTTCGATAACGACAGTCAATCCATCGTGATAATAAAAAAAATGGTAGATAAAATGTACATCAAGGCCGTTCCTAAGCTAAAGGAAGAAGAGAAGAGGATTGCTGAACAGATCGTAGCTCCTAAAAAAGGAATTCTCGCTGCTGACGAATCTACGACCACGAACGGTAAACGCCTAAAGGACATCATTATAGAGAACAATGAAGGATAACCGTAGAACATACAGACAATTACATTTTTACTGCGGCAAAGGACGTCATTGGACAACATATCTCCGGTGTGATTCGGTTCCATGAGACTCATATCAGAAGGCTAATAACGGTACGCTATTCTAGAGCTTTTGAAAAACGTAACATCATTCCTGGAATCAAGGTTGATAAGGGTGTCGTGCTACTCTTTGCTACAAACGATGAATGTACGACTCAGGGATTAGACGACCTCCAATGGTAGAAATTGTGATTTTGGACATTGAATGCAAAGAAACTTTCGTCAAGAGATGGTGGACTGAATGTACCTTTAACTTATTAAACAAACTGGAAACGTAAAACCAGCTAAATCTCAAGGAACTGATGATGGATTTAATGGTGAACCAGCTTTTTTGTGGAAAATCCATTGTTCATGGTACTAACCAAATGATGTCTAATAAGTTTAACAACCAAATCTTCTGTGACACTGGTCGAAGAAGAAATAAATCTAAATAAAGGAAGTAAATCTTTACTAGCTACACTGTTGGGTTCACGATAACCACTCCAGATAGTTCACCTCCAAGCACGTTGCGTCCAGTACAAGGGATAGCTGTCATTTCGCCAAGTGGAGATGCGTTCTTAAATTACAAAGCATACGCCTAAAAAGAACTGCCATTTTTTTTTAGAAAACGCAAATTTTTCGCTCGTTACGTTTCAATTGTCAGAGCGAAGAAATCGTACCGATTGTTGAGCCCGAAATCCTTCCTGATGGCATTCAAGTTCAACCGAGGCCTCTTTTCGGATTGTCCACCGCTCAAGAAGGTAACAGGAACGATCAAGTAACAGCTGGACAGGAAGAACTTATCAAGAGGACTAAGGCCAACGGCGAATCGGCACTTGGCCAGTACGCGGGAAGTTTCACAGATGCTGCCGGCGATGCTGCACTTTTCGTAGCAAATCACGCATATTAAAAAAAAAAAAAAAATTTTTGCAAGTAGTATTATTATAATTGCATAAATTTCATTGTGAATCATATTGCCATATATATTTCGTTTGAAATTTTCTATTGATAATATAGAACAATAATATTTGAGTTTTTCGTTTATATTGTATGATTCTAATATACTTATACATAAGTTCTAGCATATACTTATAATCGACTAATACATCAGTTCATTTTGCTTTTGTTAATTTTTTAAATATTCTTATATATATATGTGTGCGTGTGACATGTTTTATCTTACATAATATTCATATATCGTATTAGATTATACATAAATAGATAAATTGATTATAATATATATATAGAAGAAATGCGTCTATCAGCAATTCAAAGAATTACTTGGATTAATAAATCGAGAAGTTCGTACTAATTTATAAATATACTTGACATATTGTCGAAACATAGGAATGTTTATTTATATATTTTTTTTTTCTTCTCGTCAAAAACTTTTCGAATAACCGAAAAGATAGGAACTTATACATAAGAAAATTAGATAAATTAAAAAAAAAATATTTCTTTACACTGAATTAATAGCCAAAATTATGGGAATAAACGGAAATGTGTCCGACAATTAACAAAAACAAAATTCCCTGCTTCTCTCTAAGGGGGAGGTGTCACGTCCTAGTGACGACGTTTACCCATTTGTTAACTTTATAGGCATTCCATGAATGACCATCGTTTTAATATTAAGAAAGAATAATAATATATAATAATAAAAATATTATTAATATTATACATTATATATAGTTTAGTATTATATATATAGCTATAATAAGTATAAAAAACAAATTTAATAAAGTAAGAGTTAGAAATAGTCGTTCGTAAACAACCATGTAAACGGCTTAACGACGACTTTACGCGATATGTAAGTGTTCTCAACTCTTATCGTAACACATATTTAATATATATTATTTTATAAATAATATAATGTATTTATATGAATTATATTATAATTTAATTTAATAATAATTAATATTTAATTATTTATTATTTATATTATTTTATATTTATATGTTGTAATAAATATTTAATATATATAATATATATATTTAAGATTAATATAAGACAATTAAAAGAGAACACTCGATCACGTGATCATCCCTTTCTTTTGTCTATTAATAAACCGCCGATCACGTGATCTATTCCTTTTGCGTACGTAGTCGTAAACACGTCGATCACGTGATCCAAGCATGAAGAACACGTGATCGCACGCGCGGATCGCGTAAGTGTTCTCAACCTTCATTGTGACATATATAACACATATATAATATTTCAGTCAAATATAAGAAAATAAAAGAGAACACTCTGATCACGTGATCCATTTCCTTTGCGTACGTAGCCACGTCAATCACGTGATCCAAGCAGCGGAGCACGTGATCGCGTGATCGCGTGATCGCACGTCGATCACGTGATCTGTAGCTAACTACGATTAAATATAGGAGAGAAAGTATAAAAGTGGGAAAAGATTTAAGCGCATGGTTCATTTATGGTTACTTGCTCATTTATGTTCATACTCGATATAATAATTCTTTTTTTATAGTTTCTTTTCTTTAGTCTATCGACAAACTTATACTTGTAAAACATCAACTCTACTTTTAAGATATAAATCTTGAATATTTTTGTACAACTATTATATAAGGGTCGTTCTCGCATCTTTAATAACTGCGTTAAGTTACGTTTGCTCTGTGACACGTCGTTTTCTTTCTAATATTGCAAACATAAGTTGTGTAAACTCAGTGTATAATTTTTAATATCAACTGTTATTTAGAATATTTGTTTTTAAATTATATCGTGTATTGTGAACTGGAAATAAAATCCTGTTGGCAAAAATCCTCAATTATTATCAGGGAAGTCAATCCAAATCACTGACAGAATACATCTATTAACAATCTTCAACACCCTATTGAGCACCTTTAAATAGCTATACTAATACATTTTTAATTTTTAAGATTTCGAGTAATTATTAGAATATGATTGCATTTGCCTTCCTCGTTTTTAGAAACTCTATGTATTTAAATACATAAGTTGTGTATCAGATTTAGAGCTATTTAAGTGCTTTTGAATGATTCTTTTAAAAAATTTTCAAATTTTTTAGATTTTGGGTTATTAGAGTTTTTGTGTACAACTGCCTACTTGTTTTCTAACAACTCCATATTTTAAAACTCGTAAGTTCTTTATGAGGTTTTAGAAGCTTGAGGAGATGTTAAATAACTGTTTTAAACATTTTAGAATTTTTAGTTTTCGAGATATTATAGGTTATGGTATACAATTACATCTTTTTCTTTAGGACAACTTATGTTATAATAAATGCCTATGTTAAGCATTATGTTTTTAGGGATTATAGACCTTTAAAATAGCTACACGAATACATTTTTAAAATTTTAGAGTCGAGTAATTACAAAATATGATTAAGTTTCCTTCCCAGTTTTTTAAGAAACTCTATGTATTTAAATACATAAGTTTTGTATCAGGTTTTAGAGCTTTTCAAGAGCTTTAAATGACTGTTTTTTAAAAATATTTCAGAATCTGTTAGTTTTCGAGATATTTGAGTTTTTGTGTACATCTGCATACCTTGTTTTTAGACACTCTAAATATTTTAAATACTTAAGTTTTGTATCAGGTTTTAGAGCTTTTTAAGAGCATTTAAATGATTGTTTTAAAACATTTCAGAATTTTTTAGTTTTCGGGTTATTAGAGTTTTTGTGTACAACTGCCTACTTTGTTTCTAAACACTCTAAATATTTTAAATACTTAAGTTTTTTATGAGGTTTTAGAGCATTTGAGGAGATTTAAAATAACTGTTTTAAAACATTTTAGAATTTTTTAGTTTTCGAGTTATTATAGGTTATGTATACAAATTACATCTTTTTATTTAGACAACTTATGTATAATAAATACTTATGTTTAGCATCATGTTTTTAGGGACTTATAGACCTTTAAAATAGCTATACTAATACATTTTTAAATTTTTAAGATTTCGAGTAATTACAGAATATGATTAAAGCTTCCTTCCCAGTTTTTAGAAACTCTATGTATTTTAAATACATAAGTTTTGCATCATGTTTTATAGCTTTTTAAGAGTTTCTAAAAGACTGTTTTAAAACATTTTAGAATCTGTTAGTTTTCGAGTTATTAGAGTTTTTGTGTACATATGCCTACCTTGTTTCTAAACACTCTAAATATTTTAAATACTTAAGTTATTTATGAGGTTTTAGAGCATTTGAGGAGCTTAAAAATAACTGTTTTAAAACATTTTAGAATTTGTTAGTTTTCGAGTTATTATAGGTTATGTGTACAAATTACATATTTTTATTTAAACATCTTATGTATATTAAATGCTTATGTTTAGCATCATGTTGTTAGGCACTTATAGACTTTAAAATTGCTATACTGATACATTTTTTAATTTTTAAGATTTCGAGTAATTACAGTAACTCCGCCTGCATGATCGATGGGAGCATCGAATCAGCGATCATGTTCCGGTCCTAAGCCCGGGAAAAGGAGGAAGGTTGTTGGGTCAGGTTAGCTCCCTACCCAACGTAAAAAAAAAAGAAATTTGCTCAAAGAGAAGAATTTTTGCCTCGGAATAGGACGGATCAAGGATGACGACCCATGCAAGAAAAAGGACAAAGAGATGGAAGAAAAACATATAATGCGTCTGACTACCTGAACATAAAATCATTTAATAATAAACCAAGAAACCCTGAAGGAGCTAAAGGACAACAACATCGATTTGCGCCTTACAAAAACCAAAAAGAAGGCAAAGGGCAAATTCAATACGACGACTGCCTGGTGATCTATAGTGGAGTCGAAAAACAAATCAGGGCAAAAGAAGGGTAGCCATCGCAGTATCGAAAATAATACCAAAATAACATAAGAGAATGCAACTACATATCTTCGCGTATCTTGCTTATAAAATGGAAGCGGAAGGCCAAAGATTAAAATAGTATCAATCTATGCACCCGAGGATAATAACCGAAAGAAGAAGAGAAGCCTTCTACGACCAACTACAAATTTAGTCGGATCATTACCAAGTAACCAACAAATGATAATCCTTGGAGATTTCAACGCTCGCATCGGAAATGAAATAATACCTGGAATAAAACAAAGGTTCAACGAAAAGTGTTAAATGACAATGGAGAACTAATGACACAGCTATGCACATTAACGAGCTAAGGATTAATAATACATCTTACAATCATAAGGAACAATATAAATTTACATACAGCAACACCAGAGGCTTCAGGTCTACAATTGACATTGTTACCAACAGATACGTCCAACCAAACCAAATATTAGATATTAGGACGTTAAATCCGCGAATGTAGGAAGCGATCATAGCCTGCTATTAGCAAAAATAAGAATGAAGTTTAAACCCCTAAAGAAATCTTGCACGAGCAACTCAAGAATTGAAATAAACATCGAGTCACATGAACTTATCAACCAAACAACTATACGAGAACAGGTTGAAAGAAAAAATTGAAAAAACCCAATTAAAGAAGAGAGATAACATAAACATAGCCTGGAAGAAACTAAGGACCAACATTTTAGAAGCTGCATATGAAGCCCTGGGAACACGAACTGTAAAAAACCGGGCTAGAATGATCAAAACTTTTTTTCGTTCGAAACTACTTCGCCCTTTTTTTCGTTCGCGAAAACTATATTCAGTGTTGAACCGCAATATTCTTGGAAAATCTTTCGAAATAAAGGCTGAAAGAGCATACAGAGGACTATTCTATAGTCTGAGAGCACTTATAGATCGGGAAGCTTGATAGAAAATTTTTTCGATAAAATACGAAAAAATTCTCAGGCAGCGAAAAAAAAGTACCCTAAAACTCGAAAAATTTCACTCCCAAAATCGCAACGATCATTTTTCGGCGAAAAAACATCGAATTCTACGCGAAAAATGCTCAAAACATGTCGAAAATCGATGATTTTTCATCTTTCCGAAGAGTTCGTGACAATGTGTACAAAGAAATCGGCCCTTTTTTCGTTCGCGAAAACTATATTCAGTGTTATAAACCGCAATATTCTTGGAAAATCTTTCGAAATAAAGGCTGAAAAGAGCATACAGAGGACTATTCTATAGTCTGAGAGCACTTATAGATCGGGAAGCTTGATAGAAAATCTTTTCGATAAAATACGAAAAATTCTCAGGCAGCGAAAAAAAGTACCCTAAAACTCGAAAAATTTCACTCCCAAAATCGCAACGATCATTTTTCGGCGAAAAAACATCGAATTCTACGCAAAAATGCCAAAAACATGTCAAAAATCGATGATTTTTCATCTTTCCGATGAGTTCGTGACAAAGTGTACAAAAAAATCGGCCCTTTTTTTCGTTCGCGAAAACTATATTCAGTGTTATGAACCGCAATATTCTTAGAAAATCTTTCTAAATAAAGGCTGAAAAGAGCATACAGAGGACTATTCTATAGTCTGAGAGCACTTATAGATCGGGAAGCTAGCTAGAAATTTTTTCGATAAAATACGAAAAAATTCTCAGGCAGCGAAAAAAAAGTACCCTAAAACTCGAAAAAATTTAACTCCCAAAATCGCAACGATCATTTTTCGGCGAAAAACATCGAATTCTACGCGAAAAATGCCCAAAACATGTCAAAAATCGATGATTTTTCATCTTTCCGAAGAGTTCGTTACAATGTGTACAAAGAATCGGCCCTTTTTTCGTTCGCGAAACTATATTCAGTGTTATGAACCGCAATATTCTTGGAAAATCTTTCGAAATAAAGGCTGAAAAGAGCATACAGAGGACTGTTCTATAGTCTGAGAGCACTTATAGATCGGGAAGCTTGCTAGAAAATTTTTTCGATAAATACGAAAAAATTCTCAGCAGCGAAAAGAAAGTACCTGTCACGTCCTAGTGACGAAGTTTACCCGATTTGTTAACTTTTTAGGCATTTCCATGAATGACCATCGTTTTCATATTAAGAAAGAATAATAATATATTAATAATAAAATATTATTATTATATATATTCGAGAAGCTTACAGATTTCCGTGCAGCATTGATGAGTGTTTTAAGAATCGATAGGCAAATTAAAGACGATGAGAAAAGAAACGCCTCACCTACATCTAGAAATCGCGTGCTAATATACGACAAATTAAAGAAAACATAGTTTGCGAGCACTGTCACAGGCCTGGTCATAAAGAAGGACTGTTTTAAAAGAGCGGTATGTGACTACTGTCAAAGGCAAGGACACGGAGAATAGATGTATAAAAAAGACAAGATAATTCAAATAAGTCGGGTCGGACCTCCCCAAACCGTTCAACCTCCCAAACAAAGACGGGATATAAAAGTCCAAGAAATGCTCTTACTGTAAAAACTTAGGACATATAATATTTGATTGTCGAAAATTAAAATATCAATTAGAAAAACGGAATCAGGGAAACGGAGTGAAGGGGACGACGGACGACGCTCGTCGTTCCCCAACACCGAAACAGCGTCCACGGAGTCCGAGTCCGAAAGCGGGTCCGTCGAAATCAAACACATAGAGACAAAATAATATTTGGACGGCTCCATGTGTCACCGCGACTTCTCCACGGTTGAGAGAAGCAGTGACACTTATGATAGACACAGGCGCGGATATTAACTTAATTAAAATAAAAAATTTAACTAAAAAGACAATTATAAACACAAAAAGAATAGTTCAACTGACTGGTATCTCTCCCGACACACAAAAAACGTTAGGTACTGTCGAACTCGTTATTTTCGGAGAGAAGACCACATTTCACGTAATAGACAATCACTTCCCTATTTCTACAGATGGAATATTAGGCAACGAGTTCCTTCGTTCCATTCCGACAAATGTCGACTATATCAAGGAAGTGCTTATAGTAAAGAATAAAAAAATTCCATTTACGGTCGGCGACAAGGTTAGCATACCACCTAGAACTTCAAGGGTAATTTTTGCCACGTTATAAACGCCGATGTTAAAGATGGTTATATTCCGCGAATACAGCTTCCAAAGGGAATTTATGCCGGCGAAGCACTGGTAGAAAACATAGATGGAAAAGCCTATTTCAGACTCATCAATACAACTTCGAGATTTGTTTCACTACAAACTCCAAAATTGGAACTCTTGGCATATAGTATAGGAACTCTTCCAAATTTACCATGTGATTCCTATAAATCCACATCCGAAGTTGATAACTTAAACGAATGCTTGCACACCCTTTATAATATATCCGAATCACCTTGCGCTGATCCAACTGAAACAAGTAAAATTCAAGAATCTCCTAAAACTCCAACCTTCTCCAGACCAGACTCTGTTAGAGCACTCCTTCGCCTTGATCACCTAAATACAGAAGAGGCAGAATCTGTTTCCAAATTATTAGACAAAAACGCAGATATTTTTCATCTTCCTGGCGAACCGCTTGGTTGCACCAACCTTTTACAACATCGAATAATTACTACCGATGACATTCCGGTGCACACCAGACAATATAGATTTCCGCCAATACATAAGGAAGAAGTAAAGAAACAAACCTCGGAGTTGCTCAACGATGGCATAATAAGACCATCTCTTTCACCTTATAATTCACCCATTTGGATAGTACCGAAAAAGTCGGACTCAAAAGGTAACCCAAAGTGGCGGATGGTGATCGATTATAGGAATCTTAACGAAAAAACGGTAGGAGATGCGTACCCTATACCAAATATTACGGAGATACTTGACCAACTCGGCGCGGCAAAATATTTTTCTACTTTTGACCTGAAATCCGGATTTCATCAAATCGAAATGCATCCGGATGACCGCGCCAAGACAGCCTTCTCGACCCCGCATGGTCATTATGAATTTAATAGAATGCCATTTGGTTTAAAAAACGCTCCAGCAACCTTTCAGAGGTTAATGGACCATGTCTTGACCGGTTTACAAGGCGAAGAAATGTTTGTATATTTGGACGACGTGGTTCTTTACGCGAGATCACTCAATGAGCATCAAGCGAAATTTAATAAACTCGCGCATTGTCTTCGTATAGCAAATCTAAAACTGCAGCCCGATAAATGCGAATTCCTCAGACGAGAAGTAGCTTATTTGGGCCATATTATAGGAGAAAACGGCGTAAAGCCTGATCCAAAAAAATTAAAAGCAGTGAAAGAATTTCCGCGTCCCAACAATATTAAATCAATTCGCCAATTTTTAGGTCTTGCTGGATATTACAGAAGATTTATACCAGCTTTTTCAAAAGTAGCAAAACCTCTAACAGATTTACTTAAAAAGGAGGCTTTATTCAGATGGGAATCCACCCATGAAAACGCATTTTGCTCACTGCGTGATGCCTTGTGCAAAGAACCAATTTTACAATATCCAAATTTCTCTTTGCCTTTTAACGTCACAACGGACGCATCCGGTTATGCAATCGGCGCCGTGTTGAGTCAAGGCCCCGTCGGTAAGGATTTACCCATCTCCTATTGCTCGCGAATTTTAAATAAAGCTGAAATGAATTATTCAACTATTGAAAGAGAATTATTGGCAATAGTTTTCGCTACGAATTATTTTAGGCCATATTTACGGCCGAGAATTTACCCTCATAACTGATCACAAACCACTAGTTTGGCTAAAGTCGGTAAAAGACCCGACATCAAGATTAGTTAAGTGGAGTCTGAAATTGGCTGAGTATACGTTCAAAATCATTTATAAGCCAGGAACTGCGAATGCTAACGCTGACGCTCTATCACGAAATCCGATAGAAACTAAAAAAGTACTTCCTATAAACACATACGATTCCGACGATAGTACCGTTCATTTTGAAACTAAGGACACGATGACGGATAACGAGGACAGTGACCCCGACGTGACAGCTACGGCACAGATGACCTCGACAACACGTCACGTTTAGCAACACCAACACTAGAGGACGAAAATACAGACAGTGAAAACTCTAGTGACTACGAACGACTATACTCTCCACAGACACAACCAAGAACAAACAATAACTTAAATATGATAACAAAAAATGTAGGAGTCTCACGAGACTCTCTACAATTAAGGCACGACAATATTGTAATATTTACCGATTTAGACGGCACACCTTGCGATACTGGTGCTAAACTACTAGAACAAACAAAACTTATTCCACATGTAAAAGATTTGACTTTAGCTCGTGCCAAAGTAACTAACATTGGGAAACATAAATTAATAATTATCCCTATAAAGGAAAACATCGCAAACAGTGCAAAATTGGAAACGATATACGAAGCAATTGGTTCCTTGCTCTCAGTAGTACGAGAGCTCGACTTAAAATCTGTAAGCATCGCCAAGACACAAAGCTTAGACGGCATATTATGGCCTCGGATTCAAAAGAATTTATGTAACACGTTTGAATCAGAAAATTGCTGCATTACTATCTGTTTAAATCAAATTTTAGTTCCTAAGTTAGAACTGCGAGAGGGCATCCTTGCCGAATGCCACTCCTCGCCTATTGGTGGACACAAAGGCGTCACAAAAACGTATAATAAAATTCGGCATAAGTATCATTGGCCAAATTTAAAAAAGGACATAAGTGATTTTATCAAAAACTGTACAAGTTGTCAGTTAAAAAAATTAGTAAGAGTAAAGTCCAAAGAACCAATGGTACTTACCGATACGCCGGGAGCGGCATTCGACAAAATAGCTATGGACATAGTCGGACCATCCCTGAAACGAAATCAGGAAATAGATATATTCTTACTATACAAGACGCACTCACTAAATATTTCATTGCCATACCATTACAAACAACTACGTCCATAGATATTGCCGAAGGATTAGTCCATAATGTTTGCAATGTTTTCGGGGCACCACGATCCATATTGACTGACCAGGGAACAAACTTTACTAGTTCGCTTTTAAAGGCAATAGCTAAACAGTATAATTTGAAACAAATAAAAACTACGGCGTTCCATCCTCAGTCGAATGGATCACTAGAAAGATCTCACATTGTTCTAGTGGAATATTTAAAACATTATATAAATAAAAAGAGCGAGTGGGATAAATGGTTAACACACGCCATGTTTGCATACAACACCAGTACGCACGAGGGAACTAGATTTACCCCTCACGAACTAGTTTTTGCAAAACAAGCAAACATACCTTCCGCAGACATACATACAAATGTAGCATTAGACAACATACCTAGAGTATTATTTAGATCTAGTTAATAAAATTAAAACATCTCAGACTGTTGCAAGACGAAATTTGGTAGGAGCTAAATCAAATCAAAAATATATTACGATCGAAATGCTCGAGGTCAGAATCTTTCGGTTGGTCAAAACATTTACCTTTTAAAACAACCAACACTAAACTTGGTAACCAATACTCTGGCCCCTACCAAATTTTAGAAGTGCTTCCGAGAAATAATGTAAGAATTAGTTATAAGAATGGAAGCAGAATCGTCCACAAAGATAAAGTTAAAATTTGTAAAAAATAAGCATTCTCTTTCCAAACGTAAATTAATAACGTTTGTGCATATTTTCGATAACGACAGTCAAATCCATCGTGATAATAAAAAAAATGGTAGATAAAATGTACATCAAGGCCGTTCCTAAGCTAAAGGAAGAAGAGAAGAGGATTGCTGAACAGATCGTAGCTTGAAAAAGGAATTCTCGCTGCTGACGAATCTACGACCACGAACGGTAAACGCCTAAAGGACATCATTATAGAGAACAATGAGGATAACCGTAGAACATACAGACAATTGCATTTTTACTGCGGCAAAGGACGTCATTGGACAACATATCTCCGGTGTGATTCTGTTCCATGAGACTCTATATCAGAAGGCTAATAACGGTACGCTATTCTTAGAGCTTTTGAAACAACGTAAAATCATTCCTGGAATCAAGGTTGATAAGGGTGTCGTGCTACTCTTTGCTACAAACGATGAATGTACGACTCAATGATTACCGACCTCCAATGGTAGAAATTGTGATTTTGGACATTGAATGCAGAAGAAACTTTTGTCAATAGATGGTGGACTGAATGTACCTTTTTAACTTATTAAACATTAACTGGAGACGTAAAACCAGCTAAATCTCAAGGAACTGATGATGGATTTAATGGTGAAAACGGAAATGTTTTCCGATAATTAACAAAAACAAAATTCCCTGCTTCTTCTAAGGGGGGAGGTGTCACGTCCTAGTGACGACGTTTACCCGATTTGTTAACTTTATAGGCATTCCGTGAATGACAATCGTTTTAATATTAAGAAAGAATAATAATATATAATAATAAAATATTATTAATATATATACATATATATATATATATATATATATATAATTTAGTATTATTATATGCTAATTTAGTATAAAAACAAAATTTAATAAAGTAAGAGTTTAGAATAGTCGTTCGTAAACAACCATGTATAACGTCTTAACGACGACTTTACGCGATATGTAAGTGTTCTCAACCTTTATTGTAACATATATAAAACATATATATATTCAAGTCAAATATAAGAAAATAAAAGAGAACACTATGATCACGTGTTCCATTTCCTTTGCTTACGTAGCCACGTCAATCACGTGATCCAAGCATGCGGAGCACGTGATCGCGCGTCATTCGCGCGATATGTAAGTTTTCTCACCTTTCATTATAACATATAATACATATAAATTTCAAGACTAATAAAGAAAATAAAAGAGAACACGCTGATCACGTGATCCAAGAATGAAAAGCGCGTGTTTGCGTTATCGCGTGATCGCACGGCGATGTTCTCTTTTATTTTCTTATATTTGACTTGAAATATATATATGTATATATGTTACAATGAAGGTTGAGAACTCTTACGCGATCCGCGCGCGATCACGTGTTCTTCATGCTTGGATCACGTGATCGACGTGTTTACGACTACGTACGCAAAAGGAATAGATCACGTGATCGGCGTGTTTATTAATAGACAAAGAAAAGGGAATGGATCACGTGATCGGAGTGTTCTCTTTTAATTTCTTATATTAATCTTAAAAATATATATATATATTATTAAATATTACAATATATAAATATATAATAATATAAATATATTAAATAATCAAATTATTAATTATATTGGTGCCCAAAGTTTTACATACTGGCATTTCTTTAATGGGGTCTTTTTCTTGGAAGGAGACCTAAATTTAGTAGGGGATCCAGGCTTACTAGGAGGTTTTTGCTCGGAATTGGAAGGGAAAGGATACCCATTCTTTTGCAAACAATTGCTTTCCAAATGCCCATCTCTTTTACAATAATTACAGTTAATAGTACTGTTAATTGGTCTGACGTTCGCGACGCGATTTTTACTTATCGAAATACCTAACTTATCGTCTTCCTCTTTGATCTGTTTGTCTATTTAAGGAGGCAGATTAAGACTTCGTCAAAGTTATTATATCTTTCAAATCTTAATTCTGTTTTATAGTCCCGAGGCAGATCCCTAATGAATGCGTCTAATTTTTCTTTCTCGATTGCTATTCCATCCCGTGTTCTAAACGCCCTGACTCTTTCGCCGCTTCGTCTAGAACCGACTGGGTGAGTTCTCTTACTCGTCCAAAATAATCGAGCGCGTGTTCGCCCGGTCTCATAAATTCTAGAGAGCTTTCCCCTATAATAACTTGATCCGCGGGAAGGCAGAAATGCGTCTTTTAGTCTATCAATAAGTGTTCTACTCTATCGACCCTAAGGCTTCCGTTACTAGGTATGCATGACCATTAAGTCTTGAAAGGAGTAGTCTAGTGAGAGACGCTTCTACTTCGGGTGAATAACCTGCTGGTAATGAATCAAGCGCGCGCCGACACGCCCTACAAAACTGCGTTACGGTGATGTTGTATCCGTCGTACTTTGGGACATTTTCTATATATTCCCGTAATTTTAAAGAGGAATTTGACAAATGGGAAGGGGGAGCAAAAGAAGCTATTCTTTTCATATTTCTAATTTCATGCCTTAAATCCTCGATCTCTCTTCTAATTCGCCTTCACTATAAAGTCAGGTGTTAGCGTTCTCCGTCTTGGAACTGGAGCTGGAGAATTTGACGTGGAGAAACTAAACGTGGAGAACCAGGGGTAAAAGTTAAAGGGACGAAGGGGTCCACCGGAGGATCAGAACGTTCGAAACCACGAAAACCTGGCATATTATCGCCTAAGGATCTTCTGATCTCTTCTTCCTTTAACGCGAGTCTCCTCTCTCTAAGTTCTAGTTCTAATTCCCTGTTACTGAGTTCTTCCAGTTTTCTAAGTGTTTTCTTGTGTTTTACTGAGTAAATCCTGAATATTCATTATTTCTTCCATCTTTTTACGCATAGCGGAATCCATATCGCTGAGAACGATTGGGGTATCCGGTCTACTTTTTCTTTGCTCTTGAGACATTTTGAATTTTATAAATAAAAGTTACGGTTTCTTAAAAAAGATGAGAAAAAAAAAATTGACAAGTTAAATCTCCTATCAGGCAACCGAATTTATTTGCGATCTATCTATTAGCTATCCCACCGCTGCCACCAGTTTTTGCTTCCTGTGACGTCCCAGATGGGGTTGTCAAAAAGGAGTAAGAAAACAATTTTTAATTTTCCTTTTTCCACGGTCAATCTTTTCCAGAATTTACTCGGTTAGGAAGAGTGCCCTGTTTTGAGTCAATCCGTGGAGCCATACTTTACTCGGGATCTGGGCAAAAGGATCTTTTATCCCAAAATAAGTAAAATCTTTTACTTACCTTGGGGCTGCTGCTCGATAGGTGTTGAAGATGGTTGATAGATGTTGAGTCCGTCAGTGATTTGGATTGACTTCCCTGATAATAATTGAGGATTTTGGCCAACAGGATTTAATTTCAAATCACAACACGCGATATTAGGTAAAAACAAATATATTCTAAATAACAGTTGATATTAAAATTATACACTGAGTTTACACAACTTATGTTCGCAATATTAGAAAGAAAACGACGTGTCACAGAGCAAACGTAACTTAACGCAGTATATTAAAGATGGCGAGAACGTACCCTTATATAGTTGTACAAAAATATTCAAGATTTATATCTTAAAAGTAGAGTTGATGTTTATAAGTATAAGGTTTGTCGATAGACTAAGAAAAAGAAACTATAAAAAAAAGAATTATTCGAGTATGAACTATAAATGAGCAAGTAACTATTATAAATGAACCATGCGCTTAAATCTTTTCCCACTTTTATACTTTCTCTCCTATATTTAAATATCGTAGTTAGCTACAGATCACGTGATCGACGTGCGATCACGCGATCACGCGATCACGTGCTCCGCATGCTTGGATCACGTGATTGACGTGGCTACGTACGCAAAGGAAATGGATCACGTGATCAGAGTGTTCTCTTTTATTTTCTTATATTTGACTGAAATATATATGTGTTATATATGTTACAATGAAGGTTGAGAACACTTACGCGATCCGCGCGCGATCAACGTGTTCTTCATGCTTGGATCACGTGATCGACGTGTTTACGACTACGTACGCAAAAGGAATAGAATCACGTGATCGGCGTGTTTATATATAGACAAAGAAAAGAGAATGGATCACGTGATCGGAGTGTTCTCTTTTAATTTCTTATATAATCTTAAAATATATATATA
>NW_025113116.1:203566-229401 GCF_010416935.1 Polistes fuscatus
TAGCCTTCGATATAGAGTCTCATGGAACAGAATCACAACCGGAGATATATGGCCAATGACGTCCTTTGCCGCAGTAAAATGTAATTGTCGGCTGTTCTAACGGTGTATCCTCATTGTTCTCCTATAATGATGTCCTTTAGGGCGTTTACCCGTCGTGGTCGTAGATGCGTCAGCAGCGAGAATTCCTTTTTCAGGAGCTACGATCTGTTCAGCAATCCTCTTCTCTTCTTCCTTAGCTTAGGAACGGCCTGATGTACATTGTCTACCATTTTTGATTATCACGATGGTTTGACTGTCGTTTAATCGAAAATATGCACAAACGTTAGTATTTACGTTTGGAAAGAATGCTTATTTTTTACAAATTTTAACTTTAATCTTTGTGGACGAGCTGCTTCCATTCTTATACTAATTTCTTTGTACATTGTTTTAGTGTTTCGGAAGCACTTCTAAAATTTGGTAGGGGCCAGAGTATTGGTTTACCAAGTTTAGTGGTTGGTTGTTTTTAAAAGGTAAATGTTTTGACCAACCGAAAGATTCTGACCTCGAGCATTTCGATCGTAATATATTTTTTGATTTATCTTAGCTCCTACCAAATTTCCGTCATTGCAACAGTCTGAGATGTTTTAATTTTATTAACTAGATCTAAATATACTCTAGGTATGTGCTGTCTGATGCTAGCATTTATGTATGTATTTCTGCGGAAGGTATGTTTGCTTGTTTTGCAAAAAACTAGTTCGTGAGGGGTAAATCTAGTTCCCTCGTGCGTAATGGTGTTGTATGCAAACATGGCGTGTGTTAACCATTTATCCCACTCGCTCTTTTTATTTATCATGTTTTAAATATTCCACTAGAACATGTGAGATCTTTCAGTGATCCTTCGACTGAGGATGGAACGCCGTAGTTTTTATTTGTTTCAAATTACTGTTTAGCATTGCCTTTAAAAGCGAACTAGTAAAGTTTGTTCCCTGGTCAGTCAATAGGATCGTGGTGCCCCGAAAACATTGCAAACATTATGGACTAATCCTTCGGCAATACTATGGACGTAGTTGTTTGTAATGGGATGGCAATGAAATTTTAGTGAGTGCGTCTTGTATAGTAAGAATATCTATTCCTGATTTCGTTTCAGGGAGTGTCCGACTATGTCCATAGCTATTTTGTCGAATGCCGCCCCGCGTATCGGTAAGTACCATTGGTTCTTTGGACTTTACTCTTACTAATTTTTTTAACTGACAACTTGTACAGTTTTTGATAAAATCACTATAGTCCTTTTTTAAATTTGGCCAATGATACTTAGCCGAATTTTATTATACGTTTTTGTGACGCCTTTGTGTCCACCAAAGGAGAGGAGTGGCATTCGGCAAGGATGCCCCTCGCAGTTCTAACTTAGGAACTAAAATTTGATTTAAACAGATAGTAATGCAGCAATTTTCTGATTCAAACGTGTTACATAAATTCTTTTGAATCCGAGGCCATAATATGCCGTCTAAGCTTTGTGTCTTGGCGATGCTTACAGATTTTAAGTCGAGCTCTCGTACTACTGAGAGCAAGGAACCAATTGCTTCGTATATCGTTTCCAATTTTGCACTGTTTGCGATGTTTTCCTTTATAGGGATAATTATTAATTTATGTTTCCCAATGTTAGTTACTTTGGCACGAGCTAAAGTCAAATCTTTTACATGTGGAATAAGTTTTGTTTGTTCTAGTAGTTTAGCACCAGTATCGCAAGGTGTGCCGTCTAAATCGGTAAATATTACAATATTGTCGTGCCTTAATTGTAGAGAGTCTCGTGAGACTCCTACATTTTTTGTTATCATATTTAAGTTATTGTTTGTTCTTGGTTGTGTCTGTGGAGAGTATAGTCGTTCGTAGTCACTAGAGTTTTCACTGTCTGTATTTTCGTCCTCTAGTGCTGGTGTTGCTAAACGTGACGTGTTGTCGAGGTCATCTGTGCCGTTAGCTGTCACGTCGGGGTCACTGTCCTCGTTATCCGTCATCGTGTCCTTAGTTTCAAAATGAACGGTACTATCGTCGGAATCGTATGTGTTTATAGGAAGTACTTTTTAGTTTCTATCGGATTTCGTGATAGAGCGTCAGCGTTAGCATTCGCAGTTCCTGGCTTATAAATGATTTTGAACGTATACTCAGCCAATTTCAGACTCCACTTAACTAATCTTGATGTCGGGTCTTTTACCGACTTTAGCCAAACTAGTGGTTTGTGATCAGTTATGAGGGTAAATTCTCGGCCGTACAAATATGGCCTAAAATAATTCGTAGCGAAAACTATTGCCAATAATTCTCTTTCAATAGTTGAATAATTCATTTCAGCTTTATTTAAAATTCGCGAGCAATAGGAGATGGGTAAATCCTTACCGACGGGGCCTTGACTCAACACGGCGCCGATTGCATAACCGGATGCGTCCGTTGTGACGTTAAAAGGCAAAGAGAAATTTGGATATTGTAAAATGGTTCTTTGCACAAGGCATCACGCAGTGAGCAAAATGCGTTTTCATGGGTGGATTCCCATCTGAATAAAGCCTCCTTTTTAAGTAAATCTGTTAGAGGTTTTGCTACTTTTGAAAAAGCTGGTATAAATCTTCTGTAATATCCAGCAAGACCTAAAAATTGGCGAATTGATTTAATATTGTTGGGACGCGGAAATTCTTTCACTGCTTTTAATTTTTTTGGATCAGGCTTTACGCCGTTTTCTCCTATAATATGGCCCAAATAAGCTACTTCTCGTCTGAGGAATTCGCATTTATCGGGCTGCAGTTTTAGATTTGCTATACGAAGACAATGCGCGAGTTTATTAAATTTCGCTTGATGCTCATTGAGTGATCTCGCGTAAAGAACCACGTCGTCCAAATATACAAACATTTCTTCGCCTTGTAAACCGGTCAAGACATGGTCCATTAACCTCTGAAAGGTTGCTGGAGCGTTTTTTAAACCAAATGGCATTCTATTAAATTCATAATGACCATGCGGGGTCGAGAAGGCTGTCTTGGCGCGGTCATCCGGATGCATTTCGATTTGATGAAATCCGGATTTCAGGTCAAAAGTAGAAAAATATTTTGCCGCGCCGAGTTGGTCAAGTATCTCCGTAATATTTGGTATAGGGTACGCATCTCCTACCGTTTTTTCGTTAAGATTCCTATAATCGATCACCATCCGCCACTTTGGGTTACCTTTTGAGTCCGACTTTTTCGGTACTATCCAAATGGGTGAATTATAAGGTGAAAGAGATGGTCTTATTATGCCATCGTTGAGCAACTCCGAGGTTTGTTTCTTTACTTCTTCCTTATGTATTGGCGGAAATCTATATTGTCTGGTGTGCACCGGAATGTCATCGGTAGTAATTATTCGATGTTGTAAAAGGTTGGTGCAACCAAGCGGTTCGCCAGGAAGATGAAAAATATCTGCGTTTTTGTCTAATAATTTGGAAACAGATTCTGCCTCTTCTGTATTTAGGTGATCAAGGCGAAGGAGTGCTCTAACAGAGTCTGGTCTGGAGAAGGTTGGAGTTTTAGGAGATTCTTGAATTTTACTTGTTTCAGTTGGATCAGCGCAAGGTGATTCGGATATATTATAAAGGGTGTGCAAGCATTCGTTTAAGTTATCAACTTCGGATGTGGATTTATAGGAATCACATGGTAAATTTGGAAGAGTTCCTATACTATATGCCAAGAGTTCCAATTTTGGAGTTTGTAGTGAAACAAATCTCGAAGTTGTATTGATGAGTCTGAAATAGGCTTTTCCATCTATGTTTTCTACCAGTGCTTCGCCGGCATAAATTCCCTTTGGAAGCTGTATTCGCGGAATATAACCATCTTTAACATCGGCGTTTATAACGTGGCAGAAAATTACCCTTGAAGTTCTAGGTGGTATGCTAACCTTGTCGCCGACCGTAAATGGAATTTTTTTATTCTTTACTATAAGCACTTCCTTGATATAGTCGACATTTGTCGGAATGGAACGAAGGAACTCGTTGCCTAATATTCCATCTGTAGAAATAGGGAAGTGATTGTCTATTACGTGAAATGTGGTCTTCTCTCCGAAAATAACGAGTTCGACAGTACCTAACGTTTTTTGTGTGTCGGTAGAGATACCAGTCAGTTGAACTATTCTTTTTGTGTTTAATTGTCTTTTTAGTTAAATTTTTTATTTTAATTAAGTTAATATCCGCGCCTGTGTCTATCATAAGTGTCACTGCTTCTCTCAACCGTGGAGAAGTCGCGGTGACACATGGAGCCGTCCAAATATTTTTTGTCTTATGTGTTTGATTTCGACGGACCCGCTTTCGGACTCGGACTCCGCGGACGCTGTTTCGGTGTTGGGGAACGACGAGCGTCGTCCGTCGTCCCCTTCACTCCGTTTCCCTGATTCCGTTTTTCTAATTGATATTTTAATTTTCGACAATCAAATATTATATGTCCTAAGTTTTTACAGTAAGAGCATTTCTTTGGACTTTTATATCCCGTCTTTGTTTGGGAGGTTGAACGGTTTGGGGAGGTCCGACCCGACTTATTTGAATTATCTTGTCTCTTTTTTATACATCTATTCTCCATGTGGCCTTGTCTTTGACAGTAGTCACATACCGCTTTTTTAAAACAGTCGCCTTCTTTATGACCAGGCCTTTGACAGTGCTCGCAAACTATGTTTTCTTTAATTTGTCGTATATTAGCAACACGATTTCTAGATGTAAGTGAGGCGTTTCTTTTCTCATCGTCTTTAATTTGCCTATCGATTTTTAAAACACTCATCAATGCTGCGCGAAAATCTGTAAGCTTCTCAAAACGTATCGCGGTACGATAATTGCTTGGTAACCCGCGAATGAAGGCGTCGAGGCCTTCTTCTTCGATTTTTCTTTCCACTCTCCTCTCAAGACGACCGACTTGTTTCGCTTCTTCTTCTATTATCGATTGTGTTAGTTCTCTAATCCGACTAAAATAATCTAGGACGTGTTCTTCCGGTCTTTTAAATTCTGTAGCTAGTTGCCCTCTAAAATAATTGGAACTGTGTGTTGGCGAGAACGCGTCTTTAAGTATTTCAATTAACTGTTCGACTCTTGTAAGTTTAAGACCTTCTACAACTATGTACGCGTGTCCGCTTAATTTAGATACGATCAAACTGGTTAATGATGTCTCTGTTTGGTCAGTATAGTCGGACGGAAGAGAATCCAAAGCCCTTCTGCAAGCTCTTATAAATTGCGAAACTGAAATATTATTACCGTCGAATTTCGGTACGGCTTCTGCTATTTCACGTAATTTTACGGATGTATTCACCGCTCGTGGTGCAGGTAAGGGTGAAGAGTTTTGAGTAACTCTCCTTAAAGATTCCAATTCGCGTCTTAAGTATTCGATTTCTGCTTGTTGGTCGTTATTAGTTTCTACCCTAGTTGAATTTAAATTTTGTCTTACGGATGGTTGTGGAGAATTTGGTCGTGATATATTAGGTGTTCGAGAGAGTGTAACGTATGGATCTACCGGCGTTTGTACCCCTTGGTAGCCACGAAACCCGCCAACGTCCGTACCTAAGGATCCCTGTAATTCGTTTTCCCTAAGTTCAAGCTGACGTGCCCTTAACTCTACTTCTTTTCTTTGAGATGTTAGTTCTTCTTGCTGTTTGCTTAAATCGATCTGCATCCTAAAAAGTTTCTCTTGATACTGTATTATTTCGTCCATTTTCTTATTTAACATAAACTCCTTTTCAATAATTCCTCCTTCGATACCCTCTAAATCTTCGAGGGATAATTGTGTGTCGGATCTGACGCGTCTTTGTTCAGATGCCATTTTTAAGTATAATTATTGTAAAGTTAAATTTAAAATTTATTAATGTTACTGTGAATTAAAATTATTTTGAAACGAAAAATTAATATCCGTATAATTTTAAATATATATATATATACTAATTTCTATCCAGTCGTTAGAAAAAAAAAAAAATTTGAAATGGCAAATACTCTTCTTTTTGGATATCTTAAGAGTTTAAATTTATTAATAGAATTTTAATATTTTTAATCTATCTAGAACTCACGGTTCTTAGTGTGAATTAATCAAGCAAATAAAGCAAAGCTCCTTGTTTTGGCGATCCCACCGCTGCCACCAGTTTTTACTTCCTGTGACGTCCCAGATGGGGTTGTCAAAAAGGAGTAAGAAACAATTTTCAATTTCCCTTTTTCCCGGTCAATCTTTTCCAGAATTTACTCGGTTAGGAAGAGTGCCCTGTTTTGAGTCAATCCGTGGAGCCGGACTTTACTCGGGATCTGGGCAAAAGGAACTTTTATCCCAAAATAAGTAAAATCTTTTACTTACCTTGGGGCTGCTGCTCAATAGGTGTTGAAAATGGTTGATAGATGTTGATTCCGTCAGTGATTTGGATTGACTTCCCTGATAATAATTGAGGATTTTTGCCAACAGGATTTTAATTCCAATTCACAATACACGATATTAGGTAAAAACAAAATATATTCTAAATAACAGTTGATATTAAAAATTTATACACTGAGTTTACACAACTTATGTTCGCAATATTAGAAAGAAAACGACGTGTCACAGAGCAAACGTAACTTAACGCAGTATATCAAAGATGCGAGAACGTAACCTTATATAATAGTTGTACAAAAATATTCAAGATTTATATCTTAAAAGAAGAGTTGATGTTTTATAAGTATAAGGTTTGTCGATAGACTAAAGAAAAAGGAAACTATAAAAAGAAGAAATTATATCGAGTAAGAACTATAAATGAGCAAGTAACTATTATAAATGAACCATAATGAGCAAGAAACTATAATAAAATGAACCATGCGCTTAAATCTTTTCCCACTTTTATACTTTCTCTCCTATATTTAAATATCGTAGTTAGCTACAGATCACGTGATCGCCGTGCGATCACGCGATCACGCAAACACGCGCTTTTCATTCTTGGATCACGTGATCAGCGTGTTCTCTTTTATTTTCTTATATTTGACTGAAATATATATATATGTGTAATATATGTTACAATGAAGGTTGAGAACACTTACGCGATCCGCGCGCGATCACGTTTTCTTCATGCTTGGATCACGTGATCGACGTGTTTACGACTACGTACGCAAAAGGAATAGATCACGTAATCGGCGTGTTTATTAATAGACAAAGAAAAGGGAATGGATCACGTGATCGGAGTGTTCTCTTTTAATTTCTTATATTAATCTTCAAATATATATATATATATTATTAAATATTATTACAATATATAAATATATAATAATAAATATAATTAAATAATTAAATTATTAATTATATTAAATTAAAATATAATATAATTTCATATAAATACATTATATATTATTATATAAAATATATATATATATATAAATATGTGTTACGATAAGAGTTGAGAACACTTACATATCGCGTAAAGTCGTCGTTAAGACGTTATACATGGTTGTTTACGAACGACTATTTCTAAACTCTTACTTTATTAAATTTTGTTTTTATACTATTATTAGCATATATATATAATACTAAATTATATATATATATATAGATATGTATGTGGGAAGGGAAATTAGATAAAGGGGCTATGAATTAAGATATGAATATTCGAGAACGATCATTGCTAAATATATCCGTATTTCAAGGAAAAACAAAGTTGTTTGTCAGTTAGGAAGGGATAGAAAAAATTTAAGAAGAAACGTTAAGATAGGAATATTGGGGAACTATCGTTGCTAAATATATACGCCTTTAGGAAGCAAACAGCTATTATTGTATCAGATTAATTTGTATTCACATTAAAACATTCTATTCAACTTTATATTGGAATCCTACATGTATATATATTAATAATATTTTATTATTAATATATTATTATTCTTTCTTAATATAAAACGATGGTCACTCATGGAAATGCCTATAAAGTTAACAAATCGGGTAAACGTCGTCACTAGGAAGTGACATGTACTTTTTTTCGACGCCTGAGAATTTTTTCGTATTTATCAAAATAATTTTCTAGCAAGCTTCCCGATCTATAAGTGCTTCAGAATATAGAAAAGTCTTTTGTATGCTCTTTTTAGCCTTTATTGCGAAAGATTTTCCAAGAATATTGGGGGTTCATAACACTGAATATAGTTTTCGCGAACGAAAAAAAGGGCCGATTTCTTTGTACACATTGTCACGAACTCTTCGGAACGATTAAAAATCATCGATTTCGATATGTTTGAGCATTTTTCGCGTAGAATTCGATGATTTTTCGCCGAAAAATGATCGTTGCGATTTTCGGAGTGAAATTTTTTCGAGTTTTAGCGTACTTTTTTTTGCTGCCTCAGAATTTTTTCGTATTTTATCGAAAAATTTTCTAGCAAGCTTCTAGATCTATAAATGCTCTCAGACTATAGAGTAGTCCTCTGTAAGCTCATTTCAGCTTTGTTTCGAAAGATTTTCAAGAATATTGCGGTTCATAACACTGAATATAGTTTTCGCGAACGAAAAAAGGGCAGATTTCTTTGTACACATTGTCACGAACTCTTCGGAAAGATGAAAAATCATCGATTTTCAACATGTTTTTAGCATTTTTCGCGTAGAATTCGATGTTTTTTCGCCGAAAATGATCGTTGCGATTTTGGGAGTGAAATTTTTTCGAGTTTTAGGTACTTTTTTTTCGCCGCCTGAGAATTTTTTCGTATTTTATCGAAATAATTTTCTAGCAAGCTTCCCGATCTATAAGTTCTCTCAGACTATAGAATAGTCTTTTGTATGCTCTTTTCAGCCTTTATTTCGAAAGATTTTCCAAGAATATTGCGGTTCATAACACTGAATATAGTTTTCGCGAAGGAAAAAAAGGGCCGATTTCTTTGTACACATTGTCACGAACTCTTCGGAAAGATGAAAAATCATCGATTTTCGACATGTTTTGAGCATTTTTCGCGTAGAATTCGATGTTTTTTCGCCGAAAAATGATCGTTGCGATTTTGGAGGGAAATTTTTTCGAGTTTTAGGGTACTTTTTTTTCGCTGCCTGAGAATTTTTTCGTATTTTATCGAAAAAATTTTCTAGCAAGCTTCCCGATCTATAAGTGCTCTCAGACTATAGAATAGTCTTTTGTATGCTTTTTTCAGCCTTTATTTCGAAAGATTTTCCAAGAATATTGCGGTTCATAACACTGAATATAGTTTTCGCGAACGAAAAAAATGGCCGATTTCTTTGAACACATTGTCACGAACTCTTCGAAAAGATGAAAATCATCGATTTTCGACATGTTTTGAGCATTTTTCGCGTAGAATTCGATGTTTTTTCGCCGAAAAATGATCGTTTCAACTTTGGGAGTAAGTTTTTTTCGAGTTTTAGGGTACTTTTTTTCGCTGCCTGAGAATTTTTTCGTATTTTATCGAAAAAATGTTCTAGCAAGCTTCCCAAACTATAGGTGCTCTCAGACTATAGAATAGTCTTCTGTATGCTCTTTTCAGCCTTTATTTTCAAAGATTTTCCAAGAATATTGCGGTTCATAACACTGAATATAGTTTTCGCGAACGAAAAAAAGGGCCGATTTCTTTGTACACATTGTCATGAACTCTTCGGAAAGATGAAAAATCATCGATTTTCGACATGTTTTGAGCATTTTTTGCGTAGAATTCGATGTATTTTCGCCGAAAAATGATCGTTGCGATTTTCGGAGTGAAATTTTTTCGAGTTTTAGGGTACTTTTTTTTCGCTGCCTGAGAATTTTTTCGTATTTTATCGAAATAATTTTCTAGTGTTACGTCCTAGTGAGGACGTTTACCCGATTTGTTAACTTTATAGGCATTTCCATGAGTGACCATCGTTTTAATTAAGAAAGAATAATAATATATTAGTAATAAAATATTATTAATATATACATGTAGGATTCTAATATAAAGTTGAATAGAATGTTTTAATGTGAATACAAATTAATCTGATACAATAATAGCTGTTTGCTTCCTAAAGGCGTATATATTTAGCAACGATAGTTCCCCAATATTCCTATCTTAACGTTTCTTCTTAAATTTTTTCTATCCCTTCCTAACTGACAAACAACTTTGTTTTTCCTTGAAATACGGATATATTTAGCAATGATCGTTCTCGAATATTCATATCTTAATTCATAGCCCCTTTATCTAATTTCCCTTCCCACATACATATCTATATATATATATATATATATATATATATATATATATATTAGTATATATATGCTAATAATAGTATAAAAACAAAATTTAATAAAGTAAGAGTTTAGAAATAGTCGTTCGTAAACAACCATGTATAACGTCTTAACGACGACTTTACGCGATATGTAAGTGTTCTCAACTCTTATCGTAACACATATATATATATATATATATTTTATATAATAATATATAATGTATTTATATGAAATTATATTATATTTTAATTTAATATAATTAATAATTTAATTATTTAATTATATTTATATTATTATATTATATTTATATATTGTAATAATATTTAATAATATATATATATATATTTGAAGATTAATATAAGAAATTAAAAGAGAACACTCCGATCACGTGATCCATTCCCTTTTCTTTGTCTATTAATAAACACGCCGATTACGTGATCTATTCCTTTTGCGTACGTAGTCGTAAACACGTCGATCACGTGATCCAAGCATGAAGAAAACGTGATCGCGCGCGGATCGCGTAAGTGTTCTCAACCTTCATTGTAACATATATAACACATATATATATTTCAGTCAAATATAAGAAAATAAAGAGAACACGCTGATCACTTGATCCAAGAATGAAAAGCGCGTGTTTGCGTGATCGTGTGATCGCACGGCGATCACGTGATCTGTAGCTAACTACGATATTTAAATATAGGAGAGAAAGTATAAAAGTGGGAAAAGATTTAAGCGCATGGTTCATTTTATTATAGTTTCTTGCTCATTATGGTTCATTTATAATAGTTACTTGCTCATTTATAGTTCTTACTCGATATAATTTCTTCTTTTTATAGTTTCTTTTTCTTTAGTCTATCGACAAACCTTATACTTATAAAACATCAACTCTTCTTTTAAGATATAAATCTTGAATATTTTTGTACAACTATTATATAAGGTTACGTTCTCGCATCTTTGATATACTGCGTTAAGTTACGTTTGCTCTGTGACACGTCGTTTTCTTTCTAATATTGCGAACATAAGTTGTGTAAACTCAGTGTATAATTTTTAATATCAACTGTTATTTAGAATATATTTTGTTTTTACCTAATATCGTGTATTGTGAATTGGAATTAAAATCCTGTTGGCAAAAATCCTCAATTATTATCAGGGAAGTCAATCCAAATCACTGACGGAATCAACATCTATCAACCATTTTCAACACCTATTGAGCAGCAGCCCCAAGGTAAGTAAAAGATTTTACTTATTTTGGGATAAAAGTTCCTTTTGCCCAGATCCCGAGTAAAGTCCGGCTCCACGGATTGACTCAAAACAGGGCACTCTTCCTAACCGAGTAAATTCTGGAAAAGATTGACCGGGAAAAAGGGAAATTGAAAATTGTTTCTTACTCCTTTTTGACAACCCCATCTGGGACGTCACAGGAAGTAAAAACTGGTGGCAGCGGTGGGATCGCCAAAACAAGGAGCTTTGCTTTATTTGCTTGATTAATTCACACTAAGAACCGTGAGTTCTAGATAGATTAAAAATATTAAAATTCTATTAATAAATTTAAACTCTTAAGATATCCAAAAAGAAGAGTATTTGCCATTTCAAATTTTTTTTTTTTTCTAACGACTGGATAGAAATTAGTATATATATATATATTAAAATTATACGGATATTAATTTTTCGTTTCAAAATAATTTTAATTCACAGTAACATTAATAAATTTTAAATTTAACTTTACAATAATTATACTTAAAAATGGCATCTGAACAAAGACGCGTCAGATCCGACACACAATTATCCCTCGAAGATTTAGAGGGTATCGAAGGAGGAATTATTGAAAAGGAGTTTATGTTAAATAAGAAAATGGACGAAATAATACAGTATCAAGAGAAACTTTTTAGGATGCAGATCGATTTAAGCAAACAGCAAGAAGAACTAACATCTCAAAGAAAAGAAGTAGAGTTAAGGGCACGTCAGCTTGAACTTAGGGAAAACGAATTACAGGGATCCTTAGGTACGGACGTTGGCGGGTTTCGTGGCTACCAAGGGGTACAAACGCCGGTAGATCCATACGTTACACTCTCTCGAACACCTAATATATCACGACCAAATTCTCCACAACCATCCGTAAGACAAAATTTAAATTCAACTAGGGTAGAAACTAATAACGACCAACAAGCAGAAATCGAATACTTAAGACGCGAATTGGAATCTTTAAGGAGAGTTACTCAAAACTCTTCACCCTTACCTGCACCACGAGCGGTGAATACATCCGTAAAATTACGTGAAATAGCAGAAGCCGTACCGAAATTCGACGGTAATAATATTTCAGTTTCGCAATTTATAAGAGCTTGCAGAAGGGCTTTGGATTCTCTTCCGTCCGACTATACTGACCAAACAGAGACATCATTAACCAGTTTGATCGTATCTAAATTAAGCGGACACGCGTACATAGTTGTAGAAGGTCTTAAACTTACAAGAGTCGAACAGTTAATTGAAATACTTAAAGACGCGTTCTCGCCAACACACAGTTCCAATTATTTTAGAGGGCAACTAGCTACAGAATTTAAAAGACCGGAAGAACACGTCCTAGATTATTTTAGTCGGATTAGAGAACTAACACAATCGATAATAGAAGAAGAAGCGAAACAAGTCGGTCGTCTTGAGAGGAGAGTGGAAAGAAAAATCGAAGAAGAAGGCCTCGACGCCTTCATTCGCGGGTTACCAAGCAATTATCGTACCGCGATACGTTTTGAGAAGCTTACAGATTTTCGCGCAGCATTGATGAGTGTTTTAAAAATCGATAGGCAAATTAAAGACGATGAGAAAAGAAACGCCTCACTTACATCTAGAAATCGTGTTGCTAATATACGACAAATTAAAGAAAACATAGTTTGCGAGCACTGTCAAAGGCCTGGTCATAAAGAAGGCGACTGTTTTAAAAAAGCGGTATGTGACTACTGTCAAAGACAAGGCCACATGGAGAATAGATGTATAAAAAAGAGACAAGATAATTCAAATAAGTCGGGTCGGACCTCCCCAAACCGTTCAACCTCCCAAACAAAGACGGGATATAAAAGTCCAAAGAAATGCTCTTACTGTAAAAACTTAGGACATATAATATTTGATTGTCGAAAATTAAAATATCAATTAGAAAAACGGAATCAGGGAAACGGAGTGAAGGGGACGACGGACGACGCTCGTCGTTCCCCAACACCGAAACAGCGTCCGCGGAGTCCGAGTCCGAAAGCGGGTCCGTCGAAATCAAACACATAAGACAAAATAATATTTGGACGGCTCCATGTGTCACCGCGACTTCTCCACGGTTGAGAGAAGCAGTGACACTTATGATAGACACAGGCGCGGATATTAACTTAATTAAAATAAAAAATTTAACTAAAAAGACAATTACAAACACAAAAAGAATAGTTCAACTGACTGGTATCTCTCCCGACACACAAAAAACGTTAGGTACTGTCGAACTCGTTATTTTCGGAGAGAAGACCACATTTCACGTAATAGACAATCACTTCCCTATTTCTACAGATGGAATATTAGGCAACGAGTTCCTTCGTTCCATTCCGACAAATGTCGACTATATCAAGGAAGTGCTTATAGTAAAGAATAAAAAAATTCCATTTACGGTCGGCGACAAGGTTAGCATACCACCTAGAACTTCAAGGGTAATTTTCTGCCACGTTATAAACGCCGATGTTAAAGATGGTTATATTCCGCGAATACAGCTTCCAAAGGGAATTTATGCCGGCGAAGCACTGGTAGAAAACATAGATGGAAAAGCCTATTTCAGACTCATCAATACAACTTCGAGATTTGTTTCACTACAAACTCCAAAATTGGAACTCTTGGCATATAGTATAGGAACTCTTCCAAATTTACCATGTGATTCCTATAAATCCACATCCGAAGTTGATAACTTAAACGAATGCTTGCACACCCTTTATAATATATCCGAATCACCTTGCGCTGATCCAACTGAAACAAGTAAAATTCAAGAATCTCCTAAAACTCCAACCTTCTCCAGACCAGACTCTGTTAGAGCACTCCTTCGCCTTGATCACCTAAATACAGAAGAGGCAGAATCTGTTTCCAAATTATTAGACAAAAACGCAGATATTTTTCATCTTCCTGGCGAACCGCTTGGTTGCACCAACCTTTTACAACATCGAATAATTACTACCGATGACATTCCGGTGCACACCAGACAATATAGATTTCCGCCAATACATAAGGAAGAAGTAAAGAAACAAACCTCGGAGTTGCTCAACGATGGCATAATAAGACCATCTCTTTCACCTTATAATTCACCCATTTGGATAGTACCGAAAAAGTCGGACTCAAAAGGTAACCCAAAGTGGCGGATGGTGATCGATTATAGGAATCTTAACGAAAAAACGGTAGGAGATGCGTACCCTATACCAAATATTACGGAGATACTTGACCAACTCGGCGCGGCAAAATATTTTTCTACTTTTGACCTGAAATCCGGATTTCATCAAATCGAAATGCATCCGGATGACCGCGCCAAGACAGCCTTCTCGACCCCGCATGGTCATTATGAATTTAATAGAATGCCATTTGGTTTAAAAAACGCTCCAGCAACCTTTCAGAGGTTAATGGACCATGTCTTGACCGGTTTACAAGGCGAAGAAATGTTTGTATATTTGGACGACGTGGTTCTTTACGCGAGATCACTCAATGAGCATCAAGCGAAATTTAATAAACTCGCGCATTGTCTTCGTATAGCAAATCTAAAACTGCAGCCCGATAAATGCGAATTCCTCAGACGAGAAGTAGCTTATTTGGGCCATATTATAGGAGAAAACGGCGTAAAGCCTGATCCAAAAAAATTAAAAGCAGTGAAAGAATTTCCGCGTCCCAACAATATTAAATCAATTCGCCAATTTTTAGGTCTTGCTGGATATTACAGAAGATTTATACCAGCTTTTTCAAAAGTAGCAAAACCTCTAACAGATTTACTTAAAAAGGAGGCTTTATTCAGATGGGAATCCACCCATGAAAACGCATTTTGCTCACTGCGTGATGCCTTGTGCAAAGAACCATTTTACAATATCCAAATTTCTCTTTGCCTTTTAACGTCACAACGGACGCATCCGGTTATGCAATCGGCGCCGTGTTGAGTCAAGGCCCCGTCGGTAAGGATTTACCCATCTCCTATTGCTCGCGAATTTTAAATAAAGCTGAAATGAATTATTCAACTATTGAAAGAGAATTATTGGCAATAGTTTTCGCTACGAATTATTTTAGGCCATATTTGTACGGCCGAGAATTTACCCTCATAACTGATCACAAACCACTAGTTTGGCTAAAGTCGGTAAAAGACCCGACATCAAGATTAGTTAAGTGGAGTCTGAAATTGGCTGAGTATACGTTCAAAATCATTTATAAGCCAGGAACTGCGAATGCTAACGCTGACGCTCTATCACGAAATCCGATAGAAACTAAAAAAGTACTTCCTATAAACACATACGATTCCGACGATAGTACCGTTCATTTTGAAACTAAGGACACGATGACGGATAACGAGGACAGTGACCCCGACGTGACAGCTAACGGCACAGATGACCTCGACAACACGTCACGTTTAGCAACACCAACACTAGAGGACGAAAATACAGACAGTGAAAACTCTAGTGACTACGAACGACTATACTCTCCACAGACACAACCAAGAACAAACAATAACTTAAATATGATAACAAAAAATGTAGGAGTCTCACGAGACTCTCTACAATTAAGGCACGACAATATTGTAATATTTACCGATTTAGACGGCACACCTTGCGATACTGGTGCTAAACTACTAGAACAAACAAAACTTATTCCACATGTAAAAGATTTGACTTTAGCTCGTGCCAAAGTAACTAACATTGGGAAACATAAATTAATAATTATCCCTATAAAGGAAAACATCGCAAACAGTGCAAAATTGGAAACGATATACGAAGCAATTGGTTCCTTGCTCTCAGTAGTACGAGAGCTCGACTTAAAATCTGTAAGCATCGCCAAGACACAAAGCTTAGACGGCATATTATGGCCTCGGATTCAAAAGAATTTATGTAACACGTTTGAATCAGAAAATTGCTGCATTACTATCTGTTTAAATCAAATTTTAGTTCCTAAGTTAGAACTGCGAGAGGGCATCCTTGCCGAATGCCACTCCTCGCCTATTGGTGGACACAAAGGCGTCACAAAAACGTATAATAAAATTCGGCATAAGTATCATTGGCCAAATTTAAAAAAGGACATAAGTGATTTTATCAAAAACTGTACAAGTTGTCAGTTAAAAAAATTAGTAAGAGTAAAGTCCAAAGAACCAATGGTACTTACCGATACGCCGGGAGCGGCATTCGACAAAATAGCTATGGACATAGTCGGACCACTCCCTGAAACGAAATCAGGAAATAGATATATTCTTACTATACAAGACGCACTCACTAAATATTTCATTGCCATACCATTACAAACAACTACGTCCATAGATATTGCCGAAGGATTAGTCCATAATGTTTGCAATGTTTTCGGGGCACCACGATCCATATTGACTGACCAGGGAACAAACTTTACTAGTTCGCTTTTAAAGGCAATAGCTAAACAGTATAATTTGAAACAAATAAAAACTACGGCGTTCCATCCTCAGTCGAATGGATCACTAGAAAGATCTCACATTGTTCTAGTGGAATATTTAAAACATTATATAAATAAAAAGAGCGAGTGGGATAAATGGTTAACACACGCCATGTTTGCATACAACACCAGTACGCACGAGGGAACTAGATTTACCCCTCACGAACTAGTTTTTGCAAAACAAGCAAACATACCTTCCGCAGACATACATACAAATGTAGCATTAGACAGCACATACCTAGAGTATTATTTAGATCTAGTTAATAAAATTAAAACATCTCAGACTGTTGCAAGACGAAATTTGGTAGGAGCTAAGATCAAATCAAAAATATATTACGATCGAAATGCTCGAGGTCAGAATCTTTCGGTTGGTCAAAACATTTACCTTTTAAAACAACCAACCACTAAACTTGGTAACCAATACTCTGGCCCCTACCAAATTTTAGAAGTGCTTCCGAGAAATAATGTAAGAATTAGTTATAAGAATGGAAGCAGAATCGTCCACAAAGATAAAGTTAAAATTTGTAAAAAATAAGCATTCTCTTTCCAAACGTAAATTAATAACGTTTGTGCATATTTTCGATAACGACAGTCAAATCCATCGTGATAATAAAAAAAATGGTAGATAAAATGTACATCAAGGCCGTTCCTAAGCTAAAGGAAGAAGAGAAGAGGATTGCTGAACAGATCGTAGCTCCTAAAAAAGGAATTCTCGCTGCTGACGAATCTACGACCACGAACGGTAAACGCCTAAAGGACATCATTATAGAGAACAATGAGGATAACCGTAGAACATACAGACAATTACATTTTTACTGCGGCAAAGGACGTCATTGGACAACATATCTCCGGTGTGATTCTGTTCCATGAGACTCTATATCAGAAGGCTAATAACGGTACGCTATTCTTAGAGCTTTTGAAACAACGTAACATCATTCCTGGAATCAAGGTTGATAAGGGTGTCGTGCTACTCTTTGCTACAAACGATGAATGTACGACTCAGGGATTAGACGACCTCCAATGGTAGAAATTGAGATTTTGGACATTGAATGCAGAAGAAACTTTCGTCAAGAGATGGTGGACTGAATGTACCTTTTCAAGTTATTAAACATTAACTGGAAACGTAAAACCAGCTAAATCTGAAGGAACTGATGATGGATTTAATGGTGAACCAGCTTTTTGTGGAAAATCCATTGTTCATGTAGCTAACCAAATGATGTCTAATAAGTTTAACAAACCACAATCTTCTGTGACACTGGTCGAAGAAGAAATAAATCTAAATAAAGGAAGTAAATCTTTACCAGCTACACTGTTGGGTTCACCGATAACCACTCCAGATAGTTCACCTCCAAGCACTTGCGTCCAGTACAGAAGGATAGCTGTCATTTCGCCAAGTGGAGATGCGTTCTTAAAATTACAAAGCATACGCCTAAAAAGAACTTGCCATTTTTTTTAGAAAACGCAAATGTTTTCGCTCGTTACGTTTCAATTTGTCAGAGCGAAAGAATCGTACCGATTGTCGAGCCCGAAATCCTTCCTGATGGCATTCAAGTTCACCGAGGCCTCTTCTTCGGATTGTCCACCGCTCAAGAAGGTAACAGGAACGATCAAGTAACAGCTGGACAGGAAGAACTTATCAAGAGGACTAAGGCCAACGGCGAATCGGCACTTGGCCAGTACGCGGGAAGTTTCACAGATGCTGCCGGCGATGTGCACTTTTCGTAGCAAATCACGCATATTAAAAAAAAAAAAAAAAAAATTTTTGCAAGTAGTATTTATTATAATTGCTATACTATTTCATTGTGAATCATATTGCCATATATTTTCGTTTGAAATTTTCTATTGATAATATAGAACAATAATATTTGAGTTTTTCGTTTATTATTGTATGATTCTATAATTATACTTTATTACATAAGTTCTAGCATATACTTATAATCGACTAATACTACATCAGTTCATTTTGCTTTTGTTAATTTTTATAAATATTCTTATATATATATATGTGTGCGTGTGACATGTTTTATCTCACATAATATTCATATTGTATTAGATTATTACATAAATATAATATTGATTAATAATATATATATAAGAAATGCGTCTATCAGCAATTCAAAGAATTACTTGGATTAATAAATCGAGAAGTTCGTACTAATTTATAAATATACTTGACATATTTGTTGAGATGTGTACATTTCCATTTTAAGATTAATGTATGTGCTGTAGCGAACGAGTATGTGTTGATGTACTACTCTTCGTGGGAGGGACACACACATATAAGTCTCCCCACTTTAGTACACGTAAGATAGTATAAGGGACAGCGACTAGCTATATAGTGCTCCCTCTGAAAGAAGAACTAGATAGTTAAAGGAAGAAGATATAGCACGTGGCACTGTAGAATATGTAATAGATATAAAGCGTAAATTTATATTAAACTTTTACCACTCATATAAAAAGATATTTTTCCTCATTATTTTAACATGGTAGCAGAGCGTGGTTATATGCGGTGGTAAAGGTAAGTATATTCAAGAAGTTAGTTATTCTGAATAATATTGTGAAAGCGTTTAAGAATATAAACGCAAAGAGAATCGAATCAACATGGCGGACGAAAGAGAATCCGAAAACCAAGGATTTCTATTACAAGTATTTGATGGGACTCATTACGAAAAATGGAAGTATAAATTAAAATTATTCTTGGAACTGAAAGAATGCAATGAAGTTATCGAACTTAATGAAAGGCCACCAACGATCACAGAAGCCGTATGGAAGAAAAAGAAATAAAAGCAAAAATTATATTGTGAACAGTGTAACAAATACTCAACTAGAATTAATTATTTGTGAAAGAAGTGCTAAAGAGATGATTGATAAATTAGATGAAAACTTCTTAATAAAAAGTAGTGCAATTAAATTATTATGTAAGAGAAAACTACTTGATTTGAAAATGGATGAAAATGAGAATCCAACAAATTTTTATAACAATTTTGAGAAACTAGTAAACGAACTTAAAAATGCTGGAGAAAAGATAACAAACGAAGATAAGTTGAATTATTTTTTGTTAACACTACCGGAAAGCTGGTCGCATATAGTTGATATTGTGGATGCGTTACCAGAAAGAGAAAAAACAGTGGAATTTGTTAAATCGAAATTAGAATTAGAATTTAGGAAAAGACAAAGTGAGAATCAAAATCCTAGAAGCAGTTACGAAAATTCAAACGTATTCAAAGCTGAAAAAGGAAAAGATAGAACGTGCTATAGATGCGGAAAGCAAGGTCATTTCCAATATCAGTGTACGTATCAGTACAGTGATAGAAATTCGTGGAGAGGTACACGAAGAGGACAGCAAACGCGGGGAAATGTACGATGGCAAATATGAACAACAACGAAACGGCAATTTTCAAAACAGAGGCAGAGGCAACCGAGGACGAGGTAATCAACAACGACAAGATCGCTTTGAACCCAAGGTCTTTACATCATTAGCAGAGGTTAGCGATAATAACAGCATTAAGGTAAACATTTGCGAAAATAAGCTAGAATGGATTTTAGATAGTGGATGTTCCGACCATATAATAAATAGTGATAAATACTTCGTAAAATCAAAAACTTTAGAAAACCCGATTAATGTAAAAGTAGGAGATGGTCGTACACTTAAAGCAACTATTGTAGGCGATGTTAGAGCTAAATTTGTAACAAATTTTAATGAAACTGAAATCAAATTAACAAATGTATTCTTTGTCAAAGAAATGGATAGGAATTTAATGAGTTTCGGAAAAGTCGCCGAAAATGCGAAAATTATATCGTCAGGAAATACTTCAAAAATTTATAGTAGAGAAAATGAGTTAATAGGAGTTGCAATCAAAGAAAATAATTTATATAAAATAAATACTAGGTTCACAAGAAGCCAAAATTACGTAACTGAAAGTATAGCTAATGGTATGACATTGAAAGAGAAATACCATAGAATGCTCGGACATGTAAATTTTAATTATTTGAATACTTTAAGTAAAAATAACTTAGTCGTAGGTTTGCCAAATAACTTAGAAAAGGAATTTTTGAAATGTGGTACCTGTATACAAAACAAAATGACAAATACTAAATTCAAAAATGAAAGGCACAGATCAAAAGACATAGGTGAAATAATTCACGCGGATGTAAATGGACCACATAAAACTATAGGGTTTAGGGGTGAAAAATATTTCCTAGTTTTAATCGATGATTATAGTAAAGTAGCAAAAATTTATGTTATGAAAGGAAAAAATGAAGTTTATGACTGTATTGTAAGCTACGTAAATCTAGTTGAAAATTTAACCGGAAAAAGAATAAAAAAATTAAGGTGTGATAACGGTAGAGAATTTTTAAATAAAGATATGTATAACTTTGCAAAAGAAAAAGGATTCTATATTGAACCATGTCCTTCGTATGTTCATGAACTGAACGGAACAGCCGAGAGATATAATAGGTCAATAATGGAAACGGCGAGATGTTTATTAGCAGACGCGAAAATTCATACTAGATTTTGGCCAGAAGTAGTTCAAGCAGCAGCTTATCTGAAAAATAGAACGTTAGCTAATACCATAGAAAAGAAGACTCCGTATGAAATTATGATGGGAGAAAAGCCAAATATTAAAAACCTCACATTATACGGTAGTAGAGTTTTTGTTCGAGTTCCAGAAATTAAAAGAAAAAATAAATGGGATAGGAAAGCAGATATTGGAGTAATAGTTGGTTATGATGTCGTAGGTTATAGAGTTTTAGTAAACAATAGAGTTTTTGTAGCTAAGCATGTAGAAATAATTGATCAAAATGTAAAATTAGTAGGGTTAAATGGTATGGATGACTCTAACTTTCTTCTACTCCATCTCTCGAGGTGAGTAGGGAATGTAAAACTGAACCAAAAAATGAACATGAAACTGAATTAGAAGAGGAACTTGAAAATGAAAGAAACGGAAATGAAATCTTAGAACCGAGCACTAAAAATGAAAATTTGAACATAATAAGGAGGTCTGAAAGAAAGAAAAGTCCAATAAAAAGATATGGAGATCCGATAACTAATTGTATCTATGTAAACTTTGTAAGTGCTGATAGTCCCGAGAACTATCATGAAGCAATAAATAATATGAAAGCGAAAATGGCAAGAAGCCATGGACAAAGAAATTGATTGTTTAAATAAAAATGCAACATGGAAGTTAGTCGAAAAACCGAAAGACAAAAAAGCACTTGATTTAAAGTGGGTCTATACAAAGAAAGGAGACAATAAATATAAGGCGAGAATTGTAGTAAAAGGATTTCAGCAAAAAGAGATAATTGATGATATTTATTCACCAGTTGCGAGGACACAAACATTAAAAATTTTACTAAATTATTGTGTACAAAATAATTTTCAAATTGATCAAATGGACGTAGAATCAGCGTTCCTTAATGGAAAAGTAAAATCAGACGTCTATGTGAAACAACCTCAAGGTTATGATGATGATTCAGGAAGAGTATGTAAATTAGACAAGGCTTTGTACGGACTACGCGAAAGTCCACGCGCATGGTATGAATGTTTAAATAATTATTTAAGCGAATTAGGTTTCGAGAAAAATAAAATTGATTATTGTTTATATTTTATGAAAGTCAAAAGTGAAAAGGTTTATTTAATTATTTTTGTTGATGATTTATTATTAGCAAGTAAGGATAGAAAGTTAATTGAATATATCAAAAGAAAATTAACTGAAAAATTTCGAATGAAAGATATGGGACGAGTTAAAACGTACTTAGGTATGAATATTAATTATGATTGTAGTAAAAATTACATGACTTTAGATCAAAAGGACTATATTGAGTCTTTAGCGAGAAAATATAACCTAGAAAATGCGAAACTGTATGCTACTCCAATGGAACAAAACTTAAAATGTGAACCTGCTTTAACAGCATCAAATGATATAAAATATAGAAACTTAATTGGTGCACTGCTATATATAAGCTCAAGTACTAGACCAGATATATGCTATTCAGTAAATTACTTAAGTAGATTTCAAAATTGTTGCGACCAAGTCATAATAAATATGCACTAAGAATATTAAAGTATCTATACTATACGAAAGAATTAAAATTGGTTTATAAGAAAAATAAATGCTAATACTTTAGAATGTTGTGTTGATGCCGATTGGGCAGGAGACATAGTTGACAGAAAATCAACAACGGGATATGTAATTAAAATGTATGGAAACACTATTTATTGGAAATCAAAAAAGCAGAATATTGTAACAAAGTCGTCTACCGAAGCTGAGTATGTTGCGTTATCAGCATGTGTGAGTGAATTAAAATTAAGTAAAGATTTGCTAAAGATATTTGAAATAGATATTAAGAATCCAATTAAAATTTATGAGGATAATGCAGGTGCGATTATTATTAGTAAATATGGAAATCTAACAAAAAATTCAAAATATATTGAAACACACTATCATTTCGTAAATGAAAATTATTTAGAAGGTATAATTGATGTAATTAAAATTGATACAGATAAAAATCCTGCTGATATTTTCACTAAAGCATTAGGACGAATTAAATTTGAAAAATTTAGAAAAGAATTACAATTAGAATAGGACTAAGTAATTGAGAATTATAAAATCTATGGCAATATAAATGTAAGGAGGCGTGTTGAGATGTGTACATTTCCATTGTAAGATTAAATGTATGTGCTGTAGCGAACGAGCATGTGTTGATGTACTACTCTTCGTGGGAGGGACACACACATAAGTCTCCCCACTTTAGTACATGTAAGATTAGTATATAAGGGACAGCGACTAGCTATATAGTGCTCCCTCTGAAAGAAGAACTAGATAGTTAAAGAAGAAGATATAGCACGTGGCACTGTAGAATATGTAATAGATATAAAGTGTAAATTTATATTAAACTTTTACCACTCATATAAAAAGATATTTTTCCTCATTATTTTAACAATATTACAATTAACAATTATTAACTAATTTATTGATGTCGAAACATAGGAATGTTTATTTTTATATATTTTTTTTTCTTCTTCTCGTCAAAAACGTTTTCGAATAACCGAAAAGATAGAACTTTATACATAAGAAAAATTTAGATAAATTAAAAAAAAAAAATATTTCTTTACACTGGAATTAATTAGCCAAAAATTATGGGAATAAACGGAAATGTTTTCCGACAATTAACAAAAACAAAATTCCCTGCTTCTCTCTAAGGGGGGAGGTGTCACGTCCTAGTGACGACGTTTACCGATTTGTTAACTTTATAGGCATTTCCATGAGTAACCATCGTTTTAATATTAAGAAAGAATAATAATATATTAGTAATAAATATTATTAATATATATACATGTAGGATTCCAATATAAAGTTGAATAGAATGGTTTTTAATGTGAATACAATTAATCTGATACAATAATAGCTGTTTGCTTCCTAAAGGCGTATATATTAGCAACGATAGTTCCCTAATATTCCTATCTTAACGTTTTCTTCTTAATTTTTTCTTTCCCTTCCTAACTGACAAACAACTTTGTGTTTTCCTTGAAATACGGATATATTTAGCAATGATCGTTCTCGAATATTCATATCTTAATTCATAGGCCCCTTTATCTAATTTCCCTCCCACAGACATATCTATATATATATATATTATATAATTAAGTATTATATATAATGCTAATAATAGTATAAAAACAAAATTAATAAAGTAAGAGTTTAGAAATAGTCGTTCGTAAACAACCATGTTATAACGTCTTAACGACGACTTTACGCGATATGTAAGTGTTTCTCAACTCTTATCGTAACACATATTTATATATATTATATATATATATATATATAGATATAATTTTATATAATAATATATATAATGTATTTATATGAATTTATATTATTTTATTTTAATATAATTAATAATTTAATTATTAATTATATTTATATTATTATATAATATTTATATATGTAATCATATTTAATAATATATATATATATATATATTTTGAGATTAATATAAGAAATTAAAAAGAACACTCGCGATCACGTGATCCATTCCCTTTTCTTTGTCTATTATAAACACGCCGATTACGTGATCTATTCCTTTTGCGTACGTAGTCGTAAACACGTCGATCACGTGATCCAAGCATGAAGAAAACGGATCGCAGCGCGCGATCGCGGAAGTGTTCTCAACCTTCATTGTAACATATATTACACATAATATATATTCAGTCAAATATAAGAAAATAAAAGAGAACACGCTGATCACGTGATCCAAGAATGAAAAGCGCGTGTTTGCGTGATCGCGTGATCGCACGGCGATCACGTGATCTGTAGCTAACTACGATATTTAAATATAGGAGAGAAAGTATAAAAGTTGGAAAGGATTTAAGCGCATGGTTCATTTTTATAGTTTCTTGCTCATTCTGGTTTTTATAATAGTTACTTGCTCATTTATAGTTCTTACGCGATAAAGTTCTCTTGTTTATAGTTTCTTTTTCTTTAGTCTATCGACAACCTTATACTTATAAAACATCAACTCTTCTTTTAAAATATAAATCTTGAATATTTTTGTACAACTATTATATAAGGGTACGTTCTCGCATCTTTGATAACTGCGTTAAGTTACGTTTGCTCTGTGACACGTCGTTTCTTTCTAAATTGCGAACATAAGTTGTGTAACCAGTGTATAATTTTAATATCAACTGTTATTTAGAATAGATTTTGTTTTTACCTATATCGTGTATTGTGAATTGGAATTAAAATCCTGTTGGCAAAAATCCTCAATTATGATCAGGGAAGTCAATCCAAATCACTGACGGAATCAACATCATCAATAATTTTCCAACACCTATGGGACAGCCCCAAGGTAAGTAAAAAGATTTACTTATTTTGGGATAAAAGTTCTTTTTGCCGAGATCCCGAGTAAAGTCCGGCTCCACGGATTGACTCAAAACAGGGCACTCTTCCTAAACCGAGTAAATTCTGGAAAAGATTGACCGGGAAAAAGGAAATTGAAAATTGTTTTCTTACTCCTTTTGACAACCCCATCTGGGACGTCACAGT
>NW_025113116.1:231759-345008 GCF_010416935.1 Polistes fuscatus
CAAGGGTGATTTTTCTGCCACGTTATAAACGCCGATGCTAAAGACGGTTATATTCCGCGAAACAGCTTCCAAAGGGAGTTTATGCCGGCGAAGCACTGGTAGAATACGTATGGAAGAGCCTATTTCAGACTCAATAACAACTTCGAGAATTGTTTCACTACAAATTCCAAATTGGAACTTTTGGCATATAATATAGGAACTCTTACAAATTTACAATGTAATTCCTATAAATCCACATCCGAAGTTAAAAATTTAAACGAATGCTTGCACACTGTTTTTAATATCTTCGAATCCCCTTGCGCTGATCCAACTAAAACAAGTAAAACTCAACTCAAGACCCAAAACCAACCTTCTCCAGACCAGACTCTGTTAGAGCACTCCTTCGCCTTGATCATCTAAATACAGAAGAGGCAGAATCTCTTTTTAAATTACAAGACAAAACGCAGATATTTTTCATCTTCCTGGCCAACCGCTTAGTTGCACCGATCTTTTACAACATCGAATAATTACTACCGATGACATTCCGGTGCACACCAGGCAATATAGGTTTCCGCCAATACATAAGGAAGAAGTAAAGAAACAAACCTCGGAGTTGCTCAACGATGGCATAATAAGACCATCTCTTTCACCTTATAGTTCACCCATTTGGATAGTGCCGAAAAAGTCGGACCCAAAAGGTAACCCAAAGTGGCGGATGGCGATCGATTATAGGAATCTTAACGAAAAAACGGTAGGAGACGCGTACCCTATACCAAATATTGCGGAGATACTTGACCAACTCGGCGCAGCAAAATATTTTTCTACTTTTACCTTAAATCCGGATTTTATCAAATCAAAATGCATCCGATGACCGCGCAAAGACAGCTTTCTCGAACCCGCATAGTCATTATGAATTTAATAGAATGCCATTTGGCCCAAAAAACGCTCCAGCAACCTTTCAGAGGTTAATGGACCATGTCTTGACGGGTTTACAGGGCGAAGAAATGTTTGAATATTTGGATGACGTGGTTCTTTACGCGAGATCACTCAGCGAGCATCAAGCAAAATTTAATAAATTCCCGCATTGTCTTCGTATGGCAAATCTAAAACTGCAGCCCGATAAATGTGAATTCCTCAGACGAGAAGTAGTTTATTTGGGCCATATTATAGGAGAAAACGGCGTAAAGCCTGATCCAAAAAAATTAGAAGCAGTAAAAAACATTTCCGCGTCCCAACAACATTAGATCAATTTGCCAATTTTTAGGTCTTGCTGGATTATAGAAGATTTATACCAGCTTTCTTAAAAGTAGCAAAACCTCTAACCGATTTACTAATAAAAGAGGATTTATTCAGATGGGAATCCACCCAAGAAGACGCATTTTGCTCACTGCGTGATGCCTTGTGCAAAGGACCAATTCTAGAATATCCAAATTTCTCCTTGCCTTTTAACGTCACAACGGATGCATCCGGTTATGCAATCAGCGCCGTGTTGAGTCAAGGCCCCATTGGTAAGGATTTACCAATCTCCTATGGCTCGCGAATTCTAAATAAGGCTGAAATGAATCACTCCACTATTGAAAGAGAGTTATTAGCAATAGTTTTCGCTACAAATTATTTTAGGCCATATTTGTACGGTCGAGAGTTTACCCTCATAACCGATTACAAACCACTAGTTTGGCTAATGTCGGTAAAAGACCCGACATCAAGATTAGTAAAGTGGAGTCTGAAATTGGCTGAGTACACGTTCAAAATTATTTATAAACCAGGAACTGCGAATGCTAACGCTGACGCACTATCATGGAATCCAACAGAAACTAAAAAGGTATTTCCTATAAACACACGATTCCGACGAGAGTATTGTTCATTTTGAAACTAAGAACACAATGACAAATAACGAGGACAGTGACACTGACGTGACAACTGACGGCACAGATGACCTCGACGACACGCCACGATTAGCAACACCAACACTAGAAGAAGAAAATACAGACATTGAAAACTCTAGTCACTATGAACGACTATAATCTCCACGCGCACAAACAAAAAAAACCATAATAAAATAATGATATCAAAAAACGGAGGAGTCTCACGAGACTCTCTACAATTAAGGCATGATAATATTGTAATATTTACCGACTTAAACGGCACACCATGCGACACTGGTGCCAAACTATTTGAACAATTAAAACTTATTCCACGCGTAAAAGATTTAACTCTAGCTCGTGCCAAGGTAACTAACATAGGGAAAAATAAATTAATAATTATCCCTATAAAAGAAAGCATTGCAAATTGTACAAAATTAGAAACGATATCGAGGCAATTGGTTCCTTGCTCTCAGTAGTACAAGAGCTTGACTTAAAATCTGTAAGCATCGCCAAGACACAATGCTTGGATAGCATATTCTGGCCTCAAATCCAAAGAAATTATGTAAACATTCGAATCAGAAAATTGCGGCATTGCTATTGTTTAAACCAAATCTTAGTTCCTAAGTTAGAACTGCGAGAGGACATCCTTGCCGAATACCACTCCTCGCCTATTGGTGGATACATAGGCGTCACAAAAACTTATAATAAAATTCGGCGTAAGTATCATTGGCCAAATTTGAAAAAGGACATTAGTGATTTTATTAAAAATTGTAAAAGTTGTCAATTAAAAAAACTAGTAAGAGTAAAGTCCAATGAACAAATAATACTTACTAATACGCCGGGAGCGGCATTCGACAAAATATCTATGGACATAGTCGGACCACTCCCTGAAACGAAATCAGGAAATAGATATATCCTTACAGTACAAGACGCACTTACCAAATATTTTATTGCTACACTACTACAAACAACAAGAAGACAACCAGAAGTAAAATCACAAGCGATTCGAAACCTCAAAATTCGGGTAAGAATGTACGTTTTAATTTGAAAGACGATCACCCGAGTAATTTTGATTCTATACGAAGCACCAGAAATAGTTTTCTTGATTCCTTCTTCTTTAAGAGGGGAGGTGTCACGTCCTAGTGACGATTTGATATACAAAAACGTGATATCCAATAATTGTGATTTGTCCTCCTGTCATATATACGAAAATTTTTAAAATTTTGTCATTTATATATTTTTATTTGCATTTGCGCATAGTTACGATACGATTACTAAAATAATTTACCTTTGTATAACAAATAACCGTAAAATAATTCACCTTACATTATATTCACTGTTTATTCTATTTGTATTAAGCACTCTTATGAACGACCATCGATAATTATCATTTTTGACAGCATACGATAATAGTAAAACATATATCAATTGTCGTTCATAGAGAAACCTGCCTTACCGAAAACTGAAGTCGGTAAACGGGTCTTTTGATAAGTGGAAGTCGGTAATACCGACTTCGTGCTCCTACATTACCGACACTTATTACTTAACATTTAGTTAAAAAATTACTATTAGCATTTATCTTTATTTAAATGATTGCTGCAAATAACATTATTATTATTTTATTTTTCCATTAATTAAGAATAAGCTTTGACAATTATTAATAATTAATAAAAATAATTAATAACATTTAATAAAGTAATAATGTTAGCTTGCTCATAAAATTTCCACAGTCGTAATAAAGGCACACGTGCAATGAAAGGAAATCTTTAAGCTCAAGTATAAGGCGCACGTGCAGTTCGGAGAATTCACGCTTGATTGTAACCTATATCTTGTCAACGTAACATGACACCTTTATCTCTTCGGAGAATTCAAACTTGATTGTAACATGTATCTTGTCAACGTAACATGACACCTTTATCTCTTCGGAGAATTCGCGCTTGATAGTAATTAATATTTCCTCGCTTCAGAGAATAGTAATCGTCAGCACATTCTTCTCTAATGTTAGCGTTTCGCAGAAAAGAAGTTGGTAGTGGAGGAAGCACCTAGCGCGAGTGGGGGTACCTCCCACTCGGCCGTACGGAACTCGACGTGGGGAGCTTAGAGACTCCTCTCAGTCAGTCTACCGGCAACCATTATACTTATAACACATAAAGTCTACTCTTAACATATAAATCTAATTATCTCTTCTCGAATTTTGTACTATACATTTTTGCTTGAAAGACTCTCTTCCAATACAACAACTTCTCGTTAAGGACAAGTCTTTTTCAAGATAGTCTTCTTATACGTTAACGAAGCTTGACAAAAGAGCAGTCTTTTCAAGATACTCTATATTGTTATTCAGTCAACTTGGAAGACAGACTTTTCACTAGTTATTGTAAATATTAACTAATAGTTAATAATTTACTCAATTTACAATTTTGCCTAATTGTACAAATATTATATAGAGAGTACGTCCTTGCATCTTTATAATACTGTGTTCAGTTAACATTTGCTCAGTGACCCGTCGTTTTCTTTCTAACATTGTGAACATAAATTGTGTAAACTTAGTGTATTTTGAATATCAACTGTTATTTAAAATATATTTTGTTTTACAAAAATCGTGTGTTGTGATTTGGAATTAAACTCCTGTTGGCCGAAATCCTCAATTGTTATCAGGGAAGCCAATCCAAATTGCTGACAGAAACAATATCTCTCTGATCCCTCAACATCTATCAACCATCTTCAACATCTATCAATCAACAGCGGCACCAAGGTAAGTAAAAGATTCTACTTATTTTGGGATTGAGGCTCCTCTTGCCCAGATCCCGAGTAAAGTCCGGCTCAACGGATTGACTCAAAACTATGCACTCTTCCTAACCGAGTAAATTCTGAAAAAGATTGACCAGGAAAAAGGAAGATTAGAATTTTTTCTAGCTCCTCTTGACAACCCCATCTTGGACGTCACATCTACAATCCTTATAAATGGTACATAAATTGTAATTACGTTGAGTGTCTCCGAATTCTGAAGGAAATCCTCATCAGGCTACGCTCGTTATTTAGTATTGAAATGAAGTATAACTTTGAAACAATAAAAGAAAATTAATGTTGCACAATACGTTTCTATTCTTTCATGTTAAATTCTCCATATTTTTATAATTAATTACAGATTACTTATCACAATGATAACATAGTATTATTATTATTATCATTATTAATTTTCCTTGTTACTTTTTAATTTTCCTAGTTTATTTTTTTATTATTGTTATTACTATTACATTAATAATTTATTATTATTAATTTTATTTTACATAGAATATAGTTGATAAAGAAACCTGTTCTTCTTCCCTGCTTGATGATCGATAATATTTTCTAACGGAAGAAGATTATTTTTCTTTTACAATTATATTTTTATTCTCATTTATTTATTGAAGATATTAATTTTAATATATATTTATAGCGTGACAAGGTAAAAAGAAGAAGTATTGAAAATATGAGTAGATAAGCTACTAATTATTTTTTTCTATTAAGATAACTAAATAACTTCATACCTATATCGAGATACCTATTTACTTATATTCTAAAGAACATTTATAAAAAGCTTGGTTGAAATATTTCTAGATTTTAACAATAATTATATTAGATGGTAAGAAAAAGGTTGCAGTAGATCGATTCAGGATACGTATGAGATTTTCAAAGAGTAAGAACAACTATTGTTTAATGGAAATCTCATTAAATGAACAAGATAAAACTATTTTAACACAAGTACTCTTTGTGAATCGAGAAATTTTTATTTAAAATTTTCTTGGTTTAACCGCACTGTTAAATTATGCTTAAATATTTATTTATGCCATTAAAATAGCAAGTTTAATGCTTTTACGTATAAAGCATTGTCATTGTACTTTCATTTAAAAGAATCTTTCCCACGGAATCCGATGATCTTTGACTCCTAATTGTTTTTTATATAGATATATTTCCGTATGATCTATAGTGTAAACGATTCAAGAAACTTTTTTATATTTTAAAGAACATTTATTACTTACATGACATGGAAATTTTTTCAAGATTTAATAAATCCGAATAACAGACATAAATAGAATTTACTTCTATCTAATATGGATCTTTAGAAAACTTCTGGAATGTTCCTAATGCAATATCAAAATATTTAATATTACAGAATATTAATATTGTATAATAATTAAAAGAATTTAATTACAAGTAAAATTTTTTATTCAACATTTCAATTAGTTAACTTTTTAAAGCATTATACGAGTCATTAATCTAATAAAATAGCAATACTTAAAAAAATTACCACTTTGTAATATTACACGCATAAGGCACTTTAACAATAATTAACTTAGATGGTAAGAAGAAGGTTGCAGTAGAACAATTCAGGATACGTATGAGATTTTCAAAGAGTAAGAACAACTATTGTTTAATGGAAATCTCATTAAATGAACAAGATAAAACTATTTTAACACAAGTACTCTTTGTGAATCGAGAAATTTTTATTTAAAATTTTCTTGGTTTAACCGCACTGTTAAATTATGCTTAAATATTTATTTATGCCATTAAATTAGCAAGTTAAATGCTTTTAAGTATGAAGCATTGTCATTGTACTTTCATTTAAAAGAAATCATTCCCACGGAATCCGATGATCTTTGACTTCTAATTGTTTTTTATATAAGAAATATATTTCCGTATGATCTATAGTGTAAACGATTCAAGATACCTTTTTTATTATATTTTAAAAAACATTTATTACTTACATGATTTGGAAATTTTTTCAAGATTTAATAAATCCGAATAACAGACGTAAATAGAATTTACTTCTATCTAATATGGATCTTTAGAAATACTTCTGGAATATTCCTAATGCAATATCAAAGTATTTAATACAGAATTAATATTGATAATATTTAAAAGAATTTAATTACAAGTAAAATTTTTTATCAACATTTCATTATTATACTTTTTAAAGCATTATACAGTCATTAATCTAATAAATAGCAATACCTAAAAAAATATTACCACTTTGTAATATTGCACGCATAAGGCAATTTAACAATTATTAACTTAGATGGTAAAAGAGAAGGTTGCAGTAGAACGATTCAGGATACGTATGAGATTTTCAAAGAGTAAGAACAACTATTGTTTAATGGAAATCTCATTAAATGAGCAAGATAAAACTATTTTAACACAAGTACTTTTTGTGAATCGAGAAATTTTTATTTAAAATTTTCTTGGTTTAACCGCACTGTTAAATTATGCTTAAATATTTATTTATGCCATTAAATTAGCAAGTTAAATGCTTTTACGTATGAAGCATTGTCATTGTACTTTCATTTAAAAGAAATCTTTCCCACGGAATCCGATGATCTTTGACTTCTAATTGTTTTTTATATAAGAAATATATTCCGTATAATCTATAGTGTAAACGATTCAAGATACCTCTTTTATTATATTTTAAAGAACATTTATTACTTACATGACTTGGAAATTTTTTCAAGATTTAATAAATCCGAATAACAGACGTAAAGAATTTACTTCTATCTATATGGATCTTTAGAAATACTCTAGAATATTCCTAATGCAATATCAAAGTATTTAATATTACAGAATATTAATATTGTATAATATTTAAAATAATTTAATTACAAGTAAAATTTTTTATTCAACATTTCAATTATTATACTTTTTAAAGCATTATACGAGTCATTAATCTAATAAAATAGCAATACTTAAAAAAATATACCACTTTGTAATATTGCACGCATAAGGCACTTTAACAATAATTAACTTAGATGGTAAGAAGAAGGTTGCAGTAGAACGATTCAGGATACGTATGAGATTTTCAAAGAGTAAGAACAACTATTGTTTAATGGAAATCTCATTAAATGAACAAGATAAAACTATTTTAACACAAGTACTCTTTGTGAATCGAGAAATTTTTATTTAAAATTTTCTTGGTTTAACCGCACTGTTAAATTATGCTTAAATATTTATTTATGCCATTAAAATAGCAAGTTTAATTCTTTAACGTATAAAGCATTGTCATTGTACTTTCATTTAAAAGAAATCTTTCCCACGGAATCCGATGATCTTTGACTCCTAATTGTTTTTATATAAGATATATATTTCCGTATGATCTATAGTGTAAACGATTCAAGAAACCTTTTTATTATATTTTAAAGAACATTTATTACTTACATGACATGAAATTTTTTCAAGATTTAATAAATCCGAATAACAGACATAAATAGAATTTACTTCTATCTAATATGGATCTTTAGAAATACTTCTGGAATGTTCCTAATGCAATATCAAAATATTTAATATTACAGAATATTAATATTGTATAATAATTAAAAGAATTTAATTACAAGTAAAATTTTTATTCAACATTTCAATTATTATACTTTTAAAGCATTATACGAGTCATTAATCTAATAAAATAGCAATACTTAAAAAAATATTACCACTTTGTAATATTACACGCATAAGGCACTTTAACAATAATTAACTTAGATGGTAAGAAGAAGGTTGCAGTAGAACGATTCAGGATACGTATGAGATTTTCAAAGAGTAAGAACAACTATTGTTTAATGGAAATCTCATTAAATGAACAAGATAAAACTATTTTAACACAAGTACTCTTTGTGAATCGAGAAATTTTTATTTAAAATTTTCTTGGTTTAACCGCACTGTTAAATTATGCTTAAATATTTATTTATGCCATTAAATTAGCAAGTTAAATGCTTTTAAGTATGAAGCATTGTCATTGTACTTTCATTTAAAAGAAACATTCCCACGGAATCCGATGATCTTTGACTTCTAATTGTTTTTTATATAAGAAATATATTTCCGTATGATCTATAGTTTAAACGATTCAAGATACCTTTTTTATATTTTAAAAAACATTTATTACTTACATGATTTGGAAATTTTTTCAAGATTTAATAAATCCGAATAACAGACGTAAATAGAATTTACTTCTATCTAATAGATCTTTAGAAATACTTCTGGAATATTCCTAATGCAATATCAAAGTATTTAATATTACAGAATGTTAATATTGTATAATATTTAAAAGAATTTAATTACAAGTAAAATTTTTTACTCAACATTTCATTTATTATACTTTTTAAAGCATTATACAAGTCATTAATCTAATAAAATAGCAATACCTAAAAAATATTACCACTTTGTAATATTGCACGCATAAGGCAATTTAACAATTATTAAGTTAGATGGTAAAAAGAAGGTTGCAGTAGAACGATTCAGGATACGTATGAGATTTTCAAAGAGTAAGAACAACTATTGTTTAATGGAAATCTCATTAAATGAACAAGATAAAACTATTTTAACACAAGTACTTTTTGTGAATCGAGAAATTTTTATTTAAAATTTTCTTGGTTTAACCGCACTGTTAAATTATGCTTAAATATTTATTTATGCCATTAAATTAGCAAGTTAAATGCTTTTACGTATGAAGCATTGTCATTGTACTTTCATTTAAAAGAAATCTTTCCCACGGAATCCGATGATCTTTGACTTCTAATTGTTTTTTATATAAGAAATATATTTCCGTATGATCTATAGTGTAAACGATTCAAGATACCTTTTTTATTATATTTTAAAGAACATTTATTACTTACATGACTTGGAAATTTTTTCAAGATTTAATAAATCCGAATAACAGACGTAAATAGAATTTACTTCTATCTAATATGGATCTTTAGAAATACTTCTAGAATATTCCTAATGCAATATCAAAGTATTTAATATTACAGAATATTAATATTGTATAATATTTAAAATAATTTAATTACAAGTAAAATTTTTTATTCAACATTTCAATTATTATACTTTTTAAAGCATTATACGAGTCATTAATCTAATAAAATAGCAATACTTAAAAAAATATTACCACTTTGTAATATTGCACGCATAAGGCACTTTAACAATATTAACTTAGATGGTAAGAAGAAGGTTGCAGTAGAACGATTCAGGATACGTATGAGATTTTCAAAGAGTAAGAACAACTATTGTTTAATGGAAATCTCATTAAATGAACAAGATAAAACTATTTTAACACAAGTACTCTTTGTGAATCGAGAAATTTTTATTTAAAATTTTCTTGGTTTAACCGCACTGTTAAATTATGCTTAAATATTTATTTATGCCAATAAATTAGCAAGTTAAATGCTTTGACGTATGAAGCATTGTCATTGTACTTTCATTTAAAAGAAATCTTTCCCACGGAATCCGATGATCTTTGACTTCTAATTGTTTTTTATATAAGAAATATATTTCCGTATGATCTATAGTGTAAACGATTCAAGAACCTTTTTTATCATATTTTAAAGAACATTTATTACTTACATGACTTGGAAATTTTTTCAAGATTTAATAAATCCGAATAACAGACGTAAATAGAATTTACTTCTATCTAATATGGATCTTTAGAAATACTTCTAGAATATTCCTAATGCAATATCAAAGTATTTAATATTACAGAATATTAATATTGTATAATATTTAAAATAATTTAATTACAAGTAAAATTTTTTATTCAACATTTCAATTATTATTCTTTTTAAAGCAATATACAAGTCATTAATTTAATAAAATAGCAATACTTAAAAAAATATTACCAGTTTGTAATATTGCACGCATAAGGCACTTTAACAGTATTTAACTTAGATGGTAAGAAGAAGGTTGCAGTAGAACGATTCAGGATACGTATGAGATTTTCAAAGAGTAAGAACAACTATTGTTTAATGGAAGTCTCATTAAATGAACAAGATAAAACTATTTTAACACAAGTACTCTTTGTGACTCGAGAGATTTTTATTTAAAATTTTCTTGGTTTAACCGCACTGTTAAATTATGCTTAAATATTTATTTATGCCATTAAATTAGCAAATTAAATGCTTTTACGTATGAAGCATTGTCATTGTACTTTCATTTAAAATCTTTCCCACGAAATCCGATGACCTTTCACTTCTAATTGTTTTTTATGTAAGAAATATATTTCCATTTGAACTACAAGATAAACGATTCGAAATACTTAATTCTTTTAAATTTATGAACATTTAATACTTCTTTGATCACAACATTTTTCAAGACCTTATAAATCCGTAGAAAAGACGTAAATAGCAATAAGCTTACGTATAATATTCTTTTTTAAGTTATACTTCTTTTGGCGCATTGGGAAAAATTTATTTGGGAGTGCTTTTGTTCGGAGCGTCTGGTGAAATGACACCATGAAGTTTTTTGGTTTTAAAGACGCGCGGCAAAGCGATTTCCAGTATACGGCATGAAGTTGTCTTCTCTTTTCCTTTTCTTCCCCTTTTTTTCTCATGCGGGTCACCCATCCAAATACTAATCGTACTCAGCGCTGCTATACTTAAATGTTCGAGCGAGAACTAATGCTGTAACCGCGCCATAGCTCTTGACGCGTTAAGTAATCCGATATATCTCTCTTATATTTAGTGTGGACTGATATCTATATTATGATATTTTCTTTTTCTTTTTTTTATTCTTTCTTATCTTCTTCTTCTTCTTCATTCTTTAGTTTAGGCAAGTTGCCTGTTTCGTAACGACGTTTTTCTGCCTATTGCACTGTTAAATTGTCGCACCATCTTTTTTGTGGGCGCCCCATACTTCTGAGGCCAATCGGTGACTTATCCCGTGCAATTCTGAAGATTCTTCTGTTGTCCATTCTGCTAATATGTTCGTTCCATTCTTTTGTTTTTACTTATTCCGAGGCAGAGCCGCAATTTTTATTTTTTACGTTGGGTAGGGGGCTAACCTGATCCAACAACCTTCCTCCTTTTCCCGGGCTTAGGACCGGCAACATGATCGCTGATCTCGATCCGCCCAGCGATCATGCAGGCGGAGTTTATTCTTTCCTATATATATAATAATAATTATTTTTTCTTTATAAGTTTTTTTTTTTTCTTTGAAGTTTTTTTTTGAAGTTATTTTTGAGGTTATCGAGGTTACATTCGTTTTGGTACGGCAAAGAAGTATAACTTCTTACGTGCGTACATAAGTACACACACCAGTTTTATTTTCTTTTATGAATTTCCCGTTATTGCTGGAATTAACTTTGATAAATGGAATAAATTTGACCTTTGTCTTTTCCGTCCCATGTTAATTTCAAATATTGAAATCGAAAATTTTTTTAAAATTCCATACAGTCCACTTCTCAATTCGTCCAGTTTTTTTCTATTTAACTTGTTTCCGTTCTCCACGTATACCAAATTGCCTGCCGACAACGTCAGCTTTTTTTCTATTTTTATCGTAGACATTCCTATTATACTCATGGGATTTTTTCTAGTTTTCCAACGCCGTTATTTTATCTTTTACCTAATCTTCCTCAGTGTTTGTTATTCTTAATTCTTTAGGTAGTGTCGTGGAGTTTTTTCCATACATCAGGTATGAGGGAGCAAATCCTGTGATACTATGTTTCGTGTCGTTGTAATTTTTCACACATTCTTGTGCTACCGTTGTTCAAGCTCTCTTCTCCTTCTTTTCATACATTTTGCATTTGAACCTGTTGAGTGTCTGATTCAATCTCTCGTTCAGACCATTTAAGAACGGGGAATCAACACTTGCAAAGATGATGGGTATATTTATCTCTTCTAGATACTCTCGGAACTCTATTGAATCTATCCCGGGATATTGATCAGCTAAAATGCTTCCAATTTCCTCCGTTTCTGCGACCATATCTACCAATTTAATAAAATCAGGTGCTCTGTAGTATTTGGACGTTCGTATGTAGGCATATCGTGTGAAATGGTCGACTAAGAGGTGTAGGTATTGGAAAATTTTATATCGCAATTAGATTGTCGTTTAAAGGTTTCACCGAGTTGTTTTGTATAATATGACCTAAGTATTTCACCGAGTCTTTTGCAAAAGCGCACTTCGAGAATTTCAATCTGAATCCCTCTTTCATTATGGCTTGAAACAGCTGCTTCAGGTGACTCATATGTTCGTTGAATGATTTGGAAAATATTAGTAAGTCGTCCATATAACAGACGGTGAACCCTGCTAGATTGTTTTTTCTAATTATGTTACTCATTATCCTTTAAAATCGCTGGTGAGGTCTTAAGTCCAAATGGTAAATAAGTCCATTGGAAGTGACCTTCTTGTGTAACGAATGCTGTTTTGTATCTCTCTGACACTCCTAAAGGAATGGACCAGAATGCTGAGTTCATGTCTAGCGACGAAAAATATTTACAGTTTCTTGTTTTTATCACAATGACTTCAATCAAAGGGAATGGTTGCGATTGTTAAAAAAACATTTTGTTTAAGTCCCTGAAGTCAATGCATAATCTCGATTTCCTGTTTTCTTCTCTTTTGAATGCTAGAGTAACTGGCGCGGCGAACGGGCTGTATGACTCCTCTATCAATCTTTTATTATAATTTTGCTACTTGTGATTCAATTTCCTTCTTGTCTTCTACTGTGCATCGATATGTTCTCTTGCTGCAATATTTCTCTGTCTGTAAATCGATTTGTGCTTCATAGTTTTTCACCGTGCCTATATCGTATTTATCTTTAGCAAAAATTGAAGTATTTTCATTTATTAGTTCTTCTATTATAAGTCTTTCTTCATTGTTCAGGTGATTTATATCAATCTTAAAGTCTTCTTCTTTGACATTCTCGTTGAAATTAACCAAAATTTTATCTTCCACGCTTTTATTCCTTAGGTTTTTATCAATCATACAATTACTTTTTTGTTCTTTGCTAATCTTTTGTTTTTTTTTCCTCCACTTCACTGACTGTTAAGTTTTCATTTTGCATCAAACGGAATTCTTTAATGCAATCGAGTCCGATAAGGAATTCATTGTTGAACTTTTCTTCGTCTTCTATGTAAACATTCATTTTTTTTCCATATTAAAAATTCTTATACTTAAAGTGATGAAGCCACTAGCTCTTCTTACGCAATTGATCGTTTTAATCTTGTATTTTTCTGACTCACTAGGTTTTCCATTTTTTATTTTTAACAGCTTTGAATTGATTAACGAAACATTCGCACCAGGGTCATAAATTCCATTAACCTCCATTTTATTGTCCAATATTACCTTTACTTTTATCAATGACAGCAATACTAGTTTTTTTGCTCATCATTTTGTAGTTCAACTTCCAGTTGTGAGTTATTTACTAATTTTATTGGATTTTTTTCTTTCTATTTATCCGTTTTTGTTCTGAACCAGCAAACGCTTTCGTTGTGGTATCTATTTTTTTACCTAATTCTTCTTCCTCATGCATAAATAAATAAGATTATACTTATTTTTTTGAAGTTATTTTTGAGGTTGTTGATGTTATATTCGTTTTGGTACGCCAAAGAAGTATAACTTCTTACATGCGTACATAAGTACTCACACCAGTTTTTTTAATTTTTAAATATATACAGGAAAAAAAAAATTATTTATTACAAAAAAATTAGAAATAATAAATTTTTTATCATCTTGCGCAAATAATAAAGAAAAATTGATTTCTCGAATTACAGTTAACATTTTATTTTTTAACGGGTATATAAAAATAGATAAATCTTCAATATACTAACAAATATAACAATCGTATATATTCTAATTATTAACAATTTCATATATAATTATTTTATATTCATGAGTTTTACCATTTATTCTACATTTTTTAATATTTATTAAACGCAGATTCCAAAATGATAGTTTTTGTAAAAGCATTCAATAATCCATCATCAATTGTCATCAAAAATTTTTCATGAAACGATTCGATATGCATGGTACGCTTCGATATTATTAAAACCAAATGATAGAGAAATATTTTTAAACAATATACAGGTTTGTTTTCTACAGATGCTTTAAAAAATCGTTGTTTATATAATTTTATTAATTGCGCGAGATGCAAAAAAATTTATTGTTTCTAATTTTTTTGTAATAAATAATTATCTCTTCCCTATATATATTTAAAAATTAAGAAATATGAAAAATAATTTGAAAACAGATAGAAAAAAATTATCAATAAAAACTTCCCCCATGAAGGATCGAACACTAACTAGCGGCACAAGAAGCAAGAACGCTTTTTTTTTTTTAAAATAAGTTTTTATTTGCATTTTCACTTACAAAGTCTGAGAATTACATGGCAGCAAACAACTTAATAAAATGCCAGTCTTAGTCTAATATTACATAATGTTGCTTGGCCCTTGTAGGGCTGCTCACAACCAACAAACTCTTAAAATAAATTATACGTGTTTTAATTAAATGTATTGGAATAGTTCACTATGAGTGTCTGTATTGTTTAATTAATTAATATATGATGTAAAATTATAGTAAAACTTCATCAAGATTTTGGTCTCTTATATGCTTATAACTAAATTATATTTACACTATGTACACTATATGCAAGGTGTGCAGTCAGCTGTAAACTACACAAGGGCGGGACACCCTAGGTCTTTCCTCTTTCTCAGATGCTTCCGGTGTGGCGTCTCCTCCGTGAGCCACCAGTATGCGTCGTTGAGTCTATGGAAGTCCAGTTGGTCTCTCAGGGGTATGTCTGTAGAATACTTGAAATTATGTCGCTGTTTATTAAAACTGTCAGCTGTGTACATGATTCTTTTATCATTTTTTGGACGAACATAATGATAAATTATGGGGATGTTGTTGTGATCCTGTATCAGATCGTTCCGGTCAAAGTGAATGAACATGTGAGGGAAGATGAAGCCTGACACATTGTATTTTTCGCCTTTGGACTGGTCCATGTTGCATACTCTGCTTAGTTCTTCATTCTGGATTGACGGGAGATTACTAAAGTAATCACATTCAGCTTGATAATAAAATTATCTACATACGCGGAATGTTGGCTCGTTCATAGAGGACTTTGTTACTTACAAACTTGCGAAAGTTTGTATTTATGTCTCTGTAAGTGCCACAGCAGACTCGTAAACAACTACGTTCAAAGACCCTTAGCTTTTCCATTGTCGCAGCATTTATATTCCACCAGATTGGAGAGCCATAGGTGAGTATAGGCCTTATCAAGAACTGGTAGCAGATCACTTTTGCACGGATGTTAAGTTTCTTGTTGTAAAAAAGTCTTTTGTTGGCCTGGAAGGCCATCTTGGCTTTTGTCAGTTGTCTGTCAACGTGTATATTTAATTTTAACAGGTGGTCCAGGTAGTAGCCTAAGTATTTCACTTCATTTTTGTGCGGTACCGTAATCATTTGTTTTGTGTCTGGGTGCTCAGTAGACAGATGGAAGGCAGCTATTTTGTCAGTTCTTCTCTGGTTCATTTTTGTCAGCGGTGGTCTAATGAGGATAGACTCACATTTGTCTGGGTTTATTCTTAAGTTCCACTGCTCATAGAACTTATTTATATTATTTAGTAGCTCATTGAGTTCATCTCGTAGTAGTCGTGGGTTGGTGCCAATTATATAAGCTACAAAATCGTCTGCAAAAGCCTTTCCATGCTTATCGGTTATGGTGTTAAGTCCGAACATGCGTAAGAGTCTGCTGGTGTAGATGTTGAACAGTATGGGGGAATTCACTGTACCTTGTTGTAGACCTTCAAGCACTGCGAAGACAACCGTGGAGATGTTGCAGCCATCCCAGGTTTGGAAAGTTTTCCCATGTGTCATGTCAAAGATCAGGTATATTAGCCAACTCTCAAAGCCAGCTTTGGAAAGTGTAAAGATAAGCCCTGGTAGCCAAACAGAGTCGAAGGCTTTTTCTAAGTCAATAAGCACGGCCGCCACGAGTTCTTTATGATGAATGGCTTGTAGCCAATCAGTAACAACAGTGTGTGTAGCGTGAATGGTCGAGTGACGTCGTTTGAAGCCGTAATGTTGATCAGGGATGATTTTTTTCTCTTCACAGGTTCTGGTGATGGAGTTGTTAATTATCATTTCGTAGACCTTACTCAGGTTGTTAGTGAGACTGATAGGTCTGTAACTAGCCGGTTTGGTAGGGTCTTTACCTTTTTTCAGGATCGGCAAAACTTTTGGAGATTTCCAAGAATTGGGAAAAAAGGCTGCGTTCATGGCGTTGTTGAATACTACCGTTAGCGCAAAGATCATTGAATCAGGTAGGTGCTTTAGGACCATTGCTGGAATGTTGTCTGGACCACTAGATGTTTTATTAGGTAGTTTTGATAAGATCTTTTTGACTCCCAACGTGCCTGGGAATATGATTTGATTATTCACATCAACATTAGGATGGGAGGCTTTGTTTGTGGCGCTGAAGGTCGTAAATGTCTGGGCTGTGGATCTTATCCCATCAAGTTCATCTTTTATTTTTTTGTATGCAATATCAATGATTGCTTTTAGAGGAGTACCCGTATTCAGATGTCTTGGTGAATTGATTTTTTGATAGTGTTGTCCTATTAGGTTTAGCTTATCGATTGGATCAGTGATGGTGATTGAACCATTTGTCAGATCGGTCACAGCTTTCGAACGGTCCACATTGCCAGGAGTGATGAGGTCGGTATCTATACTAACCGTTTGGTTAGCAATCGAGATATTTTGTCTAGGCCTGAGTATCCTGTTAATCTTCGGGAAGAACGTTGCAGGATCCCTGTGGTTGACTTGTTTTAATAAGCCATTCCAGTAACTGCTGATAGAAGCAGAGAATTCTTTCTCTAGTTCTATTTTTATTAATTTTATGGTGTGTTTAGTGTTGAAGATTTGTTGTTGATAGTCAGGAGGTCGAATTTTGTAGAGTTTATGAAGTTTGGTGATAAGGTGCGACTTGTTCTTTTGAAGTTTTTTAATTCTTGAGTTGACATATTTCAAAACACTATCTTGCTTTTTAAACTGAGGAACTGTGGACTCAATTGAATTTGTGATTGCTCCGGAAATCTTTTCAATGAGATCGTCGATCTCCGTGATAGAGAGGTTCCTGTCATCGGGAGGTGATAGGAGAAATTCTTTGTCTAGGTGTTTGCAGAATTTTTCCCATTTGGTTGCTTTGATATTGCATTTTATTGAGTCAGTTTTTTGTTGGAGCTGGGTTGGTAATTGAACCGAGAAGATGAGAGCATTGTGGTCACTGTCGTAGTCAGCAATAGGAATTTTACCTTCATTTAGATTGATAAGGTTTAAGTTAGTTATACAATAGTCCAAGTAAGACTTACTTGGGTTATAAGATGCGTCACAGGGTGGAAAGATTTTTGCTCTCAGGTTCGGAGCCATCTCCAATTCCCATTTGGTTAGGTATTTACCCCTATCGTTTACTTTTGAGTCTCCCCAAAGTTTGTGACGAGCATTCAGGTCACCTGCCATCAAGAATGTTGCATTTGGGTTTGAGAGGTCCAGTTTTACGCACAGCGCGTCAAGCTCGTCTCTGAAGGCTTTTTTATTGACAGGAGTCGCGTAAATGCTAATAAAATAAGTCTTCAGTTCTGGGTTATCTGCACTTGGAAGGTTAATAATTGTATATTCAATAGTTTGATTATTACCAGAGGATGGAGAATGAATGACATCATATTTAATGTGGTTTTTAATAGCAATTGCCGTGCCACCACCCTCTTTGCCCCGTGGACGGTCAGTTCTTATTAACGAGTAGTTTTTAAAGGATACTTTGTGTGACTCTTTGAGTTTGGTTTCACAGATAAATAGTACATCAGGATCGTGTTGAGATAGTCTGCTGTTCAATTCAAATCTACGTTTGTTTTTTTGAATTGAGTTCACGTTTATTGACATTAATTTTAGTATACTATTTGAGTTATTTACCGAATTTTGGCTCGTAGTCTGTTGTTGTGTGGACGATGTATTAGTATGCTCCATTGTTGATATTTAAAAATTCAAATAAGTAGTCAATTCTCTTGGATTCATATTCGAGGTTATTCATCCCCGTGTTCATCGTGCGTATGTCTTGAGCTAGGCAGCTGACGCAGCGTTGTAGTTCAACAGCCCAAGCAGGTGGTTCCAGGAAGTTTGTGTTCGGTTGGTTGAGAGAGGGAGGTTGTTGAGCGGCCTCACCTCCCATGAAAGCCTGTCTGAAAGATAGTCCTGGTTGGAGTAGTCTATCAGATGGGGCTGATCTTCGTAGACCTAGGGTCTGTTGGGAACGAGACGATTGAGCTGCCAGGTCCCTTTTAGCTACGTTGGCAAATTTCAGGTAATTACATCCTTGGTAATTTGCGGGGTGGTCGTAGTTACCACAATTTACGCACTTGAGTTTGGATTTATCATCTTCTTTCCTAATTATACACGCATCTTTTTCATGGTTTTCGCCACATTTTACACAGCGGTACTCCATACCACAAGTTGTGAAGCAAGAAGGCTACTATTGACGCTAGCGGGCTACTTGATAGACAGTCGAAATTAGGATAATATAAACATGTATACAACAAAAATCAAAATTTTAAAATCTTTATTCTCAAAATTGGCTGGGCATTTTTAAAAAACCCTTTACAACGATAACACCCTATAAGTATACTACTAATATACTAAAGCTCGTTAATACCCGTGAGTATCCCAGTGTAAGGTCCCCTTGTAAGACGTAATTAGTAACATAATTGCTTCTAAGCTTTTAAAAACGTCAGGTAAGTGAAAAATGTCAGCTTTTGAAAATAAATCACTGGATTAAACTTACATTTTGATATTTGCAATGTTTTAAATGCTTATTGCGTGTCTATTTTTGATATAATGAAAGTATCTTCACTTGTAAAGCTATTATAAATGAATATACGATCGAGTAATAACGTTTCTTTCAATTATTTATACGGCATTACATATTCATACAGTACGATTCCGTTTCGAATGAAAAGCGTCAGTTTTTCATGACTCATAAACCGATATTTGTAAGTAAAGACTATTAATTGGACTTTGTCGAAAAAAAAATAATAATTTTTTTTATTTTAATATTTAAAATCTAAACGACTATAGAAAACGTATCTTTGTTTTGTTTTCAAAAGCACTTATTGGATATTTTAATATATTTTCTAAAAGAGTTTACCCGAAAAATAGTAAAATGTACCAAAGATTTGAACAATAATAATCAAGCTTTAATAGCGTCATAGCTCGTTACCAAGTATGTGTCTAGTAAATATGTTTGAAACTCATTGTATACGGTTTATACATGCGAGTTCATTCTGCAATAAAAAATTGTTTACATTATTTTTATACAATACGGATTTCCACGCGTGGCTTTATAGTTCGTCACCTGTAAGAATCTTACGTAATCTTCGTTTTAACTGAAAATAGTGGAAGGGAGATCTAACGTCCGCACTTCTAACAGTGATCACGTGTTAGCGTTCAATGCTAATTCGCCGCCGTCGTAACATTCCAAAGTCTAGGAAATGTTAACGTGTACATTAGATAGGCGTAAGTAATCTACATTCTTATGGTCACTTGATCGATTGCAAAAACTGACTAATTCAAAAATGATTTTACAGCTAAAATCGTTAAAAATTTTAGTGAGACAAAAATGTATATGCAAATATAGTGAATAAATAGATACATTATTTTTAATATAATTTGAACAGTTTTCTTATGAAACAGATAACTAAGATTTAATGTTCCCACAGCAAGTCTTACAAATGTATTTTATTGTATACACGTATTGGTATTAAATGAATTTATATATTTTTTCTGTTTTTAATATTATGCTAATGTATTTATTATATTGTTCTGCTTCCTCTTTTTATTTGGACTTTGTCCCGTTATAATAGCTTTTCGAAGATATACTTCTTTTGGAGCGTTTGGGAAAATTTGATGAGAGTGAGATTTTTACGAGCGACATGGTAATAATCGACACCACGAAGTTTGTCGGTATTTACGATGCGCGGCAAACGATTTCAAATTTATGGCATGAAGTCGTTTTTCTCTTCTTTTTTTCCTCTTTTTTTCTTTTTTCTCAAGCGGGTCACCAATCCAAGTACTAATCGTACTCAGCGCTGCTTGACTTAATGTTCGAAGCAGGAACTAGTGCTGTCACCGAGCTATGGGCGTTGACGTATTTATTACATATATGTAAAAAAATTTAAATTTCTTTAGCTCCAATGTGCCACGCTTTGCATGCGACAACGTGGTAGATAGGATTACCGGAAGAGAGAGAGAAAGAGAGAATAGAATTATTACTTAAAAAGGCACATGTGTGCAAGAACAATATAACTTCAATTGACGTTTCTTTGTTTACAGGGGTAATATCATATATATTATATTGTATAATAACCCGTACATGTACAGTTAATTAAATTTATAACTTTATTTACAGAGAAACACTTTTCGGCTTATTTATCAACATAATAATTATAATTGTCTTAAAAAACGACAATTATTTTTACAATGACGAAAATATTGCAGCAAGCATTAAAATTTGCGGCATCACTAAAGGGTAGAAAAACGAACGTAATCGCTATAACCTGAATTAGAAAAGAGAAGAATGAAGAATAAGCATTACTACCACAACACATGATGTTTGCAAATGAATATGCAGAATTAATGAAAACAGAGATATTAAAATCATTTAAAAACAACATTCAATCACAGACTCCAAGAAAAAACAGTTTGGATCACAATAATAAAAGAATTAGAAAAGGTATACTTTAATGAAGAGAGTAACATAATGTTCAATGACTTGTATTTAAAAAAGTTAAGAGACAATAAGAGAGTAATGAAAAATAGACTAAAAATGAGCAAATTAAATGTAAAAAAATTCGTGTGTAGACTTATGTACGCACGTAAGAAGTTATATTTCTTTTGTGTAACGAAATATTTTTTTTCGCAGCCTATACGCTTCAGAACGTTCTGCGTTTGTTTATGATGAATACTTTCTTTTAGATACATTTTTGTAACGATAGTAATAGACATTACACTTCCCTACATTAGTTTTTGAGATCTCCAAAACTGAAAAAGAAATTTACATGCATACTGATACTGGACAAAAAGTTGCAAGAAATTATAATTTAATAAGAATTATTGTAGAAAATAATTTATAAATAACTAAGATGAATTCTTTTTTTTATTTCTATTGATAGAATATCAATGCACATGGTTCTTTCCATGTGTGAATAAAAAGAAGACAACGTCTTCTAAAGTCTTTCATGATTTTCATGTCGTCGGCTTCTTCTTATCGTTATTGAAAATAATGCGCTCCCTCTTCCAATAAAATGATTGATAACCTATGCGGAGAGAATAAGCTTTTTAATGCTTTGAATAAATATTTTTTTAGGAATTATAATATTTGTATCTCTTAGAAGCAAGATTATTATTTTTACCTTTTTACAGATTCATGTATGGTTATTAGATGTAACAACAGTTGGATTCTATTAGCATAATAATTTAAATTGGAACTCTACAAAGAATACATTAGCTAAGAGAAATCTTTATATCGGTAATCATTAGGAAATTAAATTTACATGCATAGATCCGTTGCTGGAATGAAGTCTTTTCCTTAGATGTGCTACGGTCTTTGAATGGAATTCAAAATGTAGAGCTGCATACTTAGATAAAACTATTTAAGAAAGTAGTTTATATATGAAATATACAAAATATAAAGAGAGAAGAAGAGTATGTGATAAATTTAAATAATAACAATACAATACATATATTAAAATACTTACTGGTATACCCAATGGAAAAAGACCATTAGGTAGACCAAGGCGTAAATGGGAGGACAATAGTAGTAGGGATATTAGGGAAATGGGATATAAGGATCGTGAATTGAGGGATCGCGCTCAGGGACGAAAACACTGGCGGGATTTAGTATATGCGACAACGAGCTTTCGAGTTCCCAACACCACTTAATAATAATACTACATACATTTTACTCGGTAAAGTATTTTAACTAAAAAGAATATTGCTATCCTACTTACTATTGCATGTTACAATATCAAGAGAAATAGAACGATTGTAATTCATCTTTATTCTTATATTAAAATCAGCAAATTGTTCAAACTGAACGCGTTGCTGATGTCCAGCGAAACCAGGACATCAGCATGACGCTTCTCTGCGCACTCTAGTATATAGTTCTTCACTAACACATAAGCGCATACCGTCGAACGACCAACACGGATTCGATGGTCTTGACCAAAGTCCTCTTGGCCTTCCGCAGAGCTTCAAGTTATAGGTCGATCCTTGGTTTTTTCCCACTGAACCTCGCTCTAAGATAGAGCTTTTAAGCCGCGGTAGCCATAGCCTTCAACATCGCGACATCGCGTGACAACCAATCTACCCTGAAATTCCTGTCCTGGGATTGTTTACCGCAATTAATCTTTTGATAAAATACCAAAAACTTTTTAGGCGTTTTGTTCGCGATTTTGTAACTGTCTTCTAAATGTCTAACAGGATTCACCACCGCTTTTGTCAGGACCCGCACAATTTCAGCAAGCTGCCTCAGGTCCTACTCTTTGTCACACGTAGCTAGCGCTAGTTGCTGCTCAATGCACGACCTTGCCTGGCTTGCTGAGATCTTCCTAGCCGTGAAAGTTGTAGAAGTAGTTGTATTGGGGGAAGAAAGTTTCTCGCTCTCTTTCATATCTCCTTTCTGAGAAGTGCAATCTCTTTTAAAAGGCTTTTATTCTCCCCTGCGATGCTTCTACTTTCGGCCCGAAGCTGGGCTATAGCCTCCGCACTCTTAGCGTCCCCGAAACCTCTAGCACCTAGGAGCCCGTACAGGACTTTCATCACCTCATGAACCTCGAGATGATAACGCTTCATACGTCCTGAGATGTCACTTTTGAGGTTAGCCGATCGCCTTCTTTCGGACTCGGCAACCAGCGTATATTCCCTGGCCAGTTCGAGTAGAATGCTTGTTTCCATGCCCATGCAGGAGTCTTCTCAAAGCCTTGTTTCTCTGGGCTCAGTAAGTCCACAACCTCTCCCTCTGAGGAATAGGTTAAGGGCCTCGCAAACTTAAGCAACCTCCCCAAAATTAGTGAAGCTAAACCGCAGAGCTTGACTCTCTCTGCGGCCCTGAAAACCGTTTGCCACTTCTTCAGGTGACATTCTTCTCTTCCTGTCGCATTTGTTACATCGCAGGCCAGGTTGCCTACCTACGATCTATTGCCTGTAGCATGTACCAGAGCTGAGGCAAGGTCACTTACCCCAAGCTCATGACAGTTTCCTGCTGTCGACGATTGCACCTACCACCACCTAACATTGCCGTGACGTGGCTTTCCCTCTCGCGCCAACTCTAATCTGGAATGCATTTTTTAAATAATAAGAAAATGCTATTCTCCAAATGTTATTTTTCTTGGCACTTTCTATAGTGAATGCCATAACCTCAAAACCGTCACAATTGTCTACAATTATTTTTTTTATAATAATAATAGTAAATAATAAAATATCCATACGACAGCCTTGGTAAAATTCTCTTAATGTTGGTCTAAATTTTGTACCTATGTTACCTAAGTGACTATATATGGACTGTCGAAAAACTTAATTAGTTTCCCTCTAATGTATACCAGGAATGAGAGATTAACTCAATGAAATTTAGATTTTAGTAAATTACATGCAATTTGCTGACCACTCGCTCTCAGACTATTACAATTTTTTGTAACAATAATTTTGTAACGAATTTCTATTGAATCATAATCAGACAAGATAGTGTAATAAAAGAAGTAATAGAAAATGATTGGGAATGAGCGTTCCCAATAGACGGCGACACCCGACAGTTGTCGCGCGATGAAGACACTCCTCGTTCCCCAGCGAATATAGAAGACTCGCCGTAACGCCGGCTACTCGGGCAGCCATTGCAATCGAAGTTTTTTTACGCGTACAACGTGCACACCTGAAAGAAATCTCAGTTTGCTCATTGTCGATCTTATACCATTTGTTTGACCACTCAAGTAATTAATACAGTCTCTCAAAGCCTTACTCAGGAGTATAATACAATCCAGAATTTCTTTTAAGCTTTCTCACTTACGGAAACACAACCACCTTTTTGTAACGGAAATATTTAAAATTAAACCTGCCTATTGTAAAGTGCTCGGCGTCCATCTCACTTTTCTTTTTATTTCCACAACAGAAATATATAACATATATAAATCCTACGAGAGAAACACGTGTGATCAAAAAATTTGTCTGACATTGTTTGTAGAATATAAGACTTAAACAATTTGCAATTAATGTCGTGGGCTTGGTTTATTTAATGTACGAATGAGTGAGATAGGAAAGGATAGATAAATCAATCAACACAATTTTACGCGTTATAAAACACTTGCCTACGCATAAAAACTCTCACGGAATTGAGAGAAAAGCCAGGGCAAGCAAAGGCTTTATTCAAACAAATAGTACAATGTAAATATTACCCTGTAGACAAGTTAAAGAAAGAATACAAGCACTAATTTCGTTGCAAGGGACCTCTTTTTTCTTTACGCTAGAGATCTCTCTTACCTTTGTTTCCACCGCAACTATTCATGATACCACACAATCTAATTAGACACGTTTTCAGTCTTACAAAGGCGCGTTATCCTCGTCGCCAACAACCTTATCTTGGGTGTATTCCGTACCGCTGCAACTCTATCCTTCATTTGTAGACCTGCAAGCACTGTAAAGAGAAACCGCTTTTCACGGTAAAAAGAATGGTTTTGTCCGTGTATAACCCCTTGAATCTTAGTAAATAGCACTGTCCTTGCACAACCTCTTCAAACTTAGTAAAGAGCGCGGTTGTGATCACGCACTACCCTTTAAAACTTACACGTCGGTAGCTCGGAAGCCAACTACAAAGAACAACACAGCTCTCACTAATAAAAGGTTAATATGGCGTCACTTTCCTTTTCCAGAAACGAAAACTTACTCTAGATATCCAGATCTGGTCTGCTTGGTGCGCCCTCGAGATCAAGGCTCCACGCACAAATCTCCCCTCCAACATACCGCAAGACGCACTCGCATGTACCTGTCATGCTAAGGCGGTCCTACATGTATCTCATAACTCAACTAAGGCAGTCGTTACCGATCCTATTTAGGGTTTAATTCTAACCAATCTAATATCTCAACGCCGTCGCTATCTAACCTATACGGCGCGCAATACAAATCGGTCAAATGCCCTAATTTCACCGAACAAGCACAATAATTTAATATTTCAACAAGATGAGAAAAAATTGTATTTAATCTTGAATAATTAAAACTTATCGAAACGCTTATATAATAATGCAAAATAAAGTCATTTCAATCTGATCTGTAATCGAAAAACTTCTTGCTTTTCATTTATGTATCTCGTTTATCTAGTAATTATTTATTAACATAAACAAAGTCAAATAGTGGGAAGGGAAAAAAACAAGATTTCTTTAAAAAGAAACTATGTTAATAATATCGATTAACTTCTTCTAATTTAAAAAACTATATAGATTGCGACTATGCAAAATAATAATATTACGCACGGAATAAATGAATAGATAACATACAGGTTTTTGTCTAATTTGTCCACACGTGTTGAAAGTATCCTTGACAACTGGATAAAGTATGATCTCGATCTTGCTTAAATAGGTTCCCCGTCTGTTGATTCTTTCCTAGTTTCTGTTAAATCACGAAAGATACAAGAAGTCGCTGCGAAGTGTTAACTTAATATCACTTCCTGGCTTACAAGATAGGACCCAGCAATATTTTAAAACTATTTTAGCTTGTTTTATAGTTTTGTATTTATTTAACTAAACATGGTGTATATAAATAAAGTTAGTACTTCAACAGCAATAATAATAATGTAATTCTATGGTATTAAATATATAATAAATAAATTTCGTAAGTATAACATGGCAAAAAATTTTTCAGGACCTAAAGCTTACCTTTTGATTAGAAACCTGAATATTTTCCTCAGTGATTTAAAAGGTACATTTTTATTTCACTTTTATAATGTCTATATTTATGCAATCTCTATTAAAAGAATTTGTCTTACAATTAGATATAACTCATAACATAATGAAATTATTCGCAAACTATTCTTCGCCGTAGCTATTGTGGCTAGGACCAAAAGTAGTCCTAATCTTCGATGATCCTGAAAGTATTAAGGTAAGATTTATCAAATTTACTGCACTTTACAAGCGATTTGCCCGTATAAAATTTTCTTTTAATTCCCCTTTTTTTTATATCAATTTTTTGTTTCTTTTTTATTTTTTATCAAAAATTTATTTAAAATTAAATAAAATTTCTTTTTATCTATTAAAAGTAAAAAACATTTTGTATTATTTTTTAGGGAAGCGATACTGAAGCTAATACACTTTCATTTTTATTTTTAATGTTAGCCACGTTTTCAGACATTCAAGTACGCACAGATTGCACTTAAGCAGTATCTTATTTTTCATTATCTTTCAAAAATCAATTATATTTTCATACAAAACTTGTATCATGTATTCAGCTTTTTCGATTGCAGAATCTAGTATACGAAGAGTTGTACGATTTGTACGGCTCAAGCGATCCGATAGATGTTCCTATTACAATGGAAGATATTAAGAAAATGAAATATTTGGATTGAGTCATCAAGGAAATATTACGTCTTTTTCCTCCAGCTCCATTTATTGCACGCAAACTATATAGGTATACAAAAGGTATATTTACATATAATAAAATATTTTTGGTATATTTTTTTTTCTATTGACATTACTGTCTTATGTTAGAATAATATGTATTTATTTATTTCATTAAGTGAACGACAATGTGATAATACCAAAAAATTGTCATGTAGTTGTTGCAATATTTTAACTTCATCGAAAAGATAAATATTGGAATGATCCTTTAAGATTTAACGCGGATCGGTTCTTGCTGGGAAATTATAACTCGAAATGTTTCATCCCGTTCAGCTTGGGATAAAGAGGATGCATAAGTAAAAGCGCATCTTTATGCATTCTTGAAATAGTATTCTAAAAAATTTATTAGCAAAGTACTTGTTTATTTATTATTACTTTTTTAAGTCAAATATTTGACATAGCCCAAATAAAAGCAATCGCTGCTAGTTTATTGAGAAAATTTACTGTTCGAATAAACGATCTCGTAACAGTTGAAAATGTTAACATAAAATTCAGAATAACTTCGCAACCAACTGAAACTAAATTCTTGAGATTTAACAAGCGATAATATTTATCATTTTTGTCGATACTATTTTTCCAATAAAATAATTGTAATAATTAACTGTACAAATAAAAAATAATTTTTAAAAACTATGAGTTTCCAGTTTTCATTAAGGATATCGGTATTCGTATTCTTAGCAATAAAGTATACAACATCACAAATAGACTGAAAAATAAACACATTAAATTAATAATTAAGTATTTTACAAAATAACTCAAGAGATACTTAAGTTGCTTTTATCGATAATTTCGGTATAATGAGGATATTTGATTTTATTCATAGAAGTAAAATTTTTTATCATATGGTAATTTTTAAATTTAATATAAAGTTATTAGTTTTGAGTAAGTCTTTTTTCTGCATCTTCGAGTTTGATTCTCACTGTCCGAACGGTGTCAAAAAATACGCTGCTCGATTCGATCCATTCCTTTCGTTACGGCTTTACGTAACCGCTTTCCTACTTCGAAGTAACGATAATAAATCAAAAAAAAATTCATGCGTGCAGTTCACACGCGGTAGAAGTGAATTCTCCATAAAACTAAACTTCTGTCGAAGGACAAATGAGAAATCGATAAGGTAAGTAATACATCTCCGATTCGTTTTTAAAAACTTTCATTATTTTTTCAGAATAAAATTTATATTTTGGAGTAATGAACGTTTTTTTATATAATAGCCTTATCGGGACCATCTTTCGTACTATAGCTGTATGAGATAACTGTGCGAAGTCGCAGTATTTATTCAAGACATTTATTTAAATAATAATACACACGAATTCGCAGCAAGTTAAGCCACAATCTAGTGATAATTTGGATAATAAGAATCTGATGCTATTTTTGTATGATTGATTGACTGATTGAGAAAAAAAGTAATTACTTTATACTGAATACAAATTATGTGAAATAATGTGAAAAACGAAGAGAATATATGTAGTGATACGTAGACTCCGATATCGATACCCTTAGCATACTTTCTGTTTCTCCTTGTCTTTTAGAGGAAGCCCAAAAATTAAAAATTGAAGTTCCCTTTTAAGCCAGTCAAAAAGAGCCAAACTTCCAAAATTTCTTATCAGCCTGCGAATTTGATCTAAGGGAAACTTGACGACGCTAATTCGAGTGGTACAATTTGTGTTGCAACTTGATGTGTAAGCTTTAAAAAAAGGGTAAAAAAGGGTAAAAATTGGTAAAAAATAGCCTTTTCTTAGAATCTAGGCATTTAATCAAAAAAAGTTTTATACGAAAGTTGCAGAGAATTAAAAAATACATAAAAATTGTTGTATAGTTTATCTTCGTATTTGCACAAATAAGCGAGAAATATTGGAAAAAATATGGTTAAAATAATTGTAAGAGTGGGGAAGCAAGTTCCGCCTCTCAGTCGGCTTTTACACGCAAACGGGCTAGTGTGCGTGCGAGCGTCCGTGTGTACTAATACACAAACGAAGGATCTTCGGTAATCTTCGGGTCTTTCGGCCTTAAATGCAAGTGCGACTGAAAGAAGAAACCGATATTTCTCCCTTTCTATATGTTTAGGCGATAGCGAGTATTTTTGTCTTGGCCGTCGATTGTTAAGCGTTCTGTATACGAGTGCGAGTGAGACAATAAACCGATATTTCTCTTTTTATATTTTTTCTTTCGATAGCGAGAATTTTTCGTTTTGGCAATCGAGTGTCGTGCGTTTTGTATATTTATATATATCGGCGTATAAGCGCGGCGTTTTTTTATTTATTGTCAAAAATTATGAATTTTGAATAAAAGAAAAACAATAATTCATTTTAACAGAAACTAATATTATTTAGTTGAGAGTAAAAATAATGAATTAATTTTGTGTCTCGCTATATAATTAATTAGTATTAATTGATATAAATTTAAAAAAACTGGTGTGTGTACTTATGTACGCACGTCAGAAGTTATACTTCTTTGGCGTACCAAAATTAATATAGCATCAACAACCTCAAAAATAACTGCCAAAAAAAGAAGTATAATATCTTTTATTTATACCTGAAGAAGAAGAAGGGTTTTATTAAAAAAAATAAAAAATAAAATAAGAAATAAAAAATTAAATAAGAAATAGGAAATAAAATATTCATCAAATAATCAACTTCTTCTTCTTCTTCTACTTTCTTTAGTTTAGGCAAGTTGCCTATTCCGTAACGACGTTTTTCTGCCTATTGCACTGTTAAATTGTCGCACCATCGTTTTCGTGGGCGCCCTGTTCTTCTGCGGCCTACCGGTGACATATCCCGTGCAATTCTGACAATTCTTCCGTTGTCCATTCTGTTGATATGTTCGTTCCATTCTTTTTTTCTTTTTAGTATCCACTCGTTAATGTTTTCCACTTTGCATGTTCTTCTTATATCTTCACTTCTCTCTCGTTCCAGTAGTGTTTTTCCAGCTATTCTGCGAAGAACTCTCATTTCGGTTGTCTCTAATAACTGTTTCGTTTTCGCCGTGTCTGGTCGAGTTTCTTCGGTATGTGACATAATAGGTCTTACAATTGCCTTGTAAATTCTTGCTTTGGTCTCTATGTCAATGTTTTTGTTTCGCCATATTGTGTCATTCAAACAACCCGCTATTCTGGATGCCTTCATTGTCTGTTCTCTTACCTCTGCTTGAACATCACCATATCCTGAGATTTCTATTCCTAGGTACTTAAATCTCATTTCCTGCTGAATAACCTTCCCTTCAATTTCCAGTTTGCATCTTAACGGTGTCTTTGATGTTGTCATGCATTTTGTTTTCTGGGCCGATATTTTAATGTTGAATGATTTGGCTATGCAGTTAAATCGGTGTAGTAGACGTTGTAGATCATCCTCATTTTCGGCCACTAATACAGCGTCATCAGCATAGCATAGGATGGTTATTTGTTCGTTGCCCATTTTATATCCTTTTAGCAGTCTTACGTTTCTTATTATTTCGTCCATAATGATGTTAAAAAGCAGGGGACTTAGGGAATCCCCTTGTCGGATACCACGACCTGCATCAATCGGTTCAGTCAAGGCGCCATTTATCTTTGCTTGGATCTTATTGTTTCTATAGATGTCCTCTATGGTCTTGATAAGATTTTTCGGAATTTGCCGGTTATAAAGAAGGTGTATAACATCCTTTAACTGCACTCGGTCGAATGCCTTTTCCAAATCAATGAAACACATATATGCTGGTCTGTTGTATTCAATTGATTCTTCTGTTATTTTTCTTATGATGAAAACCGCGTCTGTGCACGATCTGCCTGATCTGAATCCCTGCTGTTCGTCTTCTAGATTAATTAAGCTGTTAATTTTAATCTTTGTTGTTAGTTTTAATGAAGTGTTTAAAAGATTTATTCCCCTGTAGTTTGTAGGCAGCTTTTTGTCTCCTTTTTTAAACATAACTATAGTTGTGCTAGTGCGCCATTCGTCAGGTATTTTGTGTTGGCATAGTATTTTTTGGATTAGGAATGTTAGTTTTATTGTGAGACGTTGGCCACCATATTTTATTAACTCGTTTTGGATGCCATCTTGCCCTGAGCTCTTCCTATTCTTTAGTCTTCGAATAGCTGTTTCTACATCACTGGACTCAATTTGTATTTCTAATAAATCGCCAGATTTGTTTTTGGAGTCCATAGAAGTCACTCTCTATTCTTTTCGAAAAAATCTCCTAATAATTTTGCTTTGTTTGCCTTACTAATGTCGCTGTTTGATTCCGGATTCGTCTATACGTTTCGTATGACTCAGGTGTTCCTAATGTCCTATAGTTAAGGTATGCCATTTTCTTTTTTTTGCATATTTCCTTAATCTCTGGGCGGAACCAAGGAGTTTTGATCATTCTAGCCCGGTTTTTTACAGTTCGTGTTCCCAGGGCTTCATATGCAGCTTCTAAAATGTTGGTTCTTAGTTTCTTCCAGGCTATGTTTATGTTATCTTCTTCTTTTATTGGGTTTTTTTCGATTTTATCCTTCAACCTGTTCTCGTATAGTTGTTTAGTTGGTAAGTTCCATTGTGACTCGATGTTTATTTTCGATTCTTGAGTTGCTCGGGCAAGATTTCTTTGGGGTTTAAACTTCGTTCTTATCTTTGCTAATAGCAAGCTATGATCGCTTCCTTCATTCGCGGAATTTAACGTCCTGATATCTAATATTTGGTTTGGTTGGACGTATCTGTTGGTAACAATGTAATCATTTGTAGACCTAAAGCCTCTGGTGTTGCTGTATGTAAATTTATAGTGTTCCTTATGATTGTAAAATGTATTATTAATCCTTAGCTCGTTAAATGTGCATAGCTGTGTCATTAGTTCTCCATTGTCATTTAACACGTTTTCGTTGAACCTTTGTTTTATTCCAGGTATTATTTCCTTTCCGATGCGGGCGTTAAAATCTCCAAGGATTATCATTTGTTGGTTACTTGGTAATGATTCGACTAAATTTTGTAGTTGGTCGTAGAAGGCTTCTCTTTCTTCTTTCGGTTTATTATCTTCGGGTGCATAAATTGACACTATATTTAATTTTTGGTCTTCCGCTTTCATTTTTACAACCAAGATACGCGAAGATACGTAGCTACATTCTTTTATGTTATTTTGATACTTCTTAGACACTGCGATGGCTACCCCTTCTTTTGCCCTGATTTGTTTTTCGACTCCACTATAGACTACTAAGTAGTCGTCGTACTGTATTTGCCCTTTGCCTTTCTGTTTGGTTTCTTGTAAGGCGCAAATATCGATGTTATTATCCTTCAGTTCTTTCAAGGTTTCTTGATCTTTATTTTTAAGTGATTTTATGTTCCAGGTAGCCAGACGCATTATGTGTTCTTTTTTCCAACTCTTTGTCCTTTTTCTTGCTTGGGTCGTCATCTTTGAATCCGTCCTGTTCCGAGGTAAAAACTCTTTTCTATGAGCAAATTTCTTTTTTTACGTTGGGTAGGGAGCTAGCCTGATCCAACAACCTTCCTCCTTTTCCCGGGGCTTAGGACCGGCAACATGATCGCTGATTTCGATGCTCCCATCGATCATGCAGGCGGAGTTAATAATAAACTTTGAGCTAAATTTTCTACGCAACGTGCAATACGTAAATATTGTTCTTCATCCCACATTAATGTCGGTTAGTGCGCCGTAAAACACTCTTCTACAGGAATGTGTTCGCTGACATCATTTTGTCCAACTTTGTCGTGAATTTGATTATCACTAAAATATTAATCAATAATTTTAATGTCGTACATTCTATACAATGGAGACGGTATTAAAAATTGTTGCCAAGCTTTAATTGTACGCTTGTTAGCAATGCCATGTAAGTAACTAGATCGGTCAATTTTCTTACGTTTAATATGTACATTTATACAATAATAGTTATCGGTATTTCTTTGAAGAGATTTTACCATTGTATTAACTGAAACAGGCAGGTTAATTAATTGACCATAACTGGCGTATATACCATACACATGTCTCAAACGTCTGATCTGCATAAAAGAAATACGAGGAGAAATTATACTTTTAAAAACTAAATATAAAAGTGGTAGATGCTAAGGTACATCTGGATATTTGAAGCCGTTATATGTTGATATTGGAGGAATATTCTTCTTGTTTAAAGCTTGTATGCATGTATTACAAAGCTTAGTATTTTCCATAGGTACATTAGATATAAATTGTATTAGAATATCCTTATGTTCATTAGATGGCTCTTTTAAATCCTTTTTAAACCACAGTCTGTCACATACTGAGCATGGATGTTCAAATGAATTGCCCAAGACTTTTATTTTAAATTCCTTATGAGCTCGTTTAAATTGATGATAATTGCTATATAGTAAAGAAGGATCTAAATCCATATCAATTTGCTCTCAAATGGAATGATTAATTACTAACTGGTCTGAAGAGTTAGAATAAATAGAGGGTACATCTGATTGAGGTAATTCCTGATCCATTATTGTGTCTTGGTTTAACGAATTGCGTTCTTCATCCGGTACAATGTCTTGATTAGACAATACATGTATAATCGAAGCATCAGCTAAATATTGATTATTTCTTGCTTGAGATCGTGAACTTTGCTCCATGATTGGTAATCTAATGTTTTTTGATGTTATACGATTATGACACGGCATACAAGAATTTTCCATATGCACATCAGCTTGCACAGTAATATAGTTGCGATAGTAATCTTTTGCAGTAGACAACGATGCATCTTGAAGAAGTAAAAGTAAAAAATAAAGACCAAATTCCCAAACGTACCAAAAAGAAGTATAAGTTCAAAAATAATAATTAGCAGTAATATTAGTTATTGCTGTGAATTTTAAATTGTATATATTTGTACCGTTAATCATAGGCTAAACCAATAGTTCAGAAGCCACTAGTAAATTCGAAGTCGATGGGGCACATAAAGTTTCATTCGCAGACAATTGGATTTCTTGAAAAAATAAATGTAAAATAAATGTTAAATAAAATAAATGTAAGTAACTTCAAATTACTTTAAAACATAAGAACCAAACAAAAAAAATAAATATTTAGCAATAATATTAGTTATTGCTGGGATATTTAAATTATTTAAATTTGTACCGGTAATCACAGGCTTAGCTGATGGTTCGCAAAGTAAATTAGAAGTATACGGAGTACATAAAATTTCATTCGCAGGTAATTCATAACCTTTTTGAATAATTTTTCTTCGCAGCAAAGAACCCTACAAAGTTTGGCATTAGCGTGCATTATGTTTTCCTTATTTTCCTTATTCCTTTTCCTACGAAGACGATAATCTCTACATTTCTCTGCATTAGTTTTAGGCATATTGAAAACTAAAACAGAAATTTAAATGTATACTGATCCTGGTCAATAAAAAGCTGCAAGAGATTATAGTTTAATAATAACTTCAAAATTAAAATAATTAAAATAATTAAAATAAAATAAATAAATTTTTAATAGGTAATAATAAATAATTAAATTTAAACTATAGATAAATTTGAATGCTTAATCTCAATTTTTTTATTGTTGCTAAGGAAAATAATTGAAGTTCTAATTGAAGGCACTATTGTTTTATTAATTTGAATCGAAACGTAACTAGCAACTTTCTGTACGATTTACTGGCCAATATTTAGAGAATCTGGTAACTTAGGCCACACAAAATTTACTTCTCCATCTTCATTGTTTTCAATATGAAATAACTACAATTTTCCCGAATAGCATTATATACTCTACATTTGTAAATAAAATAAAATATAACTTCAATAAAAACTTTAATAAAATAAAGATATTAAATACAATTTAAATAAATAAAATACAATTATTAAAAAAATTAATAAAATAAAACAACAAATAAGAAAAAAGAAAAACACTTGGTTAATTCAATACTATGTAAAATACTATATTTGGTCGTAAGGAAAAAGCCTTGTAGCATAAAAGCTCTTGTTGATAAATTAAATATAATAAGGAATTGCGGTTTTAACAAAAGTTTAAACACGAATCTCACCTCATGCTCGCTTCGCTTGTATACAGATTCAACAAAAAGATTCCCCTCGTTTATTGAAGTATAATAAATACTTATTCTTTTCTTATTTCGCTTCCAGCTTGAATATCTTTAGTCGTCACTTTCTTTGTAAATTCTTCGCTGGTTATCTAAGACGTGTCGTCGTTTGCGTCTAGTGGAAGAATAAGGACGAGTGCTTTGTGTAATAGACCCAGCAGGGTGTGCTAAGCAACGGTTTGAAGAGTGGGGAGGGATGATACCAAAATTTCGATATTTTCAATATTTTCGAAATGATTGTGCCACCTATTTTGAATATACGCTAAGAATCTATAATCTTTTTAAACGGTACATAAATCGTTATTACGTTGAGTGCCTCACGAATTTTGGAGGAAATCTTTGTCAGGCTACGCTCGGTATTTAGTATTGAAAAAGAAGTATAACATCGAAACAATAAAAAAAATTCATGTTGCACAATACGTTTCCATTCTTTCATGCTAAATTCTCCATATTTTTATAATTAATTACATATTATCTATGAAAATGATAACATATTTTTATTATTATTATTATTATTATTATTATTATTATTATTATTATTATTATTATTATCATTATTAATTTTCCTTGTTACTTATTAATTTTCCTAGTTTATTTTTTAAATAATGTTATTATTACATTCTTAAAATTATTATTATTATTTTTATATTTACATAGATTATAGTTGATAAAAAAACCTGTTCCTCTTTCCTGCTTGATAATCAATAATATTTTCTAATGTAAGAAGATTATATTTTTTTCTATTATATTTTTATTCTCATTTATTTATTGAAGTTATTTAATTTTATATAAATATATATATATATATTTATTTATAGCGTGACCAGGTAAATAGGAGGGGATTTAAAATATTAGTAGATAAGCTACTAATTATTTTTTTCTATTAAGTTAACTAAATAACTTCAAAATAGAAAGGAAAATATTTTCAATCGATCAATATATTATATATAAGAAAGAATAAAAAAAATAAAAAAATATAAAAATAGATAGATCAGTCCCATTAAATGTAAGAGAGGTATATCGAATTACTTTATGCGTCAACAGCTATGGCGCGGTTACAAATTATTTCTCACTCTATCATTTAAGTAAAGCAGCGCTGAGTACGTTTAGTATTTGGATGAGTGACCCGATTGAGGAAAAAAGGGAAAGAAGAAGAGAAGACAACTTAACGCCGTAAACTGGAAATTGCTTTGCCGCGCGTTGTAAATACCGACAAACTTCATGTTGTCGTGTTTACAGACGCTTGGAAAAAATCACTCCCCATTACATTTTCCCCAACGCTCTAAAAGAAGTATAATTTTAATAATAATATGTAATCATTTGGATAATTGATCTGTAATTAATTATAATAATATCGGAAGTGTGATATGAAATACTAGAAAACGTATAGTGCAATGTGAATGTTATTGTTTTTTTTTTGAAGTAATAATACTTTTTCAATAATAAATAACGAGCGTTGCCTGACAAAGATTTTTTTCAAAATTCGTGTAGTATTCAACGTTATAACGATTTATATACCATTTGTTACGATTAAAAATTCTTAGCATATATTCGAAATATGTGGTTCTATCATTATGAGAATGTTTATAATATCGAAATGTTTTTATCGACCATCCCTACTCTTCAAACTCTTGCTTAGAACGCCCTGCTGGGTCTATTTACCAAAGACACTTGTCCTATTCGTACAACGTTTTATTTCAATTATTAAATACGGTGATGATTAATATTAAAAAACTGTAATTATCTTCAAAAATATTATTCAAAAAATTAATTATTTGGTAATATTAGTAATAACAGTGATTTTTTTTAAGTTAATTGAGGTATGTATTATTATTTATTAGTTTTTTGAGGTAAACTGAAGCTTGTATTATTATTTATTAGTTTTATTCGTTTCATTTTTTTTTACAGTGATCATCAATATAGGTTGAAAATGAATAAACTGGATAACATGTTTACGATTTTTTGTATACCTTAACCATATGATGACAATTTTTTTATTTGAATCTAAGCATACCGTTTAATTACAAATTTTTCTCTTTATCCTGATATTATAACAAATGATAGTAAGTAGAATAACTTATAGTTCAGTTAAAATACTTTACCGAGTAAAAATTATGTATAATATTATTTTTTAATTCAATTGATGGGGCTCTGCTTCTCTTTTTATATTTTTTTATTTCCTGCATAAGCTACTTTCTTAATTAAGTTTATTTATGTATGCGACTCTACATTTTATATTCCAATCAAAAACCGTAACACATCCATAAAAAAGTCTTCATTTCAGCAGCAGATTTCTGCATATAAATTTCATTTTCCCATGGGATAACGATATAAAAATTTCTTTAAACTAATGTCTCCTTCGTAAAAATTTTATGTGAATGTGAACACACAATTATTTTTCGCAGCCTATAAGCTTTACAACTTTTAGCGTTTGATTGTGATGGATACTTTTTTAAAATATATTGTTATAACGATAGAAATAGGCATTACACTTCTCTGCATTAGTTTTAGACAAAACTCGAAAACTGAAACAAGAATATAAATGTACACTGACACTGGTCAAAAAGCTTCAAGAGATTATAGTTTAATGCGGATTATTTTTTCCCAGTGTGATAAAAAAAAAATGGTTTCATCAAAAATCTTTCATGATTTCAATATCGTCGGCTTCTTCTTATTATTGTTAAAAATAATACACTCTGTTTTCCAGTAAAATGATTGATCATCTATGCGAAAATAATAAGTTTTCTAATGCTTTGGCTAAATATTTTTTAAGAGAATTTTCAAGAAAATTATAATATCTTTTTCTTTCAGAAGAAGACAGAGAAATACGCTGTCACTACTTCTGTTTCATCTAGTGCTAGAATCTGCTATCAAAGAATTGCAGAAAATTAAGGATGGTCTGCAGCTGAACAGGGCAATGCGACTGCTAACGAATGCGGACAATATTTCTTTGTTAGGGAACAATAAGAAGAAATTAGTTAATATCACAAGAACATAACTGGACCAAACAAGAAAACTAGTGTTGCAAATAAGCGTGGAAAAATACAAATATATAGTCACAGATAGAATGCTAAATTTTCATAATATCGGAAATTCTGTCGTAAGTGATAAAATTTATGAATGGCCTGAATGGATGAAAAACGACCCGCGTATAAAATACTTACTGGTATACCCAGTGGGAAAATACCATTGGGTAGATCAAGGGATAGATTAGAGTACAATACCAGGAAGGATATTAAGGAAATGGGATATGATGATCGCGAAAAATGGGATCGCGCTTAGGAACAGAAAAACTAGCGGGATTTTTTATATACGGCAATGAGCTATCGAGCTCCTAACGCCACCTAATAATAATATTACTCTATATAACATGTCTTCTCTTTTTTTCAGCTTGGCAATAAGAAGGCACGCACAAGCACACATATATACAACGCATAGTAAAAAAGAGTAAGAAGGCTACGATGCACCGCACAAAATAGAGACCGCGATATTAGGAAACACAGTATACTTTAATCTACCTCATTATTTCGCAGGCTAAATCCAATAGATTCATATGTATGTCTTTTTTTAATGATCATTTTCATTTTTAATCGTCATTTCCGTTTTATCGAATGCGTATTATCGGATTTCAATCATAACGATCCTAATGATGTTTTCACGTGAAAAATTACAATAAACACTCAGTATTCAATGTAAAAATAAAAATATAGAAAATTATGATTGGGAATTAAGCAGACAGCAAAAAAGTTGAAAAAATAAACTACTCATTTTAAAAATATAATTTTTAAAGTCTTAAAAAAGCACAACTTCGCCTACATGATCGTAAGGGTCATGTTGCCGGTCCAAAGCCCGGATAAAGGAGGAGGGTTGTTAGGTTAGGTTAGCTACCTGCCTGACGTAAAATAAAGCACAAGCTCGAAGAAACCACAATGCGCCTCGGAATAGGACGGATGCACTGATGACTGAATTGGAAAAGAAAAAACATTACCAGGATTGCCTCTTGGAATGTAAAATCCCTTAATAACAAAGAACAAGAAATTCTAAAAGAACTTGAAAATCAGAAAATAGACATTGCTGCACTCCAAGAAACGAAGAAGAAAAACAAGGCCAAAGAATATACGGTGAATATATTGTGATATACAGCGGCGGAGAAAAGAGCGAACGAGCTAAGGAGGGTGTCGCCATTGCCTTACATAAAAGATACATCAACCAGATCGAAAGATTTAAACACATATCATCACGAATTGTTCTGCTCGAGTTGCTGATGATTCGTCCCCACTTAATATCTGTCCATTTATGCACCAGACGAGAATAAACGAAGCAGAAACGTGAAGACTTCTACAAAGAACTTGAGCGTATCATTGAATCACTACCCCCGAAGGAACGAGTAATAATATTAGGGGACTTTAACGCTCGCATTGGTCACTAACCGATCCCCGGCATAATGCAGAGATTCCATGAGCAAACACTGAATAAGAACGGAAAACTCATGATAGACTTCTGCTCCCTAAATGGATTTAGAATCACAAACACATTTTTCAACCTCAAAGAGCAACACAAGTACACTTTTGGCAACATACGGGGTCAACGCTCAACCATTGATTATATCTTAACCAATAGTTATATACCATCATCTGAAATCTTGGATGTGAGAACACTTAACTCAGCCGACGTTGGAAGCGATCACAGTCTACTTCTTGGTAAATTTAGAATCAAATGCCACCACAAAAGAAAAGATCAAAGTCACGTAACAAACGAAGAAACAATAAAGATAGATACTTTCTTGGATACAACAACACGAGAATTATAGAAAAGACGTTTAAGACAAAAAATCGAACTAAACCCAGCTGATAATCGTGACGAAGAAAACACTATATGGCTGAAACTAAAAACAAACATAAAAAGCGCGGCCATAGAGGCATTGGGAACCAAGAAATGTAAAAAACGAGGCGTCGCAAAAAATAAAACTCCATGGTTCTGCGAAGAGATAAAAGAACAATGTAAGAAAAAAAGCAAGCCTATCTTAAATGTCTAACAACTAGAACTGCCTAGTCTTACAACGCATACAAAAATATCAGGAACGAAACTGGTACGCTAGTTAGAAGAATGAAGAACATGCACTGCGAAAAGTTCTCAAAACAACTAGAGAAGGACTTTTACGGTTTCCAAAAACAAATGTGGAGATTCATTAGAAACCAGAAGAAAGAAATTACGGAATTAATACCAGTAAGCCAAATTGATAAAGAAACATGGACCGCATATCTAAAAGACCTATACAAGGATGACCAACCTAACACAACACAAGGTGTCCCAGATATCATGATAAATAATAACATCTCTATCGACGAAGCTGACATGAGAAAAGCACTATATGGATTGAAAAACAGGAAGAGCTCTAGTCAAGACGGCATCGCAAATGAACTCCTCAAATACGGTGAAGAAAGATTGGTTCAGGAGTTGACGATTCTCACACAAAGTATCCTCGAACAAAAAAATATTCCGGACGAATGGAGAACAAGCATAATGATTTTACTCTTTAAAAAAGGAGATAAAAAACAGCCCGGGAACTATAGAGGAATAAATCTGCTATGCACTACCTTGAAATTAGTCACCAAAGTAATCTCAAATCTTATCAGTGAAAGGATAACACTAGCTGACGAGCAACAAGGGTTCAGACCTGGACGATCATGTACAGATGCAGCATTCGTCGTCAGACAAATAACTTTAAAGTCGATAGAATACAATAAACCGGCGTTCATCTGCTTTATAGACCTAAAAAAAGCGTTCGATAGGATACGACTAACTGATGTGGTTCATCTCCTCTATAACAGACAAATACCAAACAACATCATAAAAACAATAGAAGATATTAGGGGGACCGGAAAGTAATGTCGTTTCTGCGCATGCCAATACTTGATTGTCATTTGTCAGCTCATTGTTTGGTTCAGAGGCGTACCAAAGACATTGTGAGGTTATAGTGATTTCTTTACTTATAGACAATTGAATTACAATTTTTTTTTGTAATTTTGGGTAAAATGGCCAGCCAAATACCAGAAGAGGTACACATCCGGCATTGCATGCTCTTTGAGTTTCGCAAGGGAAATAACGCAACAGTTGCTACCAAAAACATTTGCGATGTTTATCCAAATGCACTGGACATTCGTAAATGCCAAAGGTGGTTTTCCAAGTTCAAATCGGGTAATTTTGATCTTTCCGACTCGTATCGATCAGGAAGACCATCAGCGTTAGACAACGACGTGTTAAGGGCGGAAGTGGAAGCAAATCCGTGTCAGACGATCGAGGAATTGTCAAACAGTCTCAACCAACCTTGGTCGACCATCCAAGAACATTTAAAGCAGATTGGGAAAGTAAGCAGAGCAGGTGTTTGGGTCCCGCATAATCTGTCCGAACAGAATAAGGCTAACCGATCAATCACATGCAACTTATTGCTTCAACGACACAACACAGAAGCGTTTTTTGATCGCTTGATCACAGGAGATGAGAAATGGGTCCTGTATGATAACCCAAAACGCAAAAGGCAGTGGCTCTCTCCAAATGAAATCCCTCGGAGTACTGCTAAGCCAGGTTTACACCCCAAAAAAGCGCTTTTGTGTGTTTGGTGGAGTATTCGCGGCATTGTTCATTTTGAATTACTGAAACCTGGACAAACTGTTACTGCAGACCTCTACAGCGAACAATTGCAGCGAGTCAATCAATCTTTAATTGAAAAGTGGCCAGCGATTGTCAACCGAAAAGGCGTCATTCTCCAACATGACAATGCAAGACCGCACTGCGCAAGGCGAACTCTAGAAAAAATTAATGAATTGGGGTGGGAGGTGCTGCCTCATCCACCATATTCGCCCGATGTTGCACCATCGGATTTCCACTTATTCCGAGCGCTGCAACACTTTTTAAGTGGCAAAACATTTGCAAATTTGGATGATATCCAAAATGCCATCTCTAGATATTTTGCCGAAAAACCAATTAATTTTTATCGATCAGGGATTGAAAATTTACTCACTAGATGGCAAAAGGTTATTGACAATGATGGGGAATACATCATTGATTAAAAATAAAGACTCGTTAAAAATGTATGTGTTTGTATTTAGCGTAAGAAAACGACATTACTTTCCGGTCCCCCTAATATATACCAGAACAACAACATACAGGCAAAGATAGATAACGAACTAACAGAACCCAAACACTGGGAAGAGGCATTAGAACGGGTGACTCATTGAGCCCGCTACTATTCAATATTATCATGGATGAAATTATAAAAAAAGTCTGTAGATAGAGAGGTTATGGGATGGGAGATAAAGAACTAAAAATCATGCAGATTTTCAGACGACGCAGTTTTAATAGCGGAAAATGAAGACGATCTGCAGAGACTTCTACATGAGTTCAACACAATAGATCAATCTCTTTGGATGGTATTATCTACATCCAAAACTAAGTGCATGACCACATCCAAGATACCCCTTAGATGTAAATTGGTGGTTGATGGGAGCATTATACAACAAGTGATGAAGTTTGACTACTTAGGCATAGAAATTTCCAGCTTTGGTTAAATAGAAACGGAAGTAAGAACACAAGTGGTTAAGGCAACAAGAGCTGCGGCACAACTCAGTGACACCATATTCCGCAACAAACATCTCAGAATAGACACAAAAAGCCGTATTTACAAGGCCACTATAAGACCCATACTAACATATGCGGCGGAAACAAGACCCGAGACATCTAAAACCCGCCAGATGATGGAGGCAGCGGAAATGAAAATAATCCGGAGAATAACCTGAAAATCTCTATGGGATATACAAAGAAGTGAAGCCCTCAGAAGAACATGCTAAATCGACAACAACAATGATTGGGTATTGGAGAGGAAATTTCAGTGGAACGATCACATAACCCGAATGACAGGGGACCGAATTTTGAAGATCGCTAGGGATAGATCACCACTAGGAAAACGAAGCTCAGGAAGACCACGAAAACGATGGGCGGACGATATACCTAGAAGAAGCGAGTTGCGATGAAGAACAGGCAATATGCCTATCTGGACGCAGAAAGAAGAAGAAGAAGAAGAAGAAAAGCACATTTTTTATACATCGTTTGTTTAATTGCAGTTCGAACAAGAACGAGAAAATTTTTTTTTTTATTAACAAATTTTTGCATTCTTTAATATAATGGGTACCTGAACCCTTAACACACTTATATTAGCGATTGAAATACTTCTTAGTGTAACCGTTTTCTGGGCACCTTTAGCAATAAACAATTTTTTTTTTATAGCTGGTTCAATCTTAACTATAGTATTATTTAGGTAGCATATAATAATTTCTTTATTTTCCCAGCCTTACAGCAATGTATAGTGACTTGGTTTACATTTTGTTCCTTACTTACATTTATTCCTTAATCTAACATATTCCTAAACATAACAAACTCCTCCTTATCTCTATCTTAGTATTTCTTGTACTTTCCCTTATCCTACTTCCTCCAATTCATACCCTTTGATTTTGTTATTTATTAGCCTCCTTCCATTGATTGTCCAAACTTCTTAGCTATCCCTCCAACCTATCGTTCTTTTTACCCTCTAGTAGCTTCTCTTTCTTTAATTCTTTTCTCTTTACTTTCTGGCATTTCTCTATGAGGTGTTTCAGTGTTAAAGTTTCTGTGCTGCTCAGTGAGCATCTTTTTTCCCTTTGTTCTAGCCAATACCTGTTGTTCTCCTCTATATTTCCGCACCTCGCCCTCGCTAATAACTTCCTCCTCTCGTTTTTGTCAGATATTCTGGTTTCGTAGTCGTCCTTATCTGCGCATATCTCGGATTATATCTCGCTTCCTTTATTTTGTTATTTTGTATCTGTCCCTTTTCTCTCTATTCCTCTCTTCCAACAGCCCATTTACGTCTATTTCTTGCTGTCTCAACCGCTCTATTCCTAACTAGCTGTACCCGTTTTCTTTTGAGGAAATCCTCTATCTTCTTACTGATTTTGGTTTTACTAATTTCTTTTTCTTTCTCCTTCAAACTCTATTTGACCAGTGTCCTACCCTTTGCTTTTCATACTCCATCTTCGAATCTTAACGCACGTTGTCCAGCTCCTATTCTAATCTTATCTCTCTTTGTTTCTTGAGAATTATATATCCTGGCGTGTAATAATCCATCCCCAAACACCAGCGAATGTACTTCTGCTGTACTCTCTCCAGTTCAGTCCTTTCCGCCCAATCGAAGAGCTCTACTCCCAAGGGCATCACTTCTTTATCTAAGCTATCAGACATCATTATTTTTCATTTGAATTCGTCTCTGAACTTCTTTTCTCCGATGACCCAGACTTGTCTTACTACTACATTTGCTTTTTCCGTTCTCTCTCTCTCTCTCTCTTTCTCTCACATGGCTCGTCATGCTCCCGTTCCTTCGTAAACATACTCCTAAATATATAAACTTTTCACCCTTTTTTTTTGCCTTTCCTTTACATTCCCATCCTTTTTTCTTCTTCTTTCTTCTGCCCTTCCCAAAGATGAGCATTTTCATCTTTTCTGCGTTTAATTAGAGCCCTTTCCTGTCTAAATACCTCTCTAATCTTTTTACCATAGCATTCATTTCTTTTTTTTTGTCCGCAACTAATACCATGTAATCTGCATATGCCAGCGACAAAAATTTTTCCATTCCTACAACCAGCACTCCGTCTTGCTTTATCCTCAGCACTTCTTCCAGATCCGCTATGCAGACAGTAAGCAACGTAGGACTCAGAGAACACCCCTGTCTGACTCCTTTCTTCGTTCAAAATCTTCCTGTTTCTCCTTCATTTGTTCTTATTACGTTTACCGTCTCTTCATATATTTCTTTCGTTCTCTCTATTAGACCTTTCCTTACACTTCTATCCTCCATTGCCTCCCACAACTTGTTTCCTCTCACCTTGTCAAATGCTGCCTTCAGATCTGTAAAGAGCGCGTAAACTTTTCCAGCTCTCTTGTTAAGCTACTTCTCTTCTATTTGCTCCTTTATTCTTTTATTTAATATAGCTGCATATACCTTGTACGCTGTTTCCAGTAGCGTTATCCCTCTGTAATTTTTCACATCTTCTACATCTCTTTTTTTAAATATAAGCACTGTAATTCCATTTCTCCACTCGCTTGGGAATCCTTCGATTTTCCATACTTCTTTTAGGATCTCTTTCAATTTTTTCCGTGTTGTTCTTTCACAGAACTACAAAGCTTCGCTCGGGATGCCGTTTTGTCCTACTACCTTCTTCCTCTTTAGTATTGCCAATTGTCATTCTATTTCATCGTCTTTTAGGTCCTTCTCATCTCCTTCCTTTTCTAGAAGTTCCCATTTTGTTGTCTCACTAGGGGACCTCACACTGAGGCCGACACGGATTTTAACGAGCTTTGATATATTAGTAGTATAATTTGAGGTTGTTATCGTGGTAAAGTATTTTGCCCTAACGCTCAACCATTTTTGAGAAAAAATCTTTTGAAATTTCGGATTTTGTTTTATACATATTTATATTATCTTAAATTCAACCGTCTTTCAAGTGACGCACTAGCGTATCTAGTAGCGTTCTCGCTTTTCGTGCCGCTAGTAAGTGTTCGATCCTTCATGGGGGAATTTATTTTTAATAATTTTTTTCTGTCTGTTTTCAAATTATTTTTTCATATTTTTTAATTTTTAAATATATACAGGAAAGAAAAAATTAATTATTACAAAAAAATTAGAAATAATAAATTTTTTCACATCTTGCGAAAATAATAATGGAAAAGTTTATCTTTGAATTACAGTTAATATTTTATTTTTTAAAAGGTATATAAAAATAGATAAATTTTTAATGTACTAACAAATACCAATCGTATATATTCTAATCATTACAAAGTTCATGTATAATTTTTTTATATCTATGAATCTTAACATTTATTGTACATTTATTATTATTTATTAAACGCAGGTTCCAGAGTGATAGTTCTCGTAAAATCATTCAAAACAATAAATTTTTTCACATCTCGCGCAATTAATAAAAGATGACCTCTTACATGAACAACGATTTTTTAAAAGAATTGTTGAAAAACAAACTTGATTAACATTTAAAAATATTTCTCTTTTATTTGATTTTAATAATTTCAAAGCGTACCATGCATATCGAATCATTTTATGAAAAATTTTTGATGACAATTGATGATGGACTATTGATTGTATCTTGATACAATCTTCACGAGAGATAAATCTTCATTTATCTATTTTCATATACCTGTTAAAAAATAAAATATTAACTTTAGTTCAAGGATAAACTTTTCTTCTATTATTTTCGCGAGATTTGAAAAAATTTATTATTTCTAATTTTTTTGTAATAAATAATTTTTTCTTTCCTGTATATATTTAAAAATTAAAAAATATTAAAAAATAATTTGAAAACAGACAGGAAAAAGTTATTAAAAAAAATTGTCCCCATGAACGATCGAACACTAACTAGCGGTGCGACAAACGAGAACGCTACTTGATACGCTAGCAAGCCACTTGTAAGACGGTCGAATTTAAGATAGTATAAACATGTATGTAACAAAATCCAAAATTTCAGAAACTTTTTTCCCAAAAACGGATGAGCGTTATGGAAAAATACTTTACCACGATAACAACCTCAAAGTATACTACTAATATATAAAAGCTCGTTAAAATCCGAGGGTATCCCAGTTTAAGGTTCCCTTGTCAGACTTTTCTTCTTTTCCTCCTAACAGTTCAAATAAGTATCCCCTCCATTCCTCATTCGTTATTTTCTCTCATATAGTTACTCTCCTTTTCCTCCCTTATTAATATTCTTCCAAATCTTTGCTTCCCTTTTCGCGTTTCTTATTTATTCCATTTCTTCATTTTTCCTCCTTTCTTGTTTCTCTTTGCATAACTTCTTTTGTTCTGCTTTTCCTTCCAAATACTCCTTCCTCTCTATTACACATCTTTTTAACATTTTATACAGTTTCTTCAGCTTCCTTTTCTTTCTTGTACATTCTATGTCTTTTAAAATCTTCTCTCCTAATTCTCTTTTTCTCTGTCAAATTATTTCTCTTACCGTGCATCTCTTATTCCTACTTGTAATTCTTTCCAGTTGTTCTTTAACCTTTCTTTGGTGAATTCTTTGGTTCTGGTACTTTCCTTAATGTTTGTTATCTTCTCTTTGCTCTAGTTTATAATCACTGTCGTGGTTACTTTCTTTTCTTTCTTCCTTCTATATTTTTCAGCTATATCAATTTGTAGACTGAAGGGAAGGTTGTCCGATTCCGTCCTTCCCTCGACTCTAAATCTCTTTATCTTTTTCCATCCTGCTTTGTTCAGTAAGACGTAGTCAATCACCGTAGCTCCGCCAACCCTCACGTAGGTACATTCTCCTTCCCTATACATCGCCCTCTACCTTACCCTTCGCTATATGCCATCTTCTTTCCTCCGTTAATCTTATTAGATGCTCTCCTTCTGCGTTTTTTGTATTGTCCTTTGATTTCCGTCCTTCTTCCTGTTTACCGTCGCATATTTAATCTTTCGTTCATAGTATTTCTCTTTCTTCTTCCTTTGATATCATTCTGTTCATTTTTTCTTCTGTTTCTTTCATCTCTTCTCTGTTTTATACTGTCAGTACGGTCCATGTGTCATTCTCTTTTCTCATATTCCTTTTCACTACTCTTTTTAGCTTTATCATCTTCTCTTTCACGTTCAACTCTTTCCTTATTCCCGTAATGATCACCCCCTTTGCTCTTCCTTTTTTCTTCTTATTTTTCGCGTATTAGCAACTCCAGTTGTTTTCCTTTGGTAGCCTATTCTTGATTTTTTCTCAGCCCTCTTCCTCGAATAACGTTTCTATTAGACCTAGCCCATCGAAGTTCCGTACGTACTCTCAGAAATATTTATCCTTATTCGTTATTTCCGCTACTCTCCAGAAACGAACTCTTCCCCCCTGCTTCTTCTCGTTTGCCTTTTTTACTCATCTTTCACTGCTGCTCCGCTGGTTCTTTACCGAAAATTCGGCTTATCCGAGAATTCTCCCTTACTCTTACGCCAGAAAATTTATTTATCGATTACCCTTATTTTTTAAAACCCTATTCTTACCCTGCTCCTTTTTCTCACTTCCTCCTTTGCTGTTTCTACTAGGTATCTTTGGATGTCTCTTTCCTCTCTTATCAGGTCGTTATCTATGTATATCGTGCTTCCTTTGACTTTGCTTTTGTTTTTCATTACTTCTTGCTTTGACTCCCAGTTATCTAGGACTGTAAGGATTATCTATCTTTCTCCTTTTATTACTCTTGACCACTTACTTTCCTCTTCTCTCCTAATCCAAAGTTGCTTATTAACAGCCGGTCTACCTGTTTTTTCCAGTCTTTTTTCCTTACATTTGCATCTCCTATTACAACGTTATTTCTATTTTCAAGCTTGACTTGCTTGTCGATTATATTTTTCATTTTTCTTATCTCCGCTCCTATTCTTTTCTCTGTTACTTACCCTATTTTTTCTTTCATCTTTCTTAATTTTTGTTGCAGATTTTGCTCGTTTCCTCTTCTTCTTCTTTCCTTTAATTGACTGATTCTTTCTTCGATTTCTCGCCAATTTACCTTCCACTCCTCTTTTTCTCTTTTCCGATTTCTTTCACATTCCTGTAACGCCTTCTGGAGCTCTTTGATTCCTTTCTGGCTTTTGTTACTCACCCTGTCCACAGTCTGCCTAAAATTTCTAACTTCCTCCGTCAGCAGACTAATCGATACGCTGAGTCCTCTCAGCAATTGCTCCTTCGTTTACTCTATCTCTTTATTCTTTGCATTTTCCTTTCTCTTCTTTATATTTAAATACTGCTCTATTGCATTCCTTGTCTCATGCCTTATCGTTCTTTCTGCGTTAGTTGGTCTTTATCTCCTCGTTTTCTTAACTTCAAACCTTACTTCTGTTTTATAGTCTATGTCGTTCCTTACCTTATCGACCCCGTTGTTTCTGCTTCCGTTCTTTGTTCCTTCCATTTCCTACGTTCGCTTAACCAAACCTCATTTCTTCCCGGATATTTAGTCTTCTCTTTTCTCTTATTCTGCCTGTTTTATTTCTAAACTCTTACTTCCTCTATCTCATCTTTTGCTCCCGCTTCTTTTAAGCCCACTATCATCTCTCTTCTTTTCCTATTGCTTCCTAATTTTCTATAAAAAGTTCGTACTCCCACTGACGTACACCGCTTCAAACACTCCCTCTACCTAAGTCCTTTTAGGTAGCTTATATTAAGTATTGTATTATTGTCAGGTTTTTTTTTTAAGTACATATAAATCATATAGAAAGCGGAGAATTATATGTTTTTATTAAATATATGTAAGAATTCAAATATAGAGATATATATTTATAATGGTAATAATAAAGTAGTATTTATTAATAAATACTTAACAAGGTATTATGTTTTTAAGAGATAGAATAGTAAGTATCTATAATCTAAACTAATGCTACGATATACTAAGTTTAACTCTCTACGTCCGCAAACAACCACAAGGAACACCCGAATCCGACTCGTCGTCGCCTATCGTAATCCTTCGCCGTTCCCCGTTGTCTTTTTTACCTCCCGTTAAACTTTTCCCATGTCGTCTCAATCAAAAACTACCACAGAACGCACCACCAGTCCCTTCCGTCGCCTACTTATACCCTACATCCCCTCCATCGTCTTCCGTTGTTTCTTCGTCATTCCTTCTGGAAACTTCCCGATCATTCCACACCACGCACAAAGGCTTTTCCGGTATTTCACATTATCGAGAACGTTCGAGAGGCTTCGATGTAGCTACACAAAGGCGACAAGTCCAGATGATGTAACCCTAAACCTAAACAAATATCCTAAACTAACGCAACGGTCCCTTTCTTTATCCTCACTTGATGCGTTCTTTCATTCCTTTCTCACACTCATACCATTACACATTCATATCTATACTTTTAAAATAATTCAAAACCCCACATATATTTATTACTTGATACCCAAGCTTTACGAGTAAATCCATTAGGTATCAGAAGCAACAGAGTAATGAACGTTTCTTAGAAATACACGTAACAAATGTTCTTGTTTTATATGAAACGTATCAAAACTACCATTAGATGATTGTAATAATTTACAATAACGATTACGTGATCTATATAGGTTAGCAAAGGTGGAAGTATTTGTGACGATTTTTTATTTTCAGGGATATCTTTATGCTTACTTAAAATTAAAATAAAAAATCTTTTAGCAGTGGAAACTACTCGTAGTTGTCATTGATTGCTGTCATCTTCTTCTCTTGTTCTTTTTTTGTTGAAGGTCTAGTTACACGTCTGGGAGAAGTAACTATTTGCTAAAGCGGAAACAAATTAAATGTTTGCATACTCTGATCTAGGATATGCGATAGACTTACTAGGTGTTTTATTCTTTCCGCTAAAGCAATGACTCGACTAAGAACTTTGTGATTTTTTAGACGACTAATGGAGTCTGCAATGTCAAATTATTGTCGGTTGGCTTCTTAGCTTTTTTATGAAACTGTTTGAGAGATTGTATAAGATTAATAACTATTATAAAAGTAAAAAACATTAATTCGTTGTTTATTTACTTTTCCATAATGTTTCTGTCTTTACTTGAAATTTTACCTTAAATATTAGGTGTACAAATAAGTTTCCGTCGTTTTTTTATTAAAAATTAAGTATTTATTCTAGAAGAATGGTAATTTTAAGGTTATTTAAAATACTGTCCATCACTTGCAATGACTTTTTCCCATCTCTCAGGCAACATTCGGATCCCACGTCGGAAGAACTCCTTGTCTTTTGTGGCTATCCACGAATCAACCCAATTTTTGGTATCTTCATATAATTTGAACCGCTGCTCCGACAGAGCATGTGCCATGGACCGAAATAGGTGATAATCGGACGGTGCAATGTCTGGTGAATACGGCGGGTGGGGTAAAACTTCCCAATCAAGTGTTTCCAAATACTTTTTCACGGGAGCCGCTACATGTGGACGAGCATTGTCATGCAGAAGAATAATTTTTTCGTGTCTAGAATAGTATTGAGGGCATTTTTCCTTCAGAGCTCGGCTCAATCTCATTAATTGTGTTCGATAGAGAGCTCCGGTGATTGTTTCGCTCGGATTAAGCAACTCATAATACACTACACCCAGCTGATCCCACCAAATACACAGCATGAGTTTTTTTCCGTGAATATTCGGTTTTGCTGTTGATGTTGACGCATGGCTTGGTAATCCCCATGATTTTCTTCTTTTTGGATTATCATAATGTATCCATTTCTCGTCACCAGTGATAATACGATGTAAAAAACCCTTTTTTTTTATGTCTAGCAAGCAGTATTTCACTTAAGCATAATCGGCGTTCAATATCTCTCGGCTTTAATTCGTACGGAACCCAATTTCCTTGTTTATTAATCATTCCTAATGATTTTAAATGATGTGAGACTGCTTGCTGAGTGACTTCTAATGTTACAGCAAGTTCTTTTTGTGTTTAAGATGAATCTTCCTCCAATATTTCCTCCAATTCTGCATTCTCGTAAATTTTTGGCCTTCCACTGCGATCTTTGTCTTCTACGTCGAAATCACCGTTCTTAAACTTTTAAAACCACTCACGACACGTTCTCTAACTCAAAGCAGTCTCACCATATGCTTTTACGAGCAATCGATGCGCCTCAGCAGCAGATTTCTTTATATTAAAGAAGTAAACTAATATTTCCCGCAAATGACGCTTATTTGGCTAAAATTTGGACATATTCAACTAAAAAAAATTATATTTTACCAATATGAAATCAATAATATTAATAGGTTATGTTGTTCTTAAACGTCCAAACTAATTTTTAAGCGGGATATCATCTGCGAAAGTTAACGGATACTCCGCGCCGCGCTATCTACATTAAAACGGCGGAAACTTATTTGTACACCTAATACGAGTCTGGAAGCAACAAAGGACTGGCCAGATCCCATTTACCACTATGTGCCAAAAATGTTCAGTAATTCCGATTAGATTTCAGATTGCATGCCCTACGATTTCTTTAATATTTTAAAAGATTACGAAAGATCACAAAGAAGAAATTGGTTTTTCTGATGTTTATGTGCTATGTAGGTTTTTTTTCTTGAATTAGCACCGTTGTAGAAGAACTGCATCGGTTTAAATATCTTATCTTTTATCTATGTTATTCCCTCTGCTTATTGATCTCTATATCCTAAATATTTTTTACAACAATCTTAGTTACAGGTGTTCGACGTAAAAGAGTTTATTATTTATAGATGAGAGAGCAATTTTTAAGGAAATATTAAGTGAAAGCTTTCGCAGCGCCATTCTACCTAGAATCCTAATCTTGTATTGCGTATACAAGTAAACACACATGCATACACAGACACTTTAATATTATAAGCTCATATTATTGCATCAAAACTCTTAAAATGTAGAGAATAAAGAACGACTCCTAAAGTCTTACATTTACTTGGTATACATGAGTTTTATTTATATAATTCTTTCTAGTAGCTTTTTTTTAATTTCAGATTATCCAAATTTTTAGAAGAAAATTTTTATTTTATAATTTTGGTACAATTGAAGGGAGGTATCATGCAACTTATTCTTGTAGGCTATGACGCTCTTATCGTAAGTTTCAATTAAAAAAAAATAAAAAGTTTTCAAAAATTAAAACAACGTTTCAATAATAAAAATTATTTAGTAAAAAAATTATTAAAAGTTTAATAATACCAGATATTATAGTCTTTTTCGTCTGTTTTTTCAGAGTTTAGCTGATGGAGAAATAATGATGATATTTCCATTTCTTAAGATTTTTTCTTTAATTTCTTGCGCACTTTTAATCTATTGTTATATGGGAGAATATCTTATAAAAGAAATAATTTAAGCTGTTTTTTTTTTAATAAAATATCAGTGTAAAACATATGTTCATTAGTAACATAGTAAATTATTTTCAGAGTATTGTATTTGTTGAGGCACTTTATCTTTGTGAATGGTACAATATTTCTAAAAAAGAAAAACAGTTAATGCATATTTGTATGATACGATCAACTAAACAGATGAGTTTAACTTCAGGAAAATTTGTGATTGTATCGCTTACTACTTATACTGATGTAAGTATTATTCTAAATAATTACTAAAAATATGTCAGTACAGAGTTTGTACGCTATTACTAGTGATGAACGACCGTTGCTTTGATCGGCACTCTAGTGTTTTTTATTATCATTTGAAAATGCCGTCACGTGTAAATATCAAAAGTTGTTTATTTGTTTGGAATAAAAATAGGATAAATATTAGATTAAGTCATAAGTAACTTCCGACGCAGCTATGTAAAATCTATTATTCGATTTTACCAGCTATGAGTTTCCATGACAACGAGTTTTTGTTTTCATTATTTAAACGGTTTCTGTTAGTCATTTTTTCAACAACTTTGCATGATACATGTTAAAAAAAAATGCTTCTGTATCCTCTGAAATCGAAAGCCGAAAAGTAAATATTCGTTATGTGATGCTTTGGGAATTTAAACAAGGCAATAGTTCAAAGGCGACAGCCAAAAAATATGCAGAGTGTATGGTGAAGGATTGATAACTGATCATGCAGTTAGAGATTGGTTGGTAAAATTTCGTTCTGGAGATATGACTTTAAAGGAAGAACCGAGGGCGGGACGTCCTTCCGACTTCGGCGACAACTTTTTAAAGGCAGTATTAAAGCAAAATCAACGTCAATCGACAAGATGTATAACAGAAAAGTTGAATACATTGCAATCAACCGTAATCCGCCACCTGGAGAAATTAGAGAAAGTCAGCAAGTATGAGTACCTTACAATTTCAGTGAACAGAATAAAGAAGATCGCATGTCGATCGCAACAAGTCTGCTCTCACGGGTAAAAATGGAGCCTTCTTTAAACAGGATTATAACAGGCGAGGAAAAATTGGTAACTTACGAGAATATAGTCCACAAAAGACAGTGGCCTTATATGGATGAACAACCCCTACCAGATCCGAAAGCAAACATCTATGGCAAAAAAATTTTATAGTGTGTACTGTGGGATTGTCTAGGCCACGAGTTGTTGAGGCCAAATTTAACGATTACTGCGGATAGTTATGTTCAGCAGCTGCAAAGAGTGAAAAAAAACTCCGTGAAAAGCGTCATGCACTCGTCAATCGCAAAAATGTCGCACTTCTGCACGACAATGTGCGACTACATTCAGCAAATATGACTCAAGAAAAAATTCTCGAGCTTGAATGGTCTGTTTTACCACATCCTTCATACTCCCAGGAAGACTTACTCCCAGAAAAGGTAGTACCTTTTCTGTTCCCTACAAAATTTTTTCAATGGAAAAACTTGTAATTCTGACGAGCAAATCACGCAGACTGTCGAGAACTTCATCCAGTCCAAACAAGCTACATTTAACAAGGAAAGAATTTATAAACTGCCAGGAAGATGGGACAAGGTTATAGATAACAGAGGTGAATACGTAATAAATTAATGTATTTTTTTTATTTATTAAGAGCAAAATAAATATCTGATAAAGCAACGGAAGTTACTTATGACTCGACCTAATAAATCAGATATATTTTTGAGCCCAGCCAGTACTAAAGAGTACACTTTATTTATCTCGTCATGGAAAATTTTTGCTGCATAAAAACCCTGGTTGTATTATATAAACATATGAATTCTTACAATGACGATGAATGTTTTACAGCTAGGTTGCCTATCGGCAGCTGTCGTGTAATGAGATGTGTAAGGAAAAGGCAGAATAAATTCTGACCACGTGTAGGACTGCCTTTGTCCTTTGTCGCTCGTAGTACTTCGATGATGTAATCGTTGCGCATGATTGTAGTTCTCTTCGATGTAATCCCTCGCAGATCTCGTGACAAAATAGAACGAGGCGCATGAAACCGCAGACTTTATAGGAAAAAGCGATGCAACACGCGGACCAATTGCCGAAAAGACAAGTCCATAGCTTTTGATGCATATGATTGGCGTAATAGATTTAGTGGGAGAACGCTTGCTAGAAGAAGGGAGCCCTTACAAAGGGATCTCGGCGCTCCTTGGTTTTACCGCAGAACTACGATGCCTTCCTGTCGCGGATGTCGTCACGCTTCGGCATATCTCGACAAATCTCGAAACGCCCCGATGATCGACTCATTCACTCGTTTGTGTAGGATACGCAACAACTACCAAGTGTTACTATTGTATATTGTAGATATTAGGTCTAAAATTTTGTTTCAGCCGTTTTCCTATATACAGCTGTATCGCTAAATAGTGATTGAAATTAATAAATCACAGATATTAAATAACAAGCTTAGGTAAACTACATAATCCCATTAATACATTAGTAGATTTATGTTACAATTATAAGTTATTCTCGATTGAAAATATCAGTTTACGACCAACATTCTCGTCATTTTCGAAAGGTTTTAATATTCTTGCTTCAATATCAAGAAATTTATAGCCTAAATATATGTGCAAATAATTATGAAAGTAGTCCAAGTCATATGTCTCTTGTTTCGAGATATTTGAAAGATTACATTTGAACACTGAATGAACTTTATATAATGTTAAGATTACAACTACTATCTTATAATTCATTTTCGAAAATATCGTGAAAATTACATTGAATTAATAGAGTTTAAAGTACTGTGTTGTGAAATAACTGATAAACTTATTTTTTTTAATTTGACTTGGACCACTTTCATAATTATGGGCACATATGTAATGATCACAAATATTTATAATGTAACCTCTATTAGAGAAAAAAAGTGTGATTATATACATATCTTTTTTTGAATGCTTCAAGAAAGATTATTTTAAAGTCGAAAACCAGTATGGCGTAGAATGAGTGAACCTTTTTGAAAATGCAGAATTGAAGACATTATTTAAAGAAGACTTTTCCTAATAATACCAAGCGATTTTTCTCAGACACAATAATTGCGATTCAGCTTAACATTGAAAAACTAACGGCTTCAATAAAACGAGAGACACAATAAAGTGATTTTGCAGCATGACAAATTTTGACCCAATGATGCAAAAGTGGAAAATACATACTTGAAAATTTTAAAATGTTAAATCTCACCTCACTCCCTGCTGCATTCTTAGAAAACTGCTCTTTCCGCCTATAAGTTTTTATGATCACAAGAAAACCACCTAGCTGTATTTACGCATATTTCTTTAACATAATCTCCTCTAGTGATTGTAATAAGCTAATGACGAGGAAAATGAAAAGGTAAATTAAAATAGAAATAAAAAACGCGGTAGAGCTAATAAATAGTGTAATACTTTTTTTTTGTCAGTTAAATCCATACAGCATAAAAACCCTTGTTTTTTAATTGATTATAATATTGTATGATGTCCCACAAAAGATTAGAAACCTAGCTCACCTCTTGCTAGCTTCCTTCGTATATAGATACATTAAGAAATCTCATCTATCGCTTATCTGTAAAAGGGTAAAGAGTTTTTGTACACTCTGCTACTCTTTCTCGTTCGACTGCCGCTTTCGCGGTGATACCTTCTCGTTTGATTATGAAATTATAAAAGATATTTATATTTCGCTTATTTCGCTTTTGGCACGTATGGCTTCTTCGTCACTTTCTTTGTAGGTTCTTCGATGGTCGTCTCAATGGTGTCGTAGACGGCCAGTAGAAGAATAGAAGGAATGTCTTTTCTAAAAGGTCCAGCAGTGCGTATGTAGTAGGGATCTGAATAGTGGGAGTGCGAACGTTAGCGCTTCAAAGCTTCCTGGAGGTGCAAGGCGTGAATTTATTCCTAACTGTGAAGCGCATTACGAATACAGGTTAACCTTCCATGAGCTTAATTTTTGTTATAAATAAGAAAAAAACTGGTGTGTGTACTTGTGTACGCATGTAAGTGGTCTTTCTTCTTTTTCGTACAAAAACAAATATAACCTTAATAACCTTAAAAATAACTGTAAAAAATAACTTCAGAAAAAATAAAATAAATTAAAAAAAAGAAATTTATCAATATTATTATTATTATTATTATCATTAATATTATTATTATTATTATTATTATTATTATTATATTATTATTATTATTATCATTATTATCATCATCATCATCAATATTATTATTATTATTATTATCATCATCAATATTATTATTATTATTATTATTATTATTATTATTATTATTATCATCATCATCAATAATATTATTATTATTATTATTATTATTATTATTATTATTATTATTATTATTATTATTATTATTATTATTATTATCATTATTAATTTTCCTTATAACTTTTTTGTTTTCCTTGTTTATTTTTAATTAATGTTATTATTATTTGTTAGAAAGGAATGCTGCAGGGAGAGGTGCAAAAATAGATCACTGCGTAGAATACTTTACAATAGATATATGATTTATTAATAACACAAGAATAGAGTATTAAATAAAATGATGTGCGTCATTTCAAACAGCGGCGAGGAATAAATGCGTGCCACGTGCACGCAAAGAGCGATAAGAGCTTATCGATAGAGGAACGCGAGAAGGCAGCACTTTACGGTCGGTACGATTTGAATCGTCACGCGGCGCGATTTATGAACTTCAACTATGATCGTCAACACTCCCCCTCGATTCAGAGAGCTTTCCGATCGGAATCTTAATCTTCCTAATGCCGAGGAGATCAAAACATTTTAAATGCTTTTGTCTTTGTACGCCTTTGTTCAAAAAATCGGCAGCCATGTTCTCTGTGGATACGTATTTAATTCCAATTTTTTTACTATCGAGAACCTCTCGCACATAGTGATAACGAACGTCAATATGTTTACTTCGGTTGTTAAATACCGGATTTTCCGCAAGCTTTCGTGCGCCGCAGTAAATTTCGACTTTTTCTTCTCCGAAACCGAGATCGTCAAGAAGGCGTTTCAGATACACAGCCTCCCTGGCCGCATCGGAAAGAGCCATATACTCGGCCCCTGTTGAAGAAAGAGCTACTGTCTTCTACTTTCTGACCTCCCACGTGATAGAACAGCCTCCGAGAAGAAATGCGAAGCCTGTGTATGACTTTCTGTCGATCGGGCAATTCCCCCAATCAGCATTGACGAAACCTTCCAGCGTTTTTCCTGTGCGGTGAAACTTCAATCCTATGTCGCGTGTTCCTTGGAGGTATCTGAGAACTCTCTTCGCAGCCGTCCAGTGTTCAGCTCTGTAACAGAAGACAAGAATGTCGTCCACGTACACAAAAATTAGGAATAATTCCTTTCCACTGCCCTTGAAGTACACGCAGGGATCCGCTGAAGATTTCCTTGCCCCATACTTTGACAGTTCTTTTTCGAGTTTCTTGTACCAGCAGCGTCCTGCCTGACGTAACCAGTACAGTGCCTTTTTCAATAAACAAATCTTGTTTCCTTCGTTCAAAGAACTCAGCATTTCTGAGGCTTTTTTTCTGATATCGCAGTTTCCGGGATCCTTAAGTATTATTCTTTCTAGAGCCTTGGTCGTGTGTTCCGGAACCTCCATGTAGACCTTCTCCTCGAGCACCCCGTTCAGGTACGCCGTTGCGATGTCAAACTGATGCACGATCATCCCGTTCTCTACTGTGAGAGCCATCATAGTTCTAACTGAGCTGAGTTGCGCCACGGGTGCAAAGGTCTCCCAATAATCAATCCCAAATCGTTGAGCGAATCCTTTCGCAACCAGTCGAGCCTTTCTTCGAATAAACTCTCCGGCGTGCCCGTACTTGTTCCGCAGCACTATTCGACCACCGATGACATTTTATTCCTTGGGTCTCTCGGTAATAATTCAGGTGTCGTTCTTTAAGATTGACCGGATTTCGGAGTCGATTGCCAGGTACCATTCGTCGGCGTAAGGGCCATGAACAGCGTGGTCCAGTGGTATTTCGGTGAGATACGCGTTTCCCTCGACGCAGTTCACAGTATGATAATCCTTTCTTGGTCTCCCCCTGAAAACGGTCCTACTTATACTAGGTCTTCCTTGGCCTTTACGTGGTAGATCGTAGCTCGCGCCTTCTTGCGTGTCTTCTTCGGGGACGTTCTGAGCATCATTGTCCTCGTTCGGCTCGTTTTCTCCGTTATTCTGTTTGAGTTCATCTTCAACCGGATTCTCCGAGGGAAAGACCTTTTCCACCTTCGTAAAATCCTCGTCGTCGTCTCTCAGTTCCACATTTACGATATCGTTATTAGACGAAGTTCTCGGAATTCCGATGAATTTCACGTCCCTACCGATGTTTATGCGTCTCCTGTCTTGTAGCTAAACCCGATACGACTTGGATTCCTCTGAGTATCCGACGAGAATGTCCTTCATTGAACGTGATTCCAATTTGCCTTTTGACGGTGTTCGATCGAGGACGAAAACGTGTGATCCTAACTCTCGAAAATAACTTACATCTGGCGGTTTTCCCGTCTACTTCTCGCTAGGCGTTTTTCCTCTAATAGTGCTCGACGGACAACGATTTCGAATGGAATTCGCAGTATTTATCGCTTCGCCCCAGAACGACGCAGGGAACTTAGATTGAATCAGGAGACACCTCGTCATATCCATCAGGGTGCAATTCCTTCGTTCCGCCACACCATTCTGCTTTGGTGTGTGAGCCACGTTCAATCTTCGTCTGATGCCGCTTTCCTTGAGAAAAGCGTCAAAGGGTTCATTAAGTACACCTTTCCGTTATCCGACTGAATGAACTGTATCTTACACCCATGACGATTTTCAACAAGAGCTTTGAACTTCTTAAAAGCACCGAGGACCTGATCATTTCGTTTAAGCAGGTATATCGTACACCATCGAGAGTAATCATCGATGAACGTCAATATATATCTCGCCCGACCGTTGGACTCGACACGCATGGGCCCGATAACGTCGCTGTGAATTACCTCCAGCAGCTTCGAATTTCTTGTAGAGTTTTTCGGAAACGGCGTTTTCGTAATTTTTCCCTTAAGACACGTTTCACAGTTAAATTTCAGCTGTGATTTATCAAGTTTCATACCGAGTACCGAACCGATCCGATCACATTCGACGAGGTCGCGAACGTTGAGGTGACCTATCCTCTCGTACCACACGGCGGTTGACAATTTCTTGTCCGTTTCCTCGCTAATTCCGACTTTCGCGCTACACTCATCGTCTACATCCCGCACGTAGTACAGATCTTTTACGCGATCGGCGATGAGCAAGGTGTTACCGGCTTTATCGACAACTTCGGCTTTCTTTTCGTCGAAAATCACTGTGCAACCTCGATCCGCGATTTTTCCGACGGACAGTAAGTTCGTTCGGAGCCCGGGGACGCATAAAACTTGGCGTACTTGTACATTTTTCCGGCAACCTTCGACATCCGTTACTATAGACACGGACCCTTTTCCCCGTATGGGCGCTGATGCCGCGTCGTTCGCGAGCTTCATGTTTCCCTCATAAGGTTATACGTTGTTTATGAAATTTGCGTCGTTATTTTTCATGTGAGCCGTGCAACCGCTGTCCAAACACCATTTTTCGTCACTTCGAACGTTCCTCGCTTCGATCTCCACGGCGGCAAACGCGAACTTCGTTCCCGCGAACAAACTAACTTAGTCCGCGGTATTTGCACAGTTGATGTCACTCTTTTTCGACGCCGTACAATCCCCTGCTTTGTGACCCACTTCTCGACAACGATGACACTTGTATCTAAATGGTTCCTTTTTTTTTGTTTACCTCCATCTTTTCCTTTTACTTGGGGTTATTCTTGTTATATTTCACTCTGCCCCATTGCTTCTTTGCAAGCATCACGCTTGATTCATCTTCGCACGTAGTGTTATTCCGCGCGTCGTATTCTTCGATGATCTTCACACGCAGGGATTCAATGTTCGGAAGCTCATCGCGGGACTCGATCGCGCACCGAAAGTTTGCAAAGCTCGATGGAAGACTAGAGAGCAGCTGGATCGCTAATAAGTAGCTGTTTATCTCTACATCCATCTCGCTCAATTTGTCTGTCGTACCGAAGAACTTTCGAAGATGTTCACGCACGTCGCCACCGTCTGCCATTTTATGCTGGATCAACTGTCTCAGTAGCGTAGCCTTTCGTGCTGGCCCGCTTGATTGATAGATCGATTTTAATTTTAGCCACACTTCTCGCGATGTATTGCAGCCTTTTATCAGCTTCAGCTCTGACGGTTTGATTGACAATACGATGTCCGATTTTGCCTTTTTGTCCTCGGTATTCCATCTTCTTTCTGCTTCGACTGATGCAGTATTTCCCGCAATTACTTCCGGTTTCACTTTTTAACTACTCACGTAACCCCATTCGTCGTTTTTTATCAGAATGGCTTCCATCTGAATCTTCCAAGTTTCGTAATTATCTTTGCTCAAAAGCTCGATCCTCACGGTATTCGACGATGCCATTTTTCGTCGTCAAAATTGAGATTCTTCGAGAATCGTTCCGACGCAACGGTCACTTTCAAATCCCGTTTCCGTTCACGCTTCCGTAAAACTACTTTTGCACTTAGTCCGTATTCCTGGGCCCATAACCTGTTAGAAAGGAATGCTGCAGGGAGAGGTGCAAAAATACATCACTTCGTAGAAAACTTTACAATAAATATATGATTTATTAATAACACAAGAATAGAGTATTAAATAAAATGATGTGCGTCGTTTCAAACAGCGGCGAGGAATGAATGCGCGCCACGTGCACGCGAAGAGCGATAAGAGCTTATCGATAGAAGAACGCGAGAAGGAAGCACTTTACGATCGGTACGATTTGAATCGTCACGCGGCGCGATTTATGAACTTCCACTATGATCGCCAATATTAATATAATATTATTATTATTATAATAAATTTTCTTTTTACATAGAATATAGTTGATAAAGAAATCTTTTCTCCTATCCCTGTTTGATGATCGATAATATTCACTAATGTAAGCTGAATATTTTTCATTTATTACTATAGTTTTATTTATTTATTTATTTAATTTTATAAATATATATAGCGTTACCAGGTATAAAGGAGGAAGTTTGGAAATATGAGAAGATAAGCTACTAATTATTATTATATATTTATTTAACAAAAAAAAAAAGAAAGGAATAATATTTTTTATCGATCGATATATTATATCTATAAGAAAAAATAAAAAACAATTATCAAAATATAGATATCAGTCTACACTAAATATAAGAGAGATATATCGAATTACTTTATGCGTCAACGGCCATGGCGCTGTGATAGCACTAGTTCCCGCTCGATCATTTAAGTCAAGCAGCGCTGAGTACGATTAGTACTTGGATTGGGTGACCCGCTTAAGAAAAAAAAAAAGGAAGAAGAAGAAGAGAAGAAGACGACTTCTTGCCGTAAATTTGAAATCCCTTTGCCGCGCTTCGTAAATACCGGCAAACTTCGTGGTGTCGATTTTACAGACGCTCGAAAAAAAATCACTCCCCATTACATTTTACCCAACGCGCCGAAGGAAGTATAACTTAGAAAATGTTTTTACGGACTACGTGAAATTAAACAGTGCCGTTTTACACAAAGCATCAAGTTTTATTAATGAATTTTGTTGACGTATGTTAAACCTTTAAAACAAATAGATTATAAGTTGTTTGTACTATCAAAATGAACCGAGAAAACTCTCTATTCGTAAGCAAGGAAAACTTGCTAAACTTTATTTAAATAAGAAAGAAAAAGAGAAAGAAAAATAAAGCATTTGAAACATTTAAATTAGTTTTTGTTAAAATTCTTGAAGAGGAACATATAATAAATTAAACAAAGATATAACTAATACACATTATTTAAATAAATATTATATCTTTTAAATACTGAAATATATTTATTATTATTAAAATTATATAAAAAATATGAACATTGTACAACTTCTCAAAGTACTTAGTTCTGCCGTATTTCTTAATTTAGTTGGCGAATTCAATTATTCGATTAAACAAGGAGTTATTTTGTAGATTAAAATATTATTTCTTAGCAGTAACATATTGAAGAAGATGGCTCTTGGAGTAGCGTTTTATATTTACTTAGAACACACAAGTTAATAATTATTGCAGTATTTAATAAGAAATAATTTGCATACATAACTGAATATAAAGGATAAACTATATGACTGCACAAGTACAAGTACAAGTTACATGACATTCAACTTTAGTGTTCGTTAAAAAAAAAAAGAAGTAGACAAATGACACAGAAAAGAAGAACTAAGCTTAAGACGATTTCACATGTACTAAACTGTAAATGTCCCTTGAAGACATTTATCTATAAGTGCGGGACTTACAAATAACTTGCACTCAGAGATTTACCTGTTGCACATATGAACATTAAAATTAGTAACAATTGTAAACTCCTCAGCACATAAGAACATAAGATTAACTAACTGCTACTTCCTACTACCACCCGTATTGTCCGACTGCCCTTTTATACCTTTTCATCGAACGACGAAGCATCGGCCTCCCCCACGGGTGACGCATACAACCTCTATTCCCCACACTTAATCTTAAGAATACCGATATCCTAAATAAACATCCGCACGCACTCACACTAGTGCAGGCGCCAACGTGCACGAACCTGCATAAGACGTTTACAATCGGCCAGTCCTGACGGTGACCGCCCTCGGTCACTAGACCATTACACATACATAAAGACGCAACGTAAAATGAACATGAACATAAGGTTAATACATACATAAGAAGTACATGAATACAAACATAAGAATACAATCAAAAATTAATACATAAAGAAAAATAATAATCTGAAATAATAAAAATATAAGATAATCCATACATAAGAAATTCAATTACAAAATAAACACAATCGCAAGGCTAGTATAAAAGGTCCTAAAAATGCTGATATAAAAGGGTCTAAAGATCAAATAAACGCATACATAAGAAATAAAATCACTCGGATACAATATTTCTCTCTCCTTTTTTCTCTCCTCTTTCTTTTTTTTTTCTTTTCGATCTAATCAATAACTAAAATAATATTCATTCTTACAAACATGAAGCGAGATGCGATTTCGGTGATAATCTTAAAAAGGAAATGAAATGAAACATAATACAATTGAGTTTTAATCATAGGGATAAAGTATACTAAATATAAACTCGAGACTGTTCTCTTCTCTCTCTATTCTTTAGCCTGTTCTGTTCCTCGCCAGGGACGCATGTTACAATATTCCCATGTTCCCTGATACGGTCTTTGAGATATTTGGAAGCCTCTTATATCGGCAACTACATATCTATCGTTTCGTAATTTTTTTTATAACTTCGTACGGACCCCTAAATTTTAGTATCAGTTTTTTTCCAATCCCTACAGTGCTATCAAAATTCATTACCACCACATAATCACCGACATTAAATTCTGACCGTATCTTATGATGGCGTTTATCATAATACCTCTTGTTATAATTTTGCTTCTCAGCCATTCTATCTTCGGCCTTATTCCTAATTGCTTTTAAATCGCGCTCGCTTATTGTGACTTTATTTAACGCGCGGTAATCGACGCAAATCCTATTCTTACCGTTTTTCTTTTGACTAACACAATAGGGGACGCGTAATCCGATTCGCTCAGTCGAATTATTCCTCTTTCTAGCAAATCTCCTATTATTTCCCTAACTTGGTTTTTCTCGACAAACGATAAGCGACTAGGAGATAAATGAAATGGCTTATGCTCTTGTAATGTTAATTTCGGCTCCATGCTTATTCTAGGTTTTTCCGGACGAGGTGCATCTAAGTAATTTACCTTTAAGATTTCCTTTAATTCATTTTGTTTTTCCACCGCGATTTTGGGATTAATGTCTAATTCGGTAATTTGATTATCGGTGGAAACATCTATTTCTATATTCATAACCTGATCTATCACTACCTCTTCTTCGGAGCGCTTATCTTTTCTGCTAAAAACAATCCACATCTTTTTAATGCGTCGCGACCTAAAATAACGGAGTTCACCATTGTAGTATCCAGTACTACCAACAGACGAGTGTCAACCCTTTCGCCGTCATCTAATTTTAAACTAACTTGTATCGAGCCGTGTACTTGCAACGACTATGATTAATACCATAATATTCACTTCCGAGTTCCGGCGCAGAGTTGATCGGTCCCATCACTAACCCTTTCTTTATGAAACTCACGGGGCTGCCGGAATCCAATAAGGTGTCTAAAACTAAGATGTAGTGTATATTGCCTGAATCGACATCACAAGTTATCTTCCTGATGTAGTCGTCGTCGGTGGTCACGTTCCTGGTGACGCTGTGGACTTCGCCACCCTTCTCCTGGCATTCTGGTCTAAGATGTCCATGTTACCGCACTTGTAGCAGCAGCCTCTTTCCCTCTTCGGACGGGGGCAGTTCCCCGCAAAATGTCCTGTCTCTCCACAGTTGAAGCATCTGGCATAATTTTCCTCCGACGGCCTCTTATGGTCGATCGGTTTTCTTCTTCCTTCTCCCGTCGGCCGCCTTCCTTCGTATTTTGTAGGACTTCGAGGGCCCGTCGCTCGCATCCTTAACCCGGCGTATAGCTTAATACTTTCGAAAGCCGTCAGCAACGACTCCTGGTCTCGGAAACCAATCATCCGGGCCTGGTTTCTTAATGCAATGTCTGGAATGCCGTCTATCGCATACTCCAAAATTTCTTGTTCAGGTAGGGGAATTCGGTAACCCAGAATCATTTTGTCATGTAGGTAATCTCTAAACGACTCGTTGCCGTTCCACCTACGTTCCTCAAACTGTCTTCTCAACGTGATAACACTTTGTCGCGAGCTAAACATCTTCCCTATTGCTGCTAATAATTCCTCCATTCCATAAGTCACGAATTCGGGTTTTGAGTGAAACCATCGCAATGCTTTTCCCCTCAATTTTAGACTAATTATCATAACAATTTCGGTATCCCGAAGCTGGTGCATTCGTTGTATATAGCGCACTCGTCTTTCCCAGACGGTAAAGGTACCAACGCTTCCATCAAAAACGTCGATCATATCAGAGATTACACTTAAGCTGACCTCGCGGTGTCGATCATTCACTCTTGGTCGTTGTTCCGTTGTTCCCCTGAGTTGCACGACCTCACGCATAAGATCTTCTACCTGCCGACGGAGACTTTCTACTTCGCCATCTTCGGTGGCCGGTGTTTCTAAGGCGGTCGCTCCGTCATCGTAAGTTGCATCTAAGATAGCTTCATCCCTCCAATGAGGTTCAGCTAAATCTAATCTTGCTATAAGCTCGGCTTTCGTGCCGTACGTCGCCAAGCCTCGAGCGCGTAACTTTTCTCTTAGCTCGGTTGCTGTAAGTTTGCGGGTTGTTGCCATGTTTCTTAATTTTCGTAGACACTTTCAATGCAAACGTTTTCTAAATTTTTAGATTTCGAATGTTAAGTCACTCAAACACGTAAGTCCACTAATAACTACACTAATAACGTAATAGATTCAATCCCACTTTTCATAACACACGCGCGAATCGCGAATTTCTAATTTAGCGAGTTTGAATCCCACTTCTGAAATTTGTAAACTCCTCAGCACATAAGAACATAAGATTAACTAACTGCTACTTCCTACTACCACCCGTATTGTCCGACTGCCCTTTTATACCTTTTCATCGAACGACGAAGCATCGGCCTCCCCCACGGGTGACGCATACAGCCTCTGTTCCCCACACTTAATCTTAAGAATACCGATATCCTAAATAAACATCCGCACGCACTCACACTAGTGCAGGCGCCAACGTGCACGAACCTGCATAAGACGTTTACACAATAATGTAAAATAGACTTACAATACTTATTAATACTATGTACGAATAAATATCAGAGTTAAAGAATTAAAATCTGTTTATATATAAGTATATATATATTTATTAAATAATTATGCTATTTAGAAAAAGCATACCGTTAAATATTATTATATATTTTAACTAAATGACACTTATGAAATAACTTGTTATTACTTTAATTAAATGACTTATAAAATAACTTGTTATTTTAATAAGTAAAATAATGATACTAATAAATCTTTCATAACTTTCTTATTAGTCGTAACTTCAGCTTTATCTGTCAAAGAACCCTTTTCCCAACAAGATTGGTTCCAGTGATATTCAGAAAAACTTGTTTTTCTTTAATTAAACTAGAGCACTGCAACAAATATAAATCTTTCAGTAATATTCGCCTAGAAAAGACAATAGGTTTGTAGGCTTAGTGAATTTGCTCCCGATAAATAATTTAATTATACTTAGAGAAAATGTGGCATCTAATAAAATAATACAATCATGAAAGTTTTAGATCTATGACTCAATAATTAGTTTTTAAGAAAAGGACTATTGTCAAAAAAACAGAAAATTGTTTTTATCTCAGGATTGACTTAGCTGATTTATCTAAATTTTAATATGTTTTAAGGACGCATAATAGCTTATAGAACAAAACTCCTAAGCAATATTGGTAAATAAGATCCTCGAAAAAGATATTGTTTTTGTTTTCATTTTAATTTTTGACAATGATACAATTTTTGTACAAGTAAAAAACTAGTATTTTTGTAAACCTAATTCATTTCTCTATAACACTTTATTCTTTTCAAATTTTTAAAAAATGTACGCTATTGTAATAAAATATGAAAATATCTTTTGGACAGAAATAATGTATTTATTCAGAGATTATTTTAGGCTTTTATTTTATTATTTTAACGTATATCCTATGTATATAGAATTTTGATATAAAAAAAATTATAATATTTTAAATCTGAGGTAACAACGATTTTCTTGCCAAAGTGAAAAATAACAACAGCAATATATCTGTAACGAAATATTATTATTTATATTTCGTCAACTTTACTAATGATTTAAACAAGCTGCTGTCTCACAACTAAGATGCGCAGGCGTCTTAGGTTTAGAAAGATTCGAGAACGCTAATAACGGAACAGAAGGTATAAAAACGTTTAGAAGTTTGCTAAGAAGAAACGGTAAGAGTTCGAACTGTGAAACCAGTAATAAGACAAGAAACATGAGTGAATATTAGCTTTAATTATTGTTTCTTTTATTTCCAGGTAGTGTTAATAATGAACATTATGTAGTTTTAGATGCAATTCGATTTACACAATGTAAAGCAGTGCAGATAATATAGTTTTGTATATATAATATTAATAAAATAGTCGACTCTTATTTGCAAAAACTCAAGGCAGTTATATTCTAAAGATATAAACCTTTATAAGAACAAATATACCCTTTTATATCGATAACTAATATCATTATTGTTTTAACAAATATTCTTGCAAAAAACTTTTTGTTAAAAATTCGATTATTTAAATTTTTAAAAAGTATTTCTAAGAAGTATTAAAATAACATACAAGAATGTAACTACGTATCTTCACGAATCTTGGTTATAAAAATGGAAGCGGAAAATAAAAAATTAAATATAGTGTCAATTTATGCACCCGAAGATAATAAAACAAAAGAAGAAAGAGAAGCCTTCTACGACCAACTACAAAATTTAGTCGGATCATTACCAAGTAACCAACAAATGATAATCCTTGGAGATTTTAACACATGCATCGGAAACGAAATAATACCTGGAATAAAACAAAGGTTCAACGAAAGCGTGTTAAATGATAATGGAGAACTAATGACACAGTTATGCACATTTAACGAGCTAAGGATTAATAATACATTTTAAAATCATAAGGAACACTATTAATTTACATACAGCAACACCAGAGGCTTCAGGTCTACAATTGATTATATTGTTACCAAAAGATACGTCCAACCAAACCAAATATTAGATATTAGGACTTTAAATTCCGCGAATGTAGGAAGCGATCATAGCTTGCTATTAGCAAAGATAAGAACGAAGTTTAAACCCCAAAGAAATCTTGCCCGAGCAACTCAAGAATCGAAAATAAACATCGAGTCACTATGGAACTTACCAACTAAACAACTATACGAGAACAGGTTGAAGGATAAAATCGAAAAAAACCCAATAAAAGAAGAAGATAACATAAACATAGCCTGGAAGAAACTAAGAACCAACATTTTAGAAGCTGCATATGAAGCCCTGGGAACACGAACTGTAAAAAACCGGACTAGAATGATCAAAACTCCTTGGTTCCGCCAAGAGATTAAGGAAATATGCAAAAGAAAGAAAATAGCATACCTTAACTATAGGACATTACGAACACCTGAATCATACGAAATGTATAGACGAATCCGGAATCAAACAGCGACATTAGTAAGGCAAACAAACAACATTATTGGGAGATTTTTTCGAAAAAAATGGAGAGTGACTTCTATGGACTCCAAAAACAAATCTGGCGATTTATTAAAAATCAAAGAAAGGAGGTCAACGAAATGATTGAAACTAACCAGATCACAAAAGAAAATTGGATTACCTATCTAACAGAGCTCTATAAATCAAAAGAACCTTAAGCGGAACTAAATATGCCAGAAATAATAACTAAAAGCGACATACAAATTGAGTCCAGTGATGTAGAAACAGCTATTCGAAAACTAAAGAATAGAAAGAGCCCAGGGCAAGATGACATTCCAAACGAACTGCTAAAATATGGTGGCAAACGTCTCAAACAACAGTTAACATTCCTAATACAAAAAATACTATACCAACACAGAATACCTGACGAATGGCGAACTAGTACAACTATAGTTATGTTTAAAAAAGGAGACAAAAAGCTGCCTACAAACTACAGGGGAATAAATCTTTTAAACACTTCATTGAAACTAACCACAAAGGTTATAACGAATAAAATTATTAGCTTAACGAATCTAGAAGACGAACAACAGGGATTCAGATCAGGCAGATCGTGCACAGACGCGGTTTTCATCATAAGACAGATAACAGAAAAATCAATTGAATACAACAGACCAGCATATGGGTGTTTCATTGATCTGGAAAAGGCATTCGACCGAGTGCAGTTAAAGGATGTTATACACCTCCTCTATAACCGGCAAATTCCGAATAATCTTATCAAGACCGTAGAGGACATCTATAGAAACAATAAGATCCAAGCAAAGATAAATGGTGCCTTGACTGAACCGATTGATGCAGGTCGTGGTATCCGACAAGGGGATTCCCTAAGTCCCCTGCTTTTTAACATCATTATGGACGAAATAATAAGAAACGTAAGACTGCTAAAAGGGTATAAAATGGGCAACGAAGAAATAACCATCCTATGCTATGCTGATAACGCTGTATTAGTGGCCGAAAATGAGGATGATCTACAACGTCTACTACACCGATTTAACTGCATAGCCAAATCATTCAATATGAAAATATCGGCCCAGAAAACTAAATGCATGACAACATCAAAGACACCGTTAAGATGCAAACTGGAAATTGAAAAGAAGGTTATTCAGCAGGAAATGAGATTTAAGTACCTAGGAATAGAAATCTCAGGGTATGATGATGTTGAAGCAGATGTAAGAAAACAGACAATGAAGGCATCCAGAAAAGCGGGTTGTTTGAATGACACAATATGGCGATACAAAAGCATGGATATAGAGACCAAAGCAAGAATCTATAAGGCAACGGTGAGACCTATTATGACATATACCGCAGAAACTCGTCCAGACACAGCGAAAACGAAACAGTTATTAGAGACAACCGAAATGAGAGTTCTTCGCAGAATAGTTGGAAAAACACTACTTGACCGAGAGAGAAGTGAAGATATAAGAAGAACATGCAAAGTAGAGAACATTAACGAATGGATACTAAAAAAAAAAAGAATAGAACGAACATATCAACAGAATGGACAACGGAAGAATTGTCAGAATTGCACGGGATAAGTCACCGGTTGGCCGCAGAAGCACGGGGCGCCCACGAAAACGATGGTGCGACAATTTAACAGTGCAATAGGCAGAAAAAAACGTCGTTACGAAACAGGCAATTTGCCTAAACTAAAGAATGAAGAAGAAGAAGAATATTTTTAAAGTTATACTTCTTTCGGCGCGTTGGAGAAAAAATGTAATGGGGAGTGATTTTTTTCCGACCGTTTTAAAAAACGATACTATGAAGTTTGTCAGTATTTACGACGCGCGGCAAAGCGATTTCAAGTATACCGCATGAAGTTGTCTTTTCTCTTCTTCTTTCCCTTTTTTTCTCAAGCAGGTCACCCATCCAAATACTAATCGTACTCAGCGCTGCTTTACTTAAATGATCGAAGCGAGAACTAATGCTATAACCGCGTCATGGTTGTTGACGCGTTAAGTAATTCGATATATCTCTCTTATATTTAGTGTGGACTGATATCTATATTTTAATATTTTCTTTTTCTTTTTTTTATTCTTTCCTATATATATATATAAAAAATTATTGTTATTTTTTTTTTAAGTTATTTTTTTTTCTTTGAAGTTTTTTTTTGAAGTTATTTTTGAGGTTATTGAGGTTATATTCGTTTTGGTACGGCAAAGAAGTATAACTTCTTATGTGCGTACATATGTACACAAACCAGTTTTTTTTATAATCTCGAGTTATGTTAAATATTATCGAATTAATAGTAGATAAGAGAATTTTCTTTCTTAACAAATCTGAGAATGCAAGCTAGTATAAATTATATTTAATCCTTATTTAATTTTCTTTTAATTTTTAAATCTTACAATTTGCATTTATAAAAAGCTTTCTAAATAATAATTAATGATAGTAAAATATTATTATAATATAGAGAACAATTTAAATAAATATGCAAAACATAGAAAAAAAGATAGATAGTAAATATATTTCTCATGTGTATGGCAAAATCTCATCCCTTTAGCCTTTTTGTCTATTTTCTTCAATAACAGGTAAAACATTGTCTTTACCAAATTATTTGTTCAATGTTTGACAAGGATAATTAGTTCTTAATAAGTATCTCCTGTGTGATTAATTATAAACAATTGCAGCAATATTATAGAAATTATATGTTATAGCAAAATATAACAGGTAAAACTTTGTCTTTACCAAATTATTTGTTCAATGTTTAACAAGGATTAATAGTTCTTAATAAGTATCTTTTGTGTGATGAATTATAAACAATTTCAGCAATGTTATAGAAACATTTAATAGATCTACGCTCATTTGCACAATCACAACTATATCTTAATATGCTTTTTGTGTCAGATAGTATCTCTTTTATAATGCATAAAACATGTATAAACTTTGATATTTATACGATTGTTACTAATTTGGAAGTTAAATATTATTATTTTTGTTAAGTGAAAATTCTATATAAATAGGATATATGTTAAAATAATAAAATAAAAGCCTAAAAAATCTCTGAATAAATACATTATTTTTGTCTAAAAGTGGTTTTCATATCTTATTGCTATTGCGTAACTTTTTTAAAAATTTGAAAAGCATAAAGTGTTAAAAAAAATGAATGAGGTTAACAAAAAACTAGTTTTATAGTGTACAAAAATTGTAACTTTTTTAAAAATTTGAAAAGCATAAAGTGTTAAAAAAAATGAATGAGGTTAACAAAAAAACTAGTTTTATAGTGTACAAAAATTGTATCATTTCCAGAAATTAAAATCAAAACAAAAACAATATCTTTTTCGAGGAACTTATTTACCGATATTGTTTATGAGTTTTGTTCTATAAGTTATTATTTGTCTTTAAAACATTTTAAAATTTAGATGAATTAGCTAAGTCAATCCTGAGATATAAAAACCATTTTCTGTTTTTTTTTTATATTAGCCCTTTTCTGAAAAACAAATTGAGTCATAGATCTAAAACTTTTAGGATTGTATTATTTTATAAGAACCCACATATCCTCTAAATATCATTAAATTATCTGTTATAAGCAAATTCAGTAAGCTTGTAAACCTATGGCCTTTTCTAGGCGAATTTTACTGAAAGATCTGTATTTGTTTCAGTGCTTTAGTATAATTAAAATAGAACAAGATTTTCTGAATATCACTGAAACCAATCATGCTTGAAAATGGGTTTTTTGGCGGACAAAGCTAAAGTTTTGACTAATAAGAAAGTTATGAAAGATTCATTGGTCTTGTGCAGTTATTTTATATATTATAATAACAAGTTATTTCATTTAGTTAAACTATATAATATTGACCTAATGTTATTTTTTTTCTAAAAAGTGTGATTATTTAATAAATAGGCTAAATTAATTCTTTACCTCTGACGTTAATTCGTAGTTATTAGTAATAAATTTAGCAAGTTTATTTTACTTTTTTCCTACTAATTTTGTTTACAAGGCACTGATATCCGTAAATAAACAAATAAGTTAATTTAAAACATTTTGTTATTACTCATATAAATAATATTCCACTTCTATTTTATAAAAATTTTTTTAATACTTTTTAATTCTTATGTATTTGTTTCTAGGTACTGAGAACAACAATGACCTATTTTTCAGTCATAAGAACGTTTGTATGAATAATAAAAAACATTATTTATTGTTTTACGTTTATATCTTATACAGAGTGGTTAAGGTAATATAAAAGAAATTTAAAAACTATTATTGTTAAGGATTTATTATGTCACTAATTATAATAAATAATAAATGTAGAAAAGTTAAACAAATAAATATGTACTTTATTTCTTTAAAGTTCTAATGCAAAAATCTGTAAAAAGATTCTGATTTACGTAATTGAACTAGTTAATAAAATTTATTAAAAAATTTGACTTACTTATAATTTTTTTTGTCATGGGTAATTTAATTACCTTAGACAACACCAACACTCTGCAATACTGGTTTCCATAACTGAAGCATATAAGAGGCAGTGAAATAGGAACTATTAAATTATATCGCTTCTTCTCAAGCAAGAAAATAGTTTTCCCGGCATTGCAGAAATTCTATGCTTAAAGGAATTTGCTGGCGTCCTCGACAAACGAAAGCTCCTTCGCCGTTAGCTGTCTCTAAAGTCGTGTTGTCACTATAAAAAATGTACTACTCCCTCTTTTATACCTAAACTATTTTACTAATCCTCAATCAGCTAAATTAGTAACTTTAAGATACTATTAATCTTTTACTTTTATACTAAAGTCTTAGCAGAAAAAAGGTATTAAGTTCGAGTTTTAATCTTGATTTTCTAATTATAACTAGATTATTCCGAAGACCGTTTAAGGGTCTAATTCAGTTATTTATATAGAAAACTCTATTCACTAATATCTTGAAATTAGGATTAAACTGTGGTAATTTAAAAAATTCTTCTCAAAGACAATACATTTCACTTAGATTTGAGGTGTTTTATTATTATAAATACTATAATTAAATAATTATATAATTATTATAATTACTCTTTCGCATATTAAGTATCTGATTATATTGCGAAGTTTTTTTTTTCTTAACTTCATAAATCTCTACAATTTGTCCGTAGACGTTTTGTAAATTTTTATATAAGAGAAAAAATATAGGACATTGAGGGTTTCTGCAATGAGATAGCATTGCTAATGTCGTTTTAGTTCATTTAGTTTTAGATTCTAATAGGTCTCCTGGGAGGATTCTTTTGAGCCATATAGGAATATGTTGATTCTAGTTATCTTTGGCTAGTGGATTTATGAGCGTATCATTTCTTCTTTTGTATCCGCAGGTTGACTTGGATATTACTTCTGCTATCGTGGGAATATTTATGACCTTCCTTATCTTTTCATTACAGACGTACCAATGAGCATTCACTATTGTGCGTAGGGTTATGGATGGTTGAGCCTCGAGCCTGATAATGTGGCTTTTCGCTGCTATACCCCATAGTGGTAATCTATATGTCCAGATTTGTATTATTATTGTTTTGTAAATTATTAGTTTATTCTCAATGCTAAGTTTCGATTTTCTGCAAGTTAGCCAAGCCATTTGTCTCCTTTTTAAACAAATTTATTCGATTTTGTTATTTATATGCTTTCTCCATGTTAGTTTAAAATCTAAGTTTAGTCCTAAAAACTTGACCGTTGTTACTTGCAGAATTTCTGCATTATATAATTCTAGCTTCAGTATTTTGTTTTTCCTCAATGTGAACGTAATCTGTTTGTACTTGGTAGAGTTTAACTCGATCTTCTTATTGCCTTGCTATTCTTCGAGGGAATTAGTTTTGTTTTGTAACAATTCAACTGCTTGTTGTTGATCTTTGCTTACGGTAAACATTGCCGTGTCTTCTGGAAATTTTAAGATTGTACAGTTAGCATTTATTGGTATTTCTGCCGTACAGAATGTGCAAAGAATTGGTCTGAGGATACTTCCTTGCGGAACCCCAGCTTTGATTAGCTTGATGTTCGAATGAATGTCTTTTATTTTTACGTATAATGTTCTTTCAGATAAATAAGATTTTAGGAGCTTGAAATACGAGTTTAGAAAGTATTTATTGATGATTTGAAGTAATCATTGATGCCACACTTTATCAAAAGCTTTCTTTACATCTATGAAGATGGCGAAAAAGTACTCTTTATTTCCTAAAGCTGTTATTATCGTATTAGTTAGTCTCTACCAAGTTTAGTATTAGAACAAGTTTACTACTAATAATTATAAAATCACACAAACAGATTGGATCATCGAATTACTTCGTAACACATTCTTTCTAATGCAGTGTTTAGTGTCTGCTGGGACAAGGAAAATATTTAAGTTTCTTAATCTCCTTCACGAAAAAAAAATATCTTCTCAAACACATCCTTTTTATTCTGCAGCAGCGACAACTTGATAAATCATTCTATTGGCGATGTTGTCATTGTACACTCCAAATCGACATACCATACGAGATCTGTAATTTTTTTAACTATTAAAAATCGCCCTCTTTTCTTATTTTTTCAGGAAGATATGTTATCTTAATTTCTCACTTCTTCCGGCTTGAATATAACGTCAGTTTGTAATGTGACTAATATAAGAAAAAAAGCTCAGGAAAAATATAGCGACTACAGTTATACAAAAGCAAAACTTTCATTGATGATGCTTAAAGAGAAATTGTTTACAATATATTTTTCTAATAACTAAGGTCAACAAATTTCAACTTTTTTTCTAAATCTGGTTAAAAATATATTGATCTTACAAAGATTTTGGGTGCTTAATTAAGTAGAAAATACATTTTACCCTATTTCATCATATGCACGGTCAAAAACTGGCTTTAATTTTCTACGATTTTTGTTTCTAAAATTATATTAAAAATCGCGTATTTAACTGTTTCAATTTTTTGTTACAACTGCTAAAAACCCGCTTAGGTAAAGCGTCGGATACTGGTATCAAATTCAGATATCGTCGAAAAATTTTAAGGTATAGTTTAAGTCCATATAAAAATTTATTATTTTGAGGTTTTGAGCCTTGCTTATAATTAATCCGTTATTATTGTATTAACATAAAGAATAGCGGACAGAGAATAGATGATAATTTCGTAAAAAAAAAAAACAAGTGTGTTGACTTATGTATGCGCGTAAGAAACAATACTTCTTTAACGTATAACAAAACAAAATAAAAATAAATTAAATATAAAAAATTATAATTAAATCCTGGTATTCAATGTTCATATAAAATATATAAAAAATTTAAAGTGCGAATTAATCAGAAAACAGAAAAATGTAAAAATAAAATAGTAATAATAAAATTATAATAGTTTAATTATTAAAAAGCCCGTGTTGAAGATTTTCACATCTAGATACGCATTTTTTTGAAATTATACTTCTTTAACGCGTTTGGGAAAAAATGATTTGTGTGAGATTTTAAGATGCGCGCATAATTACAAAAAAATTAACAGGATTAAGTTTAAAGATATTTACAATGCACCGGCAAAATTATGTAAAATTAACTGCTTGAAGTAATATTTATATTCTGATATTTCTATATACACAACACATGTTTTATATCGGTACAAATAACAATTATTTATGTGTTTTAAAGTTATTTAATTACTACATACAGTTGTGATTGATTGTAAATAGCAGTAAATATCTTCATAAATATCGTTATAAACATTAATTATTTACGAATATTCGTAATTTTTAAGAATCAGCATTGCTACTAAGCAGTAATAATATCGCAATCGGCCCACATGAGGCCAGAATCTCTCGGCATCATCTTTCTCATGACTTCTGACACGCGTGCGCGATCTTCTCATCAGCATCACCGGGAATAACGGCCGCTAACGACCATTGTCTACCTATGCGTGGTTTCGACAATACGTGCTCTGGTTTTATCTCATTTATTATAGTCCTTTTGTTTAGTTCTTTCACTAAAATTTCAGTACAACCTCATCTAAATTCTACGGCCTCCTCATCTTGCGATTGAAGAAACGGTGCTTCAATCAGCTTAAGGCTCATATTAGTTCATAACCATTTCAGCTTATTTTTCCTTGTAGTGTGCCGACCACGTGCGATCGGTCGCTGACTCTTAGGCGAACTGAACAACTCACCTCACAGTGCATCAATAATATCTTTGTGCGGAAATACTCAAATTGTGCCACTCATTTGGTCTGTACTCATCTCATTTTTAACTTAATAAAGACGACAATTGCGTAATTCTACGCACCCAATTACTGTATTTATTTAAGACCTTTGTAGCGAATTCCCACTATTACTATTTAGATAACAGTTTGTCAGGATTAATAGTTAGGAGTACACATATATTTAATTATACAGAAACTCACTTAAACATAAGGCTTCGCAATAACATAATCATAAACGTAAGAAAACATAAGGCATAAAAGACGTAACACATAAGACATAAGAACTAATAATCATTCAATAAGAGCGCATAACACTTTCACATAATACGACCACTTAATATTTTGACATAATATCATAAGACTTCCTAATACTTAATCATAATACATAACTCCAGTGCAATCATAAGACTTTTCGAAGCACAATTATAAGACTAACTCTATTCTTTTCTTATGCATTCCGTCCTATCGCTGACGGAAAGGGAATGGGGGACGCGAGGCGGTCCTAGTCTCTTTTCCCACACATTATTGGTTATCAACTGTCTTTCTTCCAAATCTACGTAACACCCTAGAGTGGGAGTGCGTACAAAGCGTTCTCGTAATCTCCACAGTCTAGACCAGCAGACGTTACTTGATCGGAAATAAATACTATATTCCTCTCTTAAGAGGGCTCTTTCTTACGATTTCTACAGTTCCATAAGATCTCTATTCTATCGAAAAACAAACTAAGATTAGATTATCCTATATCCTATCCTAAACTAATATTACTCTGTTACAAATTGTACCATCGGTTTTCGGCCTGTTGTTTTTATATATATGCATGCACCATAAGCTTTCTCGCTCGCGTCACAAAACCCATGCAGTTCTAGATCTTTACTGTTATTCGCTATTTTACGCGGAAATCTTATCTTGTCTAATGTATATAAGTTTTGACGGAACGATTGCCATGTCTCATCTATGTTTTTGGGCACGCTTTCGTCCCAGGATGATTTCAACTGCCATAATTGCTTCATTATTATTTTTGCATTGATTATATAACTGGTCCTAATAAGCATAATAGATACAAAATTTGTACGATTTCAGGTAATATGTTTCGCTTGATTGTCTTGCATGGTCAGGTTGATCGTTTTATTGTGTAGCTTATTGTATCTAAACGGCAAACCAGTTTACCCCCAGAGTTTTGATAGTGTTCGCGATATCTAGACTTACGAGTTTGTTGTTCGACGTGTTCTTAGGACCTCTCAAAATTTCCGCGTTGTTAGGGGCCCACTGTCTCAATTGCATTCCCGCTTTATTGGTTACGTTAATAAGCTCGTCGCGGATTTGTTTCGCTTCGGATAGCGTATGAGCTCCCGTTAAGAGGTAGTCTACATAGAAATCTTCTTTTAATTCGACGAAAGCTTTTGGAAACTACTTGGATTCGTCGCTAGCAAGCTGATGCAGAGTGCGAGTTGCCAAAAAAGATGCAGATGCTGTTCCGTATGTTACCGTATTTAATCTTTAGGTTTTTATCGGCTTTTTTTCGTGTCGACGCCAAAGAATGTTTTGATATTCGCGGTCGAGTGGATCCATAGTTATCTATCTATAAATTTTTGCTATGTCCGCCGTGAGCGCGAATGCGTGTGATCGAAATCTTACCAAAATGGTGAATAAGTCTTCTTGAATGGTGGGACCGACCATTAATACATCTTTTAAAGATAAACCGTTATCCGATTTTGCCGACGCGTCAAATACTACTCGAAGTTTCGTGGTTAAGCTTGATTGTTTAATTACTGCGTGATGAGGTAAATAATAACCGTCATTGCGGGAAAACGAGTCGAGTCTTTCCATAAGACCTAGATTTTCGAATTCGGCCAAGAATTCTTCATATTCCCTTCGAATTTCCGGCTTGCGTGCCAATGATTGTTCTAATGTACGTAATCTTTTTACCGCAATAATATACGAATCGCCTAATTGATTTGTGACCCTTTTGAATGGTAATCTCACAACATATCTACCTGAATTTTCGCGAAAAGTATTCGTTTTGTAATGCTCTCCGCAGCATTCCTCTTCGTGAGGCCTGATACTACTTTCTGGGGTTTGTTCGACGCGCTAAAATTTTTCTAATTGATTGTGCAATTTAACAATTGCGGTATGATACTTAACGGTTTGTGGAACAGGCATGTCTCCATTTGTTACTACTATCCAGCCTAGTCGCGTGTTTTGTACGGCTAATGTTTCATTAAGTTAAACTATTTGACCGGCGCTCCACAAACTACAGAATATTTTAATTCCGATAATTGCATTGATTTCTGAAGGTTTAGCAAAGTCGGGATCAGCTAACTGAATATTCGCGGGAATAATTAACTCTTCCGACAATACTTGATGAGCTGTCGAAGTTCTTGTTATATTAGGTAAAAGTATGAATTTTAGTTTCGCTGTATAATTTTCTGTGCGTGACAGAATTGTGGTTACAATGATTTTAATAATGTTGATTCCAGTCTTATTTATTCCCGCTATTGGTATGTCTACGGCTTGTTTAGGAAGGCGAAGTTTATTAGCGAATTCCATCTTTAAAAAATTAGCTTCGGCCTCCGAATCCAAAAGTACACGACACTTGTGTGGATTCCCGTCGCGATCTAGCAATGATACTACCGCAGGTAATAATAGTGTAGGTAAGGGTACGCGATCGAGTTTTAAATGTGCGTATTTTACCGTTGCGCTTTCTTCGTCTAAATGTAATAACGTGTTATGACTACCCTTACATTTCCTGCAAGTTCCTGCATGGCACGCATCTATCTTGTGATTGTCGCGTAAACAATTTGTGAACAAACGCGCCCGCTCAGTGATCTTTCTACGTTCCTCGGGTTTAGCTTTTAATAACTGCTCACATTCGAAAGTATAATGACTACGCTTGCTTAAAGAACACCGAGGGCGTATTTAAGACGAGTATACTTGGACCTCATTGTCACATTACGCCGAACCGAGCAGCCTACAGCCGAGATAGAAACTATTTGTATAGGAATTCTATGGGAATAAAGAATTCTAAAGGTGTTGTAAATCTAAAGAAATAAACCTAAATAAATAAGTAATATAATATAAAGAAAAACCTAAATAAATAAGTAATATAATCTAAAGAAAAAACCTAAATAAATAAGTAATATAATCTAAAAGCTTAGATTACAGGCGATAGAAATAATTCTATATTAAATGTAATAAAATAAAATTCTAAGATATTCGGTCTCTTCAAAAGAAAGGGTCTCATGGTCGTTCCCCCCTTAGGTAAACAAATGCAAGTTTAAATGGGTAAAATTCCGATAGCTGTGAAAGATACTCTCTCGCTAAGGCGTTACAGGCGTTAAAAGAAAGAAATATCGATGACCAATAGGGAATCTGTGATTTAATAAGAAACGCCCTGTAGGAAAAGGAGAGTCCTTCCCCTCCCACTATATGCGGGGTATAAGAGATGGACACCAGACCGGAATAAGGGCTTATTTAGAAGATTATGCACGAGAATAGTTATACACGAGTAATATTGAAAGTTATATAGGCTTAGATAGAGAGCTACATAAAGAGTGATATACAGAGATAGATGCATATAAGTACGAATAATTTATAATAAGCCTGAAGTCAGTAAGTGTTTAAGTCTTAAGTGCGACTATATATATATAAAGGGAGTTTTTTACTTGTATTTTGTTCTATTTTCTTGTGTTTTGTTAAAATATATGATCCATATTTTGTACTACTTCGTCAAAACTGTTATTCACCCCGACCTTTATTCGAACACTCATTCCGCCGCGGATCGGCTTGTTCATAGTTTTGTGGATTAGTGTAACACGCGTTGGTTGCCATTACATTTCGAGGATTGGAATGTCGCGAAAAAGGCTTAAGTGGATTGTTTATTGTAATTTTTTCCGTGTTTCTTGATGTCCTTTCTGGCTGTGAATGTAATAGAGCAAATCCGCTATCGCGTAGAAATTTTACTAATTCGTCTACGGTCGGCAGATCCCAATTGGATCGTCGATTTTCCCATTCGTAACGCGTTTGATCGTCTAACCGCGAAACTGCCATGTGAATGGGGAAGGCCTTAAGAAATGACTTTTTGGTGAACAATAGTGATTGATAGTTTGTGCAAAGCGAGTCCGATGCATCGATTAAAGACTGCGGTGATTGCCTATTGGTTCTTAGGCATTCCTGTATCACTTTTATATGTTTATTAATTAATACAAGCGGATTATCATAATATTCTTCAAGTAAGTTCCAAGCTACTTGATAATTATTTCCTATGGTTTTTAATGCGCGTATTTTGTCTTCTGCTTTTCCCGATAAGCAAGCTTTTAAATTAGAAAATTTCTGTATATTTGGTAGATCTGCCTTTTAGCCGAAGATCGATTGAAACTGATCCGCGAAGTTTGGTCAGTCTTCGAACCGCCCGTCGAATTGCGGCAGACGAACCGCTGGTAATTTTAAATTATTATCACTAGTTAAATATTGCTTGCGTATGAAGTGGCATTCACGGTGGATAGTAATACGTACGAATCGGTGGTTTGAATTATTAATGCATTGAATTTTGCTAATATTTCCTCCGCCTTTACTTTCGAGCTATGAACGGCCTCGCGATGATCATTACCCTCTTGGATACGATCTTTAACTGTTTCGTCGGAAGCTTTATCTAATAATTCGTTTTAAATATCTTCGAATGTTACCATATCTGAATCGATCTCCTTAATTTTAGCTTGACCATTGCTATATCCTCTCAATTAGAATTGTCTAAGCCATTGATGAGTTTTTCAAAAATTGGTAATTTGCTTTTTAATGCTGCGCGTCTACGTATAAACTTCGATTAACTAAGTTCGCTCATTAAAGAATGCATTTTCACGATAAATAGGCACGATTTGGGAGAGATAAGAGAGGAAGTATTTCACAAACGGGTGACTCGATAAAAAGTATTGCTTAGGATTCACGTGTTTTATTTTGACCGTCCTGTAGTGATGTACTTCACGCTTTCCAGGACGCCTTATGATCGCTTTGTTTTTTGCCTGTAGTGACGGTTTCACGCTTCCAGGATTAGTATCGCTGCTGGTAGGTTTGGAAACTTCCGCGTTCTCTTTCTCGTCTGCTTGAAGTAGACTGTATTTGCTTGAAAAAATTGGATAGGATAGGACTGATCCGGCTCAAAGGACCAAAAATATGGTGAGGTACCGGTGCCTTGATCGGTAATACGCTTTTTTTTTTATCGTGAAGTGCCGTTGTGAATGTGATATGTGATTTCGATAGTTGTTGCGTTGTAACTCGTTGTTTACTCGTGCTCATATGCTGCACTGCCCGCTGACTACGTTGCATCGTGATGTGTCGTTGTGATGCTTGTATGCTCTCTCGGTATTCTGCGGTGTCTTCCAAAGTCGATGCGTTCTTCTTCTCGATGTTCTGCTTGAATATGCTTGCTGGCTGTGTTGTTTCGATATGATGATCTCGCAGCGGTTGCAAGGGTTTTTATAGGGAGAGAATGATCGTCATTCCTTCCCTACGATGATTAGCCAATAGAAAAAAGTTCCATAGTCCATAGCTGCACACGAACAAAGTGTCTAGCTGCTTGGATGTGGAGACAAAGCACGAGAAAAACCTGTAAGGAATAAAGAAGACCGTCCGTCTTGGCGGCACCCGTGTGTTTACTTAGTAAGTAAGGATCGCTTTAAATATCTGGCGATCGAACGGTCCATCGCATCGATTCCTCATATAGGGCTTTGTTCGATAAGTTTTATTGCCCTTAAGAAAGGGTATTCGAATGCGTTGTTCGTGATTTAAATAATATCAAAACCTATGTTATGCTTTCTTAATACATTTGCGTAATGACGAAACAATAACACTGCCCGAACGATGGCAAAAAGTCATCGACAAAAGCGGACTGTACCTAATTGAATAAAGGTTTATTTTTTAGTAAATATTTTAAATTTCCTTTCTCATTTGAAGTCCTCAATAACTTAGTAGCCAACTTAATATTGGTTTCTAAAGTTATACTTCTTTTGGCGTGTTGGGAAAAATGTAATGGGGAAAGATTTGGTTCCGAGGGTCTGGAAAAACGACACCTTGAAGTTTGTCGGTATTTACGAAGCGCGGCAAAGCTATTTCAAGTTTACTGCATTAATTAGTCTTCTATTCTTCATAATTTTTTTTTCTTAAGCGATTCACCCATCCAAATACTAATCGTACACAGCGCTGCTTTACTTAAATGATCGAGCGAAAACTAATGCTGTAACCGCGCCATGGACGTTGACGCATAAAGTAATTCGATATATCTCCCTTACATTTAATTTGACTGATATCTTTTTTTTTATATATTTTTTTAAATTCTTTTTTTATTCTTTCTTATATAAATGATATATCGATCGATTGAAAATATTTTTCTTTTCTTTTTTGAAGTTATTTAGTTAACTTAATAGAAAAGAGTAGTTAGTAGCTTATCTACTCATATTTTCGATCCTCCTCCTTTTTACCTGGTCACGCTATAAATATATATATAGATATATAAAATTTTAAATAACATCAATAAATAAATGAGAATAAAAATACAATAGTAAAAGTAAAATAATCTTCTTTCATTAGAAAATATTATCGATCATTAAACAGGGAAGAGGAACAGGTTTCTTTATCAAGTATATTCTATGTAAAAATGAAATTAATAGTAATAATACTAATAATGTAATAATTATATGATTAATTAAAAAATAAACTAAGAAAATTAAAAATAACAATGAAAATTAATAATTATTTTATTAATAATATTAATAAAAATTATAATAATAATAGTAACAATATGTAATCATTGTGATAGGTAATTTGTAATTAATTATAAAAATATTTAGAGCGTACTATAAAAGAATAGAAACTTATTGTGCAATGTGATTTTATTGTGATTATTTTTAAGTTATACTTCTTTTTCAATACTAAATAACGAGCGTAGCCTGACGAGGATTTCCTTAAAAATTCGTCAGGCAAACAACGTAATAACGATTTATGTATGATTTTTGTACGATTTATAAAGATTATAGATTCTTAGCGTATATTCAAAATACGCGGCTCAATCAATTCGAAAATATTGAAAATAAAGAAATTTTTTTATAGTCCCTCCCCACTCTTTAAACCGTTGCTAAGCACGCACTGCTGGGCCTATTAAACAAAGCACTCGTTCTATTATTCTTTTGGACGCTTACGATGAAACGTCTTATATAACCAGCGAGGAATTTACAAAGAAAGCGACGAACAAAGCGATTTAAACCAGAAGCAAAATAAGAAAAGTATAAGTATTCCTTATACTTCCATAAACTGGGTGAATTAGTTTGTTGTATCCGTATAGCTTAGTATTTTCCATAGGTACATTAGGTATAAATTTTAATAGAATAACCTTATGTTCATTAGGTAGCTCTTTTAAATCCTTTTTAAACCACAATCTGTCACATACTGAGCATGGATGTTCAAATGAATTGCCCAAGAATTTTATTATAAATTCCTTATGAGCTCGTTTAAATTGATGATAATTGCTATATGGTAAAGAAGGATCTAAATCTATATCAATTTGCTCGCCAGTTGAATGATTAATTACTAACTGGTCTGAAGAGTTAGAATAAATAGATTCGTCTGATTAAGGTAATTCCTGATCCTTGATTGTGTCTTGGTTTAACGAATTGCGTTCTATATTCGTTACAATGTCTTGATTTGACAATACATTTATAATCGAAGCATCAGATAGATATTGATTATTTCGTGCTTGAGATCGTGATATTTGCTCCATGTTTGATAATGTAATGTTTTTTGATGTTATACGATGATGACACATCATAGAAGAATTTTCCATATGCACATCAGCTAACACAGTAATATAGTTGTGATAGTCATCTTTTGCAGTAGACAACGATGCATCTTGAAGAAGTAAAAGTAAAAAATAACGACAAAATTCCCAAACCTACCAAAAAGAAGTATAAGTTCAAAAATAATAATTAGCAGTACTATTAGTTATTGCTGTGAATTTTAAATTGTATAAATTTGTACTATTAATCATAGGCTGAGCCAATGGTTCAGAAGTAACTAGTAAATTCAAAGTCGATAGGGCACATAAAGTTCTATTCGCAGACAATTGGATTTCTTGAAGAAATAAATGTAAAATAAATGTTATATAAAATAAATGTAAGTAACTTCAAATAACTTCAAAACATAAAAACTAAACAAAAAAAATAAATAATTAGCAATAATATTATAATAGTTATTGCTGGGACATTTAAATTATTTAAATTTGTACCGGTAATCACAGGCTTAGCCGATGGTTCGCAAAGTAAATTAGAAGTTTACGCAGTACATATAATTTCATTCGCAGGCAATTCATAAGCTTTTTGAATAATTTTTCTTCGCACCCAAGAACCCTACAACGTTTGGCATTAGCGTGCATTATGTTTTACTTATTTTCCTCATTATTTTCCTTATTTTCCTTATTCCTTTTTCTACGAAGACGATAATCTCTAAATTTCTCTGCATTAGTTTTAGTCATATTGGAAACTAAAACAGAAATTTAAATGTATACTGATACTGGTCAATAAAAAGCTGCAAGAGATTATAGTTTAATAATAACTTGAAAATTAAAATAATTAAAATAATTAAAATAAAATAAATAAATTTCAATATATAATAATAAATAATTAAATTTAAACTATAGATAAATGTGAACGCTTAATCTTAATTTTTGTATTGTTGCTGAGGAGAATAGTTGAAGTTCCACGTCAGATCGAAATATTGTTTTATTAATTTAAATCGCAACGTGTCCAGCAACTTTTTGTACGATTTTCTGGCAAATCTTTAGTGAATCTGGAAACTTATGCCACAGAACATTTACTTCTCCTTCTTCATTGTATTCATTATGAAATAACTACAATTTTCCCGAATGCCAATATATACTTTACATTTGTAAATTACATAAAATAAAGCTTTAATAAAAAATTTAACAAATTTTTTTTTTTTTTTTTTTTTATTCATTACAGAACATACAATCAATTCTCGACGAGAATTATAAGTACTTTAGGCTGGTGATGTAATAACATGAAATGTAAATAAATAAGATTTACAATGGTGAGTAGATATAATACATTAGACTCAAATAATATTACGATGTTTTAAATCATTCAAATCTTGTTTTAAGGTCAGAAGGTAGAACCTTTTTAGTCTTCGTACTAGTTCATTTGTTTCCAGTAAATTTTTTGCTAAAGGTTGGGATGTTTGCTAAACGGGAGTTGTAGCGTTCACTGAAGCTAACAATTTCTTCTTTTATTGTAGATATTCTTAAATCTTGATGAATTCTTTCGTTTGTAACGTACCATGGGGCATTGCAGATGTTTCGTAGAGTTTTTGATTGGAACCTCTGTAAAATCTCTATATTGGAGTTACTCGCAGTTCCCCATAGTTGGATTCCGTAAGTCCATATGGGTTTTAGAATAGCTTTATAGATAGCGAGCTTTTTTTCCAAATCTAACTTAGACGATCTACCAAACAGCCAATAAATTTTTCTTACTCGTTCTTTGAGGTGTTTTACTTTGGTTTGTATATGTTGCTTCCATGTCAGCCTTTTGTCTAGGATAATACCTAAATATTTGATCGAGTCTCTAACAGGAAATTTACCCCATTAATGACCACAGGGGGACACGTGCCTCTGCGCAATGTGAAGGTTATATGAGCTGATTTACTTTCGTTGATATTGATTCGCCATTTTGACACCATTTTTCTAGTAAGTGCAGATGACGTTGGAGAATATCAGTCGCGTTTTGTGGATCACTCTCAGATGCTAGCAGAGCTGTATCGTCTGCAAATGTAGCAGTAGTTATCCCTTCTGAGGTAGGTAGATCTGCCGTGTAAATTGTGTACAGTATGGGCCCAAGTACGCTGCCTTGTGGAACACCGGACAAGATTGGATAAGCTGAAGTGAATTGGTTTTGATATTTAACCATGAATTTTCTATCTGTAAGGTAGGATTTAAGGATCAGGAAAAAAGGATATGGAAATATTTTCTTAAGTTTATAAAGTAGTCCGGTGTGCCAGACTTTGTCGAAAGCTTGCCTTATGTCCAGGAATACTGCGGAGCAGTATTTTTTCTTTTCAAGATCTTGCGATAGTTGACGAGTTATTCTATGGACCTGTTCAATTGTTGAATGTATTTCCGAAACCCGAACTGATGGTCGGGAAGAGTAGGGACATCCAAGACATTTAGTAGGCGATTAGTGAACATTTTTTCAAATAGCTTAGATAAAGAGGATAAGAGACTGATGGTCGGTATGACGTAACGTCGTGAGGTGGTTTACCTGGCTTGTGAATGAGTGTAATCACTGCTACTTTCCATGAAGTAGGATAGTAGCCTAGGCGTAAAATGGCGTTGAATAGTGAGGTAATATACGCTATTCCTTTTTTTGGTAATTCTTTGATCATCTTTCCGTTGATTAAGTCGAGGCCAGGTGCTTTTTTCGGATTAACGTGTGATGCAATTGTTGCTTTGACTTCCATTGAGGTAAACGGTTTTATTTGTGGAGATAATTGGAAAGGTGAGTGCATAAATGTCCAGACGTCTTCATTTCTGCAGGTACTGAAGGTGAAGATGGTTTGAATACATCTGCCAGGTAGGAGGCGAAGAGATTGGCTTTATCTATTGGTTTTTTGCCCATTCACCCTGGGACTGACGGATAGGTGGAATGTCTTGAATTGGACGAGTAAAACGCCTTGTTGCTTTCCAGAGTGAATAGTTAGAGTCTGCAGTAGGATTAAGTTCTGAAGGTAACTTTGAAGACCTTCATTTTTAAAGTTCTGCAGTATTTTTTTTAACACTTTGGTAGCTTTATTAAGTTTACGTTTGTCCTCAGGAGATCTACTATTGTGCCAATTTCTACGCAACTTACGTTTTTTTACAATTTTATTTAAAATATATGCAGGATAATCATGACCAGAAATATACTCCAGAGAAAATGTAGAGGCTCGAACTGCATTTATTATGTTGTGCGTTAAATGGTTTACTGCGTGGTCCACATCATCAGTTGTTTTCAATGGTAAAGAGGTATCAACAGTATTATTGAATGTTTCGCGGAAGAAATCCCAATTTGTTAGTCTATTGTATAAGGAGATTGGTGGCTTTTTGTCGATAATAGTTGTATTTATCGTTGCTATGATTGGAGTGTGATCGGAAGAAAGGTCAAATGAAGAGCAGACCTGTATATATCGAGGAGATAGATTTTTAGCGATAAAAAAATCAAGCAAGTCAGGGATTTTATTTACATCAGTTGGCCAGTAGGAAGGCTCACCTGAACTAATGCAAGATAATCTATTAGTTTCGATAATTTTTGAGAGTGCTTTACCTCTTGGTGTTATAATTCTACTACCCCAGATGTTATGTTTGGCATTTAAGTCACCTCCGGCTAAGAATCTAGAGCCTAGACTTTCGAAGAAATTATCAAAATCTTCTTTTTTGATAGTATGTCTAGGAGGACTGTACACTGCTGAGAAAGCTATTGAGCAATGCCAGTCATATATCATGACACTTTTTGCCTGAAGATGATCTTGTTTATATGGCGCAAGCTCGTAATGTCTTATGTTAGATTTAACTAGAATCGCAGTACCACCATGTGCCCTTCCACTTGGATGATTCGCGGAGTACATCTTATAACCGAAGATTTTAAAATAATTTTTAACCGTAAAGTGTGTCTCCGATATTAATATAATTTGTATGTCATATAATTTTAAAAATGCTTCCAGCTCCAATTTACGTTTCATTAGGCCATTAGCGTTCCAAAGAGCAATGCGTAATGTCTTCATTATTTATTAGTACACGACAGCTTACTTACTATTACCGTTAATAATGAAATGAGATTGTTTGATTGTTCGATTTGTTTATTTATTAGTTCACTTTGTTTTTCGGTGAGTTTTTCTAGTCTACTTATAGAATCTGTAAGACTTGAGCTGTTATTATTGTTTACGTTATTTGAATGCTGCGGATTTGAAGTATCTGATATTTGTATATTTTTATTTACGGCTTGTACGTAAGACATAGATTGGTCGGCATAACGTTGAATGTTTACCGGTGGGTTGGTTTCGAGATTAGATTGAATATTTACAGTTTTCCTTAATCTAGGTGTAGGAAACGTCTTTTTGTACATCTCTTGGTAGGAAGGGCACCCTTTGTAGTTCGCAGTATGGTTGGCACCGCAGAGGAAACAAGTTGGTGGAGTATCTATGGGTTTCTTACAATCTGCCGTAGCATGCTGACCAGAACATTTAACACACTGAAAATTGCGATTGCAATACTTTTGAGTGTGACCATACTTTTGACATCTCTTGCATTGAGCAATTTCCTTTTTCTTACGTGGTGATTCAAATTTGACTATTGTGTTATTCAGTTTGTTTATATTGTAGACCATGTTGTTGTTAGGTTTTTGTTTAAGGTCAATAAAGAACATGGATAGTGGGTTGTGTGTAGCTCTGTGATAAATATTACTGATGTTTACAACTTCGTGACCCAGCTCCATTAGTTCGTCTTTCAGGTCGTTCAAATCAGCAGAGTGATGTACGTTACGTAACACAACTCTAAACGAACATTCTTGTTTTAATTGAAATTTTGTGAAAGCTAGCATTTACTGATTTTAAGGTTTTAGTAATTTTTCTGTAGGAGTCCGCATCTGCTGGTAATATACGAACCTGATTATTACTAATTTTATAGGTGTAATTATTTTTTTTAACTACATTATTTAGGAATTTAGTTAAAGATTGAATGTCACGGACGTCTATGTAAATTGGAGGAGGTAGTGGTATTTTCTGCACTTGTTCGTTTTGCGGCATATCACAATCTGTGACTAAACTTGAAGTTAAGACCGAGAATCTGTTAACGGTTTCGGGTACTCCATTACTTCGAAGAACATTGTTGTTATCATCATCTATTCTTGCTCTTTTATTGCTACAAGAAGCATGCTCACGCCTATGAGTAGTAACCTCTTGCCATGATGGAAATGTGGTTAATGTTTGCATATCCCGGTCAAGGATTTGCGAAAGGCTCACTGCCATGAGTCGGTGACCGATTTGTTAAAAATTTGAAAATTAAACAGCCAGGTAACGAATTTATTCGTTATACGTAAAATGTAAACAATAAAGTTATAAACACGCGGATCTACACTCTGAACGTCCGTACACTTCGAATGCTAAGACGCTACTAACTTTAACAAAATAAAGATATTTAAGACAATTTAAATAAAATACAATTATTAAAAAAATTAATAAAATAAAACAACAAACAAGAAAAAAGAAAAACTCTTGGTTAAATCAATATAAAGTATGATAATATATCAGCTCGTCAGGCAATAAGTCTTGTAGCATAAAAGCTCTGGTTGATAAATTAAATATAATATGAATTGCGGTTTTAACAAAAAATTAAACACGTATCTCACCTCTTGCTCGCTTCGCTTGTATACGGATTCAACAAAAAGGTTCACCTAGTTTATGGAAGTATAAGGAATACTTATACTTTTCTTATTTTGCTTCTAGCTTAAATCGCTTTGTTCGTCGCTTTCTTTGTAAATTCTTTACTGCTTATCTAAGACTTGTCGTCGTAAGCGTCCAGTTGAAGAATGGGACGAGTGCTTTGTTTAATAGGCCCTGCAGGGTGTGCTTAGCAACGGATTAAAAAGTGGGTAGGGGCGATAAGAAAATTTCCTTATTTTCAATATTTTCCAAATGATTGAGCCGCGTATTTCGAATATACGCTAAGAATCTATAATCTTCATAAATGGTAAATAAATTGTAATTACGTTTAGTGTCTCACGAATTCTGAAGGAAATCCTCGTCAGGCTACGCTCGTTATTTAGTATTGAAAAAGAAGTATAACTTCAAAACAATAAAAAAAAATTTATGTTGCACAATACGTTTCCATTCTTTCTCGCCAAATTCTCTATATTTTTATAATTATTTACAGATTACCTATCACAATGATAAAATTTTATTATTATTATTATCATTATTAATTTTCCTTGTTACTTTATAATTTTCCTAGTTTATTTTTTAATTAATGTTATTATTATTAAATTATTAGTATTATTATTATTAATTTTATTTTTACATAGAATATAGTTGATAAAGAAACCTTTCCTCTTACCTGCTTGATGATGGATAATATTTTCTAATGGAAGAAGATTATTTTTCTTTTACTATTATATTTTTATTCTCATTTATTTATTGAAGTTATTTAATTTTTTTATAAATATATATATATGTAAGCTTTGTATGCATGTGCCGGTGCATTGAGTAATTTGCTGTTTGAATGTGGCGCCATACATTGGTGGAACAAATGCTAGCAGGAGTGACGGTTGGTGTTTAAAATCTTGGAGGAGTGAGACTCTTGAAATCTGGCAATAGCGTTTTAGAAGTTTAGTAGAAAAGTCTTGTAAATTAAATTGAATTGAAAACGCAATAAGATTGGCATCAATTAATAGAGAAACGGGAGCATGAGCTTTTAGTTGTTGATTCTCTTATTTTAGGTTACTTGATCACGTGTAAATATTGTAAAATTATTAACCTAATCTATTATGTTTAAATAAATAACTCTTATTTTAGACGAATCTAATTGTGGTTCTTACTCTTAACAAATTAAGGATTACAAACATATTATAAATAAACAATTAGTACGTTTGTGGAAAACAAAGGAGACATGGCGAAGCTACAATTTGAATTTGAACTGGCGGCTGATACAGATCAAAAATCTAACGTTATTATAATCAAAACAATAACAGATGTAATTGGAAAAAAATTCTTGATGCCACAATGTTACCAGTCTTATAAACAACATCCAGAATTATCGAAACTAAACGAATTTAAATGAGTTAAGAAATCACTAGAAAAACGCGGCCAAGGAAGAAATGCTTGGATAACATTAGACGATGAAATTTTAAAACTCTATAAAGATGAAAGTTGAAATATGATATACAATGAGTTTTTGTTAGAAGATGTTATAAACATAGAACAAAACACAAAAAACATTCCTGCAACACAGATAGACGAAAACTTAATGAAATTTCTTGAAAAGTTATACTAAAGAGAACCCACACAGGAGAATAAAAAGAAAAATTTGAATGAATTATGTGGAAAATTTGTGCTGGATAAATTTGAAGGAAAGAAAATGAATGCGAACCAATGGTTACAAATATATGAAAGTGAATGCAACAGATTAGACATAAAAGATGATGCTGAAAAAATTGAAGTTTTAAGATTATTTTTAGATGATAATATAAAGGATTGGTTCCACTCAATGTTAATTAGACATTCATTAAATTCTTAATGGACAACATGGAAAAATAATTTTTTACAAACATTCGCAGATAGAGAATGGTCATCTGTTACTTATGCTTTAAATTACAAGTATCTCACTGGTTCAATCCTAGAGTATGCAGTAAAAAAAGAACACTTACTACTGGACATAAACAAAAATATGGATAATAGAACGTTAGTGGATTTGATTGCTGACGGAATACCAACATTTGTAAGAGACAAAATTGACAGACAAAAGACTAATAATTCAGCTGATTTATTTAGTGAACTAAGGAAACACGAAAACATTAGTGGGAAAAATTTTAAAAAAATAAATGAAAATAGACCAAAAATAATAAAACCTGAAACGAAACTGACTTTGAAACAGCCTTGTAAAATTTGCGAAAGAAAAGGTAAGAAAAACAGATATCATTCTGAAAATTTGTGTTGGTTTAAAGAAGAAAGGACTGAAGATAAAATAAACAATTCCATATTACAAATCGACACTTTCGAAGATCCAAAAAAACTAAATATTTCCCCGCTGATTAAAATTAAGGTGTTACTAAATAACACAATTGAATGCACAGGCATTTATGATCCTGGTTCAAACATAACACTCATAAATTCTGAATAAGTAGAAATAAAAAATTTGACAAAAGACAACTTTAGTAGCGCAATAAAAGCAATTAGTGGTAGGGAAAAAACTGATTGCTTAATAACATTAAATGCAAATATACTAAACAAAGAAGATAAAATCAATGCATTTGTTTATAATAATGAAAATTTTAATCACGATATGATATTAGGACTAGACACTATGGATAGATTTGAATTGACCCATGATAGGAATTTAAATATCCAATTACAAAGAGAAATAAATCAAAAAGTAGAAAAAAAAGAATAAGTATCAGAAGATATGCTGAAACCAAAAGAGATAAAAATTAAAAACAATAATAAAATTAAGATACAGGAGGAATTAGAAATAGAATTGGAAAATGCTTCAACCAAATTTCAAGTAAATTTTAATGAAGATATTAATATAGAACAATTTAATATAGATATTGATCATTTAAATACTTATCAAAGATGTACAATTATAAAGCTATTAGAGAATTATAAAAGAATATTTGCAAAAGACAAATATGACATTAGTAACGTCAAAAATTACGAAGCATTCATAGACCTGCAAACAAGCGAGTATTGTTCAAAGAAACCATACAAATGTTCATTAAAGGCCAGAACGGAAATTGAAGGGCTAGTAACTCATTTATTACAACGTCAACTTATTGAAGAATGTTACGGTCCTTTTGCAGTGCCAGTCACACTAGCTTATAAAAGAGAGGAAGGAAGAAAAAGTAGACTGTGCGTTGATTTTAGAGATCTGAAAAAACTGATAGTGCCTCAATTTCAACCGTTTCCCCTAATTGAAGATCTAATGGTAAAGACTGTAGATTGCAAGTTCTTCACAACACTCGATATAGATTCAGCCTTCTGATCCATACCATTGAGAGTTCGAGATAGAGATAAAACTGGGTTTGTGACACAAGAATGTCATTACCAATGGACGGTTTTACCGTTTGGATTAAAAACATCTCCAGCAATTTTCCAGAGAATCTTAGTAAATATAATTAGAAAACACAACCTATTAAACTTTGTCGTGAATTACATAGACGATATACTGATTTTCTCAAAGACGTTCGAAGAACATGTTAATCATTTAAAATAATTATTGGACGCTATTGTAGAAGAAGGATTCAGACTAAAACTTACAAAATGCAGATTTACATCCAACTCAGTGAAATATTTAGGTCACTTTATTACAGAGAATACTGTAACCCCTTTAAAAGATAATTTAAAATCAATAATAGACTTTGCGGTACCAAAAAACAGGAAAAAAATCAGACTATTTCTAGGTAAAGTCAATTTTTACAGAAAATACATCCCTAACGTCTCAGTATTACTCGAACCTTTACATAATCTACTCAGGAAAAATATATGTTTTAGTTGGTCGAATGATTGTGATGCTGCTTTCAATAAAGTCAAAGAATATTTATGCTCAAAGCCAATCCTAGCTATTTATAATCAAAAACTCCAACGTTTATATACACAGACTCGAGTATCAACGGTATAGGAGCCATATAAAAACGGTCACAAAAAGATGGCACACGTAAGCCAGTAGCCTATTTTTCAAAAAAATGAGATAGTCACAGAAACAAAAGAAAGTAATCTTTCTAGAATGCTTAGTCATAAAAGAAAGCTTAAAATTTTGGCAACATTGGCTGATTAGAAACACATTTACGATTTACACAGACCATAAACCGTTGGAAGATCTAAATTTAAAAAATAGAACAGATGATGAATTAGGAGAAATGTCACACTGTATATCGCAATATAATTGCAAAATCATATATAATCCTGGAAAAGAAAACACCGAAGCTGACTGCCTTAGAAGAAACCCTGTCTATGAACACGATGAAAATGACGAAGACAAGTTAAAAAGAGTCAATATCAAAAACCTGAATGATATAGTAGTTGATCAACAAAAGAACACACGTTTAAAAGATAAGAAATATCTTGTCATGGAAAATAATATCTATTATAAACAAGATAAAAAGTAAAGAAATAAAATAATCCTAAGCGAAGAATATAGTAAAATAATAATTAAAAAAATCCATGAAGAATTTTGCCATATTGGAATGAACTAATTAGAAGCAAAAATGAGACCATTTTATACAACACCAAATTTGTCGACTAATATAAATTTGATTTGCAAATGCTGCGAAATTTGCATAAAAAATAAAACGAGAATAAATAAGAGATTTGGATTGATGTCACACTTGGGTCCAGCAGAAAAACCGTTTTAAATAATATCAGTGGATACAATTGGTGGCTTCGGTGGACAGAGATCAACGAAAAGATACTTACATTTACTAGTGGACCATTTCACCAGATTTGCTTATATCGTATGCTCTAAAGATCAAGCAGCCAAAGACTTCAAAAAATTAATCAATAAAACTTCTAAGGAAAGTAAGATTGAAATATTATTGGCAGATCAATATCCGGCAATCAACTCAAAAGAATTCAAGAACTACCTCAAGGAAAGAAATATTGAGCTAATTCACACAGCAGTAGATGCACCCTTTTCAAATGGATTGAATGAGAGATTGAACCAAACATTGATAAATAAAATAAGATGTTTGCTTAATAGTGGTGATAAAAAGAAGGCTTGGTCGAAGATCGCGGAAGAATGCGTGAAAGCATACAATAATACAGTCCATACTGTAACAGGATTTTCGCCTACTTATTTGATGAGCGGAGAGTCTACGGATTTAGTTCTTCCTGAATTAAAAGACAAAAACAAAAATTCTAATAATTTAGAACACGATCGCTACATAGCACTGCTCCGATCAAAAAGATCACACATATGTAATAAAACACTATTTGATAAAAATAGAATAGATCATAATTTTAAAGAAAATGATATGGTTAATATAAGCAACGGAAAAAAATTAAACAGGAAAAAAAGGGACGTGATAAAAATTGGCCCCTTTAAAATACAAAGAAAAATCTCAGATTCGATATTTGAAATAAATTCCGGACGTAAAAGAAAAGCATTAGGTCTATACTAAGTTAAAAAGCTCATACCCGATGCTGACTGCTTTTAGAAATTTCAAGCTTAATATGTCTTTGCAAAAAAATTAAACGGCTCGGAGAGGGAAGATGTAAGCTTTGTATACATGTGCCTGTGTATTGGAAGATTAGCTGTTTTGATGTGGCGCTATACATCGGATAAACAAAAACATTAGAGAGATATGAAGGGAGAGACAGTTGGTGTTTAAATCTTGAAGTAGTGACAGTTTTTAAATCTGGCAAGAGCGTTTTAGAAGTTTAGTAAGAAAATCTTGTATATTAAATTTAATTAAAAACGTATTTAGATTGGTATCGATTAATAGAGAAACGGGAGCATGAACTTTTAATTATTGATTCTCTTATTTTTAGGTCAGTTGATCACGTGTAAATATTGTAAAATTATTAATCTAATTTATTATTTATAAATAAATTACTCTTATTTTTAGACGAATCTAATTGTTGTTATTATTCTCAACAAATTAAGGATTACAAACATATATATATATATATATATATATATATTTTTATAAAATTAATTAAGTAATTAAATTAATACAAATATAATAGTAAAAGAAAAAAAAATCGGCTTACATTAGCGGATATTATCAGTCTTCACGCAGAGAGGGGGGAACAATTTTCTTTGTCAGCCATATTCTATGTAAAAGAAAATTAATAATAATAATAACAATAATATAATAATAATAACATAAATAAAAAATAATAAATAATGAAAATAAAAAATTAACAATAAAAATAATAATGATAATAATAATAATAGTGATAATAATTATTTTCTTTGTAAGTTATTTTTTAAGCTATCGAGATTATACTAGCTTTGGTATGAAAAAGAAGTATAGTTTCTTAAATGCCTACATAAGTACACACACCAGTTTTTTTCACATTTTTTTCAAGAAAGAAATCCTAAAAATATTATTTAAAAGCTTCAGACTAAAATTTAATATATTTGTAAAGTAATATCTAAAAAAAGCTCCGTAGTGTGTATGAAAGTGCTTAAAAAACTTTAAACGCGTTCTTCTCGAAACCACGTTTTCAGAATTTCGGGAAAGCTCTGATTTTTAAAACTATTTAACTTATTTGGCAAAAAATTGAACACGTTAATTTCGACATACATAGCTAAATGCGTAACTTTAAATCATTAAATTTTTTATTAATAAATTAATTTTTTCGAACAATTTTCCTAAAGTAAAATTCAAAACAATTTTTAATTTCTGTTGTTCATATTTAAAAACTGTGTTTTTGTTCAATTTAATGAGTTTAATTTTAAAACAATTTTTAATTTTGTTTATTTTTTATATTTAAACATTGTGTAATTGTTCAATTTATTGTTAAATTTAAAAACAATTTTTCAATTTTTGGTTGTTTATATTTAAAAATTGTGTAATTGTTTAATTTAATGTTTAATTTGAAAACAATTTTTAATTTGTTGTTATTTGTTTATATTTAAATATTGTTTAACTATTTTAATTATTTATTTTAAGGTTTTAAATATTTTATAATTTAATAATTTTTAATTTTTATTGTTATAATAAGAATGAATTAATTTAATTTTTAATTTAAATAATCTTTGACTAAAGTTAGGTATTATTTTTTGTTTATTTTAATTATTAAATAAATAATAAGAAATAATTAAGTACTTAAGAAATAAAATACATTACTATACTAGACATATATAATGAAGTAAACTTACTTAACAAAGAAGTAATAATATCATGGATACTATTACATCAAGGTATATAAAGGGAATGAAAAAGCGAAAAAAACAGCAAAAATATGAATAAATGACTCAGAAATTAAAAACACACTACTCTCGGTATATACTGATATCCAAATATCGTGTAAAAAAAAGAATTATAACATACTAGGAAGTGCTTTTAAAACCTTTTTTTTTACAAGTCCGCTTGTTTTTTTTTAATATGCATATTATAGGTTAATTCAATAAAATAAAGCCTAAAAACAATAATATATTTAATTTTTTTAATTCACATGATTACGGAAGGCTATGGCTTCCCAGAAACAACTCACCTTTTTTTCGAGGACTTAACTTAGACAGACAAAATTTTAACAAATGAATATAAGATTATAAAAAAAAAATTTTTTTACATACTTCAAGACACTAATAAGAACAAAAATTTCAAAACGATCGGATTTCATTTTCATATTTAAAAAAATTCATGAAAAAACGTCGAAATTTCATCCGTCACAGTGGGCTTACTACCTTAACACGTTCGTCGCCACGTCACCCAGATCTGGGTGACGGGTATGCTTTCGTGGGGGCCCCGTCACCCAAGTATGGGTGACGCTCTTCTTATTCAAGTTAGTACGACTTTCAATTGGATTTTTAAAACGAATTTAATGGAATCAGTATTGAAATATAAATATAGGGTATACAACATAAAAATACTACAAATATACATATTATACTATAATTTTTACTAATTTATATAAGATTACATATTTCATTATACTATCTCGTATGGTGTGCGTTGAAACATTTTAAACACATTTGTGGTGAATTCGGATACTTGGAACAATAGGTCGAAGTCTTTTTTTTACAGTTTTTTTTTTAGCTTCTTGTCGTTAAGCAGTTTGTCTCCTTTTATGGTAACATAGGGCGCACGTCCTTCTTACAGACTTACCCTGCTCATTCGGATGAATCTCCAGCTTATGGGGCACGTTCCTTGTTCTAGTAGACTTTTCCGGGGACAACCATTCAGCAACAAGTAGCTCTCAAAATTTTCTTATTCCAATTTTTTTATTATTGACTTTCTGGTATACAATGTGAGAATTTACTACATTGGTACAAAAAAGAAAATGTAGTGCTAATTTTCGATACCACTTTATACTATTCCGTATCGTTGTGGCATATGAAACCAATATAAAGTATCGAATGGAATATTATAAATGTTATGAATGGAAAACGATACCCGAGTGTCTATTTGAGTTAAATCAATGCTCTCTCGCGCTTATCGCTCTGTTTATGTTTCAGCGCTCCGACAATTGAATTGTGGCCTCGGGAGAAACTCATTGCAATCGCGCTTAGCGACGAAAGTGTTAAATCATATAGGTTTATCCATAAGAAAAACTGGTGTTTGTACTTATGTACGCTCGTAAGAAGTTATACATTTTAGCATACCAAAACGAATATAACCTCAATAACCTCAAAAATAAATTTGAAAAAATAACTTGAAAAAAAATAATAATTATTATTACTATTATCATTAATAATTTTTCTTGTTATTAAGAGTAAAATAAGTTTCCGCAGTTTTTTGTCAAAAAACTAATATTTATTGTGAAAGAACGGTAGTTTAAGTTTAATTGAAGTATTGTCCATCACTATCAACTTCTTTTTTCCATCTTTCAGGCAGCGTTCTAATTCCATGTCTGAAGAACTTCTTATCTTTTGAGGCTATCCACGAATCAACCAAATTTTTTGTATCTTCATGTAATGTGAACCGCTGTTCCGACAGAGCATGTGCCATTGACCAGAATAGATGACAGTCCGTCAGCGCTATGTCTGGTGAATACAGCAGATGGGGTAGCACTTCCAATTCAAGTATTTTCAAATAGTTTTTCACCGGAACCGCTACATGCGGACGAGCATTATCACGTAGAAGAATAATTTTGTCGTGTCTGCAGTAATATTGTGGGCATTTTTCCTTCAGAGCTCAGCTCAGTCTCATCAATTGTATTCGGTTGAGAGTTCCAGTGATTGTTTCGCTTGGATTAAGCAACTCGTAATACCACATTCAGCTGATCCCACTACATACACAGCATGAGTTTTTTTCCATGAATATTCGGTTTTGCTGTGGATGTTTACGCGTTGCCAGGTAGTCCCTATGATTTTCTTTTTCTTTAATTATCATAATGTATATACTTTTCATCACCAGTGACGATTCGATGTAAAAAACAATTTTTTTTGTGACTAGCTAGCAGCATTTTACTCATGCATAATCGGCGTTCAACATCTCTCGGCTTTAATTCGTATGGAACCCAATTACCTTTTTTATGAATCATTCCTAACAATTTTAAACGATGTGAGACTGTTTGCTAGTGACTTCTAAAGTAAGTGCAATTTCCTTTTGTGTTTGAGACGAATCTTCCTCAATAATTCCACCAATTCTGCATCTTCGTAAATTTTTCCCTTCCACTGCGATCTTTGTCTTTTACGTCAAAATCAGCGTCTTTAAACTTTTGAAACCACTCATAACATGTTCTCTCACTCAAGGCAGCCTTATTATATGCTTCTACGAGCAGTCGATGCTCCTCAGCTGCAGATTTTTTTAAATTCAAGAAGTAAATTTAAAGCTCCCGCAAATGACGCTTATTTGGCTCAAGTATAGACATTTTTGAATAAAAAAAAATATGATGCTAATACGAAGCTAATAATATTATAGGGTTATGTGTGTTGTTCTTGAATGAATAACCTAATTTTCAAGCCGGTTATCATGTGCAAATTCTAACGTTAGCCTCTTACAATGAGATTTCTCTTAAAACTGCAGTAAATAATTTGTACTTCTAACACTTTTTAATTTTCCGTGTTTATTTTGTAATTAATGTTATTATTTTTATATATATTATTACTTATTATTATTATTAATATTCTTTTTACATAGAAAGTAGTTATACAGAAACCTGGTCTCCCCTTCCTGCTTGATGATCGATAATATTTGCTAATGTAAGATGTTTATTTTTCTTTTATTATTTTATTTTTATTCATTTATTTAATTATTTAATCTTATATATATATAAGACTATTTATGGTGTAGGTAGAATACAGTTAAATACAAAATTGTGCTTCCGTAACGAGAAGATTTAAACTTTTATTTACAAACTTATGTGACTAATATTTACATTTCTTACCTGTACCAGAAAAAAAAGACATTTAGTGTTCGTTATAAACCATATTGTCCCTACTGCTCAGTAAACGCTCGCGACTGATCTCGCAACTCTTATCTATTCCCCCTCTCTTTTACAACAGCTGACTTATATATCAATTGTATGTACCGACGATTTTGACTAACACGGTAAATTAATTAAAAAATATTTCTTTACATCTTCCCTCCCGAAGGAGAAAATGTTTACATTTTCTTAAGAATAATGTACAGATAATATAACTATCTTATAACAAAATCAGCAATAAACAAAAATCCTCTTTTTTTTTATGAATTTTATGTTATTGCTAGAATTAATTTTGATACATGGAATAAATTTGACCTTTGTCTTTTCCGTCCCATTTCAAATATTGAGTTCGAAAATTTTTTCAAAATTTCATACAGTTCACTTCTCAATTCATCCAGTCTATTCCTATTTAAATTGTTTCCGTTCTTCACGTATACCAAATCGCCTGCCGACAACGTCAGCTGTTTTCTATTTTTATCATAGACCTTCCTATTATACTCATGGGATTTTTTCGAGTTTTCCAAAGTCGTTATTTTATCTTTTACCCAATCTTCCTCAGTGATTGTTATTCTTAATTCTTTAGGCTGTGTCGTGGAGTTTTTTTCATACATTAGGTATGAGGGAGCAAATCCTGTGATACTATTTCGTGTCGTTGTAATTTTCAAACATTCTTGTGCTACCGTTGTCCAAGCTATTTTCTTCTTGTTTCATTCATTTTGCATCAGATCCTGTTGACGAGTGTCTGATTCAATCTCTCGATCAGACCATTTGAGAACGGGGAATCAACACTTGTAAAGATGATGGGTATATTTTTTGAAGTTATACTTCTTTTGGCGCGTTTGGGAAATGTAATGGGGAAGTGATTTGGTTCCGAGCGTCTGGGAAAACGACACCATGAAGTTTGTCGGTATTTACGACGCGCGGCAAATACGATTTCAAGTTTACGGCATGAAGTTGACTCTCTTCTTCTCCCCTTTTTTCTCAAGCGGGTCACCCATCAAATACTAATCGTACTCAGCGCTGCTTTACTTAAATGATCGAGCGAGAACTAATGCTGTAACCGCGCTATGGCCGTTGACGCATAAAGTAATTCGATATATCTCTCTTACATTTAATGTGGACTGATATCTATATTTTACTTTTTGAAGTTATTCTTTTTTTCTTTCTATATTATATATATATCGATCGATTCAAAATATTTTTCTTTTCTTTTTTTGAAGTTATTTAGTTAACCTAATAGAAAAGAATAATTAGTAGCTTATCTACTCATATTTTCAATCCTCCTCCTTTTACCTGGTCACGCTATAAATATATATATATATATATATATATAAATTAAATAACCAATAAATGAATGAGAATAAAAATATAATAGTAAAAGAAAAATAATCTTCTTACATTAAAAATATTATTGATCATCAAGCAGGGAAGAGAAACAGGTTTCTTTATCAACTATATTTATGTAAAAATAAAATTAATAATAATAATACTAATAAGTAATAATAACATTAATTAATAAACTAGAAAAATTAAAACTAACAAGGAAAATTAATAACGATAATATAATAATAATAATATGTTATCATTATGATAGGTAATCTGTAATTATTATAAAAATATTGAGAGTGTAGCATAAAAGAATGGAAGCGTATTGTGCAATATGAATTTATTGTGATTATTTTGAAGTTATACTTCTTTTTCAATACTAAATAACGAGCATAGCCTGACGAGGATTTCCTTCAGAATTCGTGAGGCACTCAAAGTAATAACGAATTATGTACCATTTATAAAGATTATAGATTCTAACGTATATTCGAAATACGCGGCTCAATCATTTTGAAAAGATTGAAAATAACGAAATTTTCTTATCGTCCCTCCCACTTTTTAAACCGTTGCTAAGCACGCCTGCTGGGCCTATTAAACAAAGCACTCGTCCTATTCTTCCACTGGACGCCTACGACGACGTCTTAGATGAGCAGCTAAGAATTTTCAAGAAAGCGACGAAAAAAGCGATTTAAGCTAGAACGAAATAAAAAAGTATAAGTATTCCTTATACTTCCATTAACGAGGTGAACCTTTTTGTTGAATCCGTATACAAGCGAAGCGAGCAAAGGTAAAATTCGTGTTTAATTTTTTGTTAAAACCGCAATTCCTTATTACGTTTAATTTATCAACCAGAGCTTTTAGCTACAAGGCTTTTTGTCTGACGAGCCAATATAGTATTATTCTTTGTATTTACTTAACCAAGAGTTTTTCTTTTTTTTATTTGTTGTTTTATTTTATTAATTTTGTTAATACTTTATTTTATTTAAATTATATTTATTATCTCTATTTTATTAAAGTTTTTATTGAAGTTGTATTTTATTTATTTACAAATGTAGAGTATATATTGGAATTCGGGAAAATTGTAGTTATTTCATATTGAATACAATGAAGATGGAGAAGTAAATGTTGTGTGGCTTAAGTTTTCAGATTCACTAAAGATTGGCTAGAAAATCGTACAGAAGTTGCTGGACACGTTTCGATTTAAATTAATAAAACAATAGTGCCGATCGGACGTAGATCTCCAACTATTCTCCTTAGCAACAATACAAAAATAAGACTAAGCGTTCACATTTATCTATAGTTTAAATTTTATTATTTGTTATTAATTATTGTTGAAAATTTATTTATTTATTTTAATTATTTTAATTATTTTAATTATTTTAATTTTGAATTTCTTATTAAACTATAATCTCCAGCTTTCTTATTGACCAGGATCAGTATACATTTCAATTTCTTTTTAAGTTTTCAATATGCCTAAAACTAATGCAGAGAAATGTAGAGGTTATCGTCTTCGTAGAAAAAGAAATCAGGAAAATAAGGAAAATAAGGAAAATAATGAGGAAAATAAGGAAAATAATGAGGAAAATGAGGAAAACATAATGCGCGCTAATGCAAAACGTTGTAGGGTTCATTGGCTGCGAAGAAAATGATTCAAAAGGTTATGAATTGCCTGCGAAAAATTTTATGTACTCCGTCAACTTCTAATTTACTTTGCGAACCATCGGCTAAGCCTGTGATTATTGGTACAAATTTAAATAATTTAAATGTCTCAGCAATAACTAATATTATTGCTAATTATTTTTTCTTTTTGTTTGGTCTTTATGTTTTGAAGTTATTTGAAGTTATTTGAGTTACTTACATTTATTTTATATAACATTTATTTTACATTTATTTCTTCAAGAAATCCAATTGTCTGCGAATGAACTTTATGTGCCCATCGACTTTGAATTTACTAGTGACTTCTGAACCATTGGCTCAGCCTATGATTAATTACAAATTTATACAATTTAAAATTCACAGCAATAACTAATAGTACTGCTAATTATTATTTTTGAACTTATACTTCTTTTGGTTGGTTTGGGAATTTTGTCTTTATTTTTTACTTTTACTTCTTCAAGATGCATCGTTGTCTACTGCAAAAGATGACTAACACAACTACATTACTGTGTTAGCTGATGTGCATATGGAAAATTCTTCTATGATGTGTCATCATCGTATAACATCAAAAAACATTACATTATCAAACATGGAGCAAATATCACGATCTCAAGCACGAAATAATCAATATTTATCTGATACTTCGATTATAAATGTATTGTCTAATCAAGACATTGTAACGAATATAGAACGCAATTCGTTAAACCAAGACACAATCAAGGATCAGGAATTACCTTAATCAGACGAATCTATTTATTCTAACTCTTCAGACCAGTTAGTAATTAATCATTCCACTGGCGAGCAAATTGATATGGATTTAGATCCTTCTTTACCATATAGCAATTATCATCAATTTAAACGAGCTCATAAGGAATTTAAAATAAAATTCTTGGGCAATGCATTTGAACATCCATGCTCAGTATGTGACAGATTGTGGTTTAAAAAGGATTTAAAAGAGCCATCTAATGAACATAAGGATATTCTAATACAATTATACCTAATGTACCTATGGAAATACTAAGCTTTGTAATACATGCATACAAGCTTTAAACAAGAAGAATATTCTTCTAATATCAACATATAACGGCTTCAAATATCCAGATGTACCTTAGCATCTACCACCTTTATATTTAGTTTTTGAAAGATTAATTTCGCCTCGTATTTCTTTTATGCAGATCAGACGTCTGAGAAATGTGAAAGGTAAATACGCCAGTTATGGTCAATAATTATCTTCATGTTTCAGTTAATACAATGGTCAAATCTCTTCAAAGAAATATCGATAACGATTATGTGTAAATGTACATATTAACGTAAGAAAATCGACCGATCTAGTTACTTACATGGCATTGTTAACAAGCGTACAATTAAAGCTTGGCTACAATTTTTAATACCGTCTCCATTGTATAGAATGTACGATAAATAATTGATGATATTTTAATGATAATCAAATTCACGACAAAGTTGGACAAAATGATGTCAGCGAACACATTCCTGTAGAAGAGATTCTTACGGCGCACCAACCAACATTAATGTGGGATGAGAACAATATTTACGTATTACACCTGACGAAGAAAATTTACCTCAAAGTTTATTATTTGATGAATTTTTTTAATTTCTTATTTCTTATTTAATTTTTTATTTCTTATTTTATTTCTTATTTATTTTAATTAAACCCTTCTTCTTCTTCATGTATAAATAAATAAGATTATACTTATTTTTTTGCAGTTATTTTTGAGGTTGTTGATGTTATATTCATTTTGGTACGCCAAAGAAGTATATCTTCTGACGTGCGTACATAAGTACGCACACCAGTTTTTTCTTCTAGGTACTCTCGGAACTCTTTTGAATCTATCTCGGGATATTGATTAGCTATAATGCTTCCAATTTCCTCCGTTTCTACGACCATATCTACCAATTTAATAAAATCTGCTGCACTCTGGGATTTATACGTTCGTATGTAGGCATATCGTGTGAAATGGTCGACTAAAAGGCGTAGGTATCTCTTTGTCGAGCGTGATCCACCATACCCTCCTATGGTGTCTATTGACATAATCTGATATGGTTCTGTCGCCGGGCCTAATTGTGACATTAAGCCGTATTTTTGTTGTTCTCTTGTTTTATTTTTATGACTATCAGACAATCTCTACAAATTTTTTTTATGTTTTCTGTCAAATTTTCGGCTGTATAATATTAACTGATATTTTGATGCATCTGTCTTATGCCTATATGACCTAAATTTTCATGGATATCTATAAAAATCGCTAAGCTAAATTCTGACAAGATAATTTTCTCTTTGTTATTCATGTTTTTATAATAAATGTTATTTCTGACTATCAGTTTATCTTTTCTTGTTTGTATTTCATTGTTCTTTTTTTGGTCTTCGACAATATTTTCCAATTTTATCATATTTACAGTTTTTAGTTGTTCTCTAAAATCTTCGTTTGAGTTCAGTACTAGATTCCTACTAAGACAATCCGCCTCTTAGTTATATTTACATGGAGAGTATTTAATTTCAAGATTCTACTGAGATAAATAGTTTGTTAAATCTCCTAGGTCCTTATCCGTTCGAGATTTAATACTTAGATTTTCTAATGGCTTGTGATCTGAAATTACCTGGAACTTTCTGCCCAGTACTAGGTGCTGCCAATACTGTAAGCATTCTTTTATTGCTAAGCACTCTAAGAACGTTGCTTTTTTCTTCTTCTGTGCTGCATTTAATTTTTTTGAAAAGTATCCAACGGGTTTTTCCTCTCCATTTACTTGAATTTGTTTCAATATTGCCCCAAGTCCTAGAAGGCTCGCATCTGTATAGATCCCTGTTGGCAGTTTTGGGTCAAAAATTGTAAGCTGTGAGGCATTGTAAGGCTGTGAGCATAGTAATTGTTTCATTTCGTCGAAACATTTCTGGCATTCTTCAGTCCATTTAAACTCTTGGTCTTTTCGTAATAAATTGTGTAGCAGGTCCAACTTAATAGCTATGTTTAGTAGATACCTACAATAAAAATTTATTTTGCCTAGCAACTGTCTCACATTCTTTTTTGTAGTAGGTATTGGAAACTTTTTTATCGCAATTAGATTGCCGTTTAGAGGTTTGACCAAATTGTTTTGTATAGTATGACCAAAGTATTTTACCGAGTCTTTTGCAAAAGCGCACTTCGAGAATTTAAATCTGAATCCCTCTTTCTTTATGGCTTGAAACAGTTGCTTCAGGTGACTCATATATTCGTTGAATGATTTGGAAAATATTAGTAAGTCGTCTATATAACAGACGGTGAACTCTGCAAGATTGCTTTTTCTAATTATGTTACTCATTATCTTTGAAATATCGCTGGTGAGGTCTTAAGTACAAATGGTAAACAAGTCCATTGGAAGTGACCTTCTTGTGTAACGGATGCTGATTTGTATCTGTCTGACACTCGTAAAGTAATGGACCAGAATGCTGACTTTATGTCTAGCGTCGAAATTTATTTACAGTTTCTTGTTTTTATCACAAGGTCTTCAATCAAAGGGAATCATTGTGATTGTGAAACAACGATTTTGTTTAAGTCCCTGAAGCCAATGCATAATCTCGATTTCCTATTTTCTTCTTTTCTGAATGCTAGAGTAACTGGCGCGGCGAACGGGCTGTATGACTCCTCTATAAATGTTTCATTTAATAATTTTGCTACTTGTGATTCAATTTCCTTCTTGTCTTCTACTGTGCATCGATATGGTCTCTTGCTGCAATTTTCTCTGTCTGTAAATCGATTTGTGCTTCGTAGTTTTTCACCGTGCCTATATCGTTTTATCTTTTGCAAAAATTTAAGTATTTTCATTTATTAGTTCTTCTATTATAAGTTTTCTTCATTGTTTAGATGATTTATCAATCTTAAAGTCTTCTTCTTTGATATTCTCGTTGAAATTAACCAAAATTTTCTCTTCTACGCTTTCATTTATTATGTTTTATCATCATACTATTACTTTTTGCTCTTCGCTCTTCTTTTGGTTTTTTTCCTCCCCTTGACTGATTGTTAAGTTTTCAACTTGCATCAAACGGAATTCTTTGATGCAATCGAGTCCGATAAGGAATTCATTATCGAACTTTTCTTCGTCTACTATGTAAACATTCATTCTTTTTTCCATATTAAAATTCTTATACTTAAAGTGATGAAGCCACTAGCTCTTCTTACGCAATTGGTCGTTTTAATCTTGTATTTTTGGACTCACTGGGTTTTCCATTTTTGATTTTTAACAGCTTTGAATTGATTAACGAAACATTCGTACCAGGGTCATAAATTCCATTAACCTCCATTTATTGTCCAATAATAACTTTACTTTTATCAATGGAAGCAATACTAGTTTTTTGGCTCTTCATTTTGTAGTTCAACTTCTAATTGTGAGTTATTAACTAATTTTATTGGATTTTTTTCTTCCCCTTTATCCGTTTTTGTTCTGAACAAGCAATCGCTTTCGGGGTTGTATCTATTTTTTTCACCCATTATCTCGCATACTTTACAGGGATTTTTCTTTTCTACTTTATTTCTGTAAGTTGGAGATGGATTTTTTTTCTTTGAAGTCTCTTTTTTCTACCAAGTATTCCAGGTTTTGATCTGATGATAAGATCTTTCGTTTTTTTTCCTTTTTCAATGCATAGTCTAGTAATGAGCAACTTATACTTAAAATTTATAGCATATTTTGCTGTTGACCATCCCTTATCTGAGTAAGTATCAACGAAATCCTTTTTTCCAATCTGCCCAACTCGAATTATGGAGTGTTTCATTAACATCGAACTGTACCAGTAAGCGCAAAAACTTTCTAAGAAAATTTCAGAATTTCTATTTTTTCCTCATATCGTTGCACATCTAAGCGTTCGCACTCTCTTTCGAATAGATCTATATGAGTAACGTTGCTATTTTTGTTGGTGAATTTTTCCAGAATGAATCTTTCTGAAGATGATTTAATTGTCCTCTTCTTTGTTCAGTCCTTGTTAGGAAAATACTAGTTAAAATTTGTTTTAATCTACTTTTGATAGGCCGTTTGTATTATTAGCCTTAGGTTCTTTCCCATCTTTTCTTCTAATAAATTTTCCCGAACTGGATATTACCCCCTTCATCAATGTACTCAGCCCGCAATCCAGAATTCAATATAATCCACACGTTTCTCTTCTGATTCCTTTTTAGGTTTGAGTTTTTTACTTTTTTAAAAGTATCTGTCTTCACTAATTCCGTGTTGTAAGTTCACATCCTGTAATTCTTCTGGCAGGTCAAAAATTTCGCCCGTCTGGTGTTGTAATGGAGTCACCTATAGCGCGTTCGACTTCTTCGTCTGTAGCTGCTTTCATAATAAATTCGAAACGTAGTTCTCCATTTTCTTTCAGTTTTTCTTTTGAATTTTAAGGGACAAAAATGTCGTTTTATAGAACTATTTATGGTGTAGGTAGATACAGTTAAAAAAAAAATTGTGTTTCTGTAACGAGAAGATTAAACTTTTATTTACAAACTTATGTGACTAATATTTACATTTCTTACCTGTAACGAGAAGAAACGACATTTAGTGTTCGTTATAAACCGTATAGTCCCTATTGCTCACGTAAACGCTCGCGACCTGATCTCGCAACTCTTATCTATCCCCCTCTCTTTACAACAGCTGACTTATATGTCAGTTGTATGTACCAACGATTTTGGACTAACACGGTAAAGTAATTAAAAAATATTCTTTGCATATAGCGTAACCATGTAGAAGGGGGAGGATTGGAAGTATGAGAAGATAAGCTAATAATAATTTATTTATTTAATTACCACAAAAAAGAAAGGAAACTTATTTTCAATCGATCGATATTATTATATGTGAAGAAGTATACAAAAAAAATATCAAAATATATATATCAGTCCACCCTAATGTAAGGGATATATATCGATTACTTTTACGTTAACGGTCATAGCACAGTGATAGAAACTACTTTCCGCTCGATCATTTAAGTCAATCAGCGTTAAAACGGTTAATACTTGAATGGGTGACCCGCTTGAGAAAAAAAAAGGAAGAAGAAGGGACAAGACGACTTCATAGCGTAAATATGAAATTTCTCTTTCCGCGCATTGTAAACATTGACAAACATCGTAGTGTCGATTTTTTCCATGCGCTCGGAAAAAAAGCACTCCTATCACATTTTCCTAAACACGCCAAAAGAAGTATAACTTCAAAAAATATATTATGCTAATGCGAAGTTAATACTATGATAAAGTTATGTTGCTCTCGAATGAGCAACCTAATTTTTAAGCTTGTTATCATCTGCAAATTCTAACGTAAGCCTTGTGCTATGCCATCTATCTCGAACAGCAGATACTTTTAGTACTCCTAATAAAATCACCTCAGCTGATGCTATAGCAGTAGTAAATAAATGTGGGAAGGGAAGTTAGACAAAGGGGCTATGATTAGATATGATATTCGAGAACGATCATTGCTAAACATATCCGTATTTCAAGGAAAAACAAAGTTGTTTGTCAGTTAGGAAGGGATAGAAAAAATTTAAGAAGAAACGTTAAGATAGGAATATTGGGGAACGATCGTTGCTAAATATATACGCCTTTAGAGTAAAAAAAAGTTTGTGTTCAGTATGAATGTTCGAGACCGATCGTTACTAAATATTCGAATAAGTGAAAAGACTAAGAATATCGCCATTTATTGTGATGGTTGAGGGAAATGAGATAGTATGGAGTGAGTACGTTGCTATGTAAGTTAGTCATCGATAGTCTTTAAGCAGCAAACAGCTATTATTGCATTTACATGGAAACATTCTATTCATCTTTGTATTGAATCCTACAATATGGGAGCTCAGCCGGGATTAAAAGAGAATAGATTTCATGTGTGCAATAAAAAGTCGTTAAAGTCGTATAAGTCGTATAAGTCGTATAAGTCGTATAAAGTCGTGTGAAGTTGCATAACGTTGTATCAAGTCGAAAGTTGCGTTACAATTACCAGCAGTGTGAATCCGATTCTAAGTTGATTAAGAGTGTTGCGCGAGGAAAGTTGACCACGCGTGAATACTAAGTAAAGTTGTGAAGTAATCGGTAGTGTTGGTTGTAAACGGTGATAAGGAGGACGATAAAGAAACATTAAGATTAAGAAAGTAGCTGTTTGAAAGATGGCTCAATTGAAGGAACACTCGAAACAAGCGCGGATGAGCAGGAAGTTGGACGTGAGGAATTGAACGAAAAGGCCGTTCAAACACGTCACTAAGAAGACGAGTTGAAGAACGAAAGCGTCAAGGTAAAGCAGTCGAGGAAGAAGCCGTCACTTAAACCTATGAGCAGATTGACTCCATGAAATTAAGGGAGTTAAAAGAAGCGGCGAAGAAGTTAATGTTATCCACAGTCGGAAATAAGCAGGCGTTAAGAAATCGCTTGAAAGATGCGATGAAAGATGAAGAAAGCGAAGACGAAGAAAGTGAAAAAGAAGAAGAGACGAAGGCAAACGAGAAGAAGAATCACAGAGAGGTGGACAACGCGGGGAAGGAGAGCGGTTAGCGTTGTTACGCAACACTCGCTTCGTTTTCCATAAAGGATGTGGAAGAAAGCCTATCATATTTCAACGGAGAGGATAAGCTACTGATAGATCATTGGATCCACGATTTTGAAGATACCAGCGTATTGTTGGGATGGAACGATTTGCAGAAGCTTATCTATGGGAAACGTATGTTAAAAGAGCGGCAGACAATTTATATCGTTCGAAAGAGAAATTAAATGATGGGACAGCTTAAAGCGTAGTTTGATTAGGGAATTTTCAGGTAAGGTAAATTCAGCCACGATTCATATAGCAGTTGTCCAAGCGTAGACAACAACCAGGCGAAAGTAGTTTTGTACATTTATAGTATGCAAGAAATCGCGAATCAACGGGTAAATCGCAGAAGAAGACGCCCTTATACGTAGTATAGCGGATGGTTAGTTAGGCGAGCGTCGCGATAAGGCAGTATTGTACGGATCCTAAATGCTCACAGAATATAAAAATAATATTCAAATATTGATAAACTTTAAAGAAAGTAACGTACAAGGAACGCGATTTAGAAAAGATAATCAAGGAAACGTAGCGTCGACACGTATCGGTAGATCTCCGGCGATAAAGAAAGACCATTGTTACGGGTGCGGTTCGGAAGCACATAGTTATCGTTACTGTCCAGACAAAGAAAATGTCTCAAATGTTTTAAATGTAATAATTTCGGTCACATGCGAGTCATTGTAATAAATCACAGCAGCCGTCGGAAAAATAAAGCAAGTATCAATTGTGTTCAATTACTACGGATAGAGTTGCGATCAGGATTAATGGTTTGTTAGCATATGCGTTATTAGATACGGGCAGCGAAGTAAGCATATAAATTCAGAGCTATATAATAAATTAGGAAGACCAAGATTATATGAAACCACTCGACGATTGGCAGGGTTTGGTAATGCGATAACGAAGCCAATAGGGAGATGTGAGGTGAATATCGATATCGAAGACGGTAGATATAAAACGGATGTATTGTAGTAAGTCAGTCAGATATGAGATACGAAGTTCTTTTAGGAAGAGAGTTGCTGAAGAGTTAAACGTTCGTATAAATAAGGGCGAGTAGAAATAAGAAGACCAGACAAAAGACTCAGCGAGGAGATAAGCGAGGGATCGGTAAAATCGAGCGACTATGGTTATGTTGAGCGACGGACGGATACAGACGATATGAATGCAAATAAAAGATAGAAGATATAAAGGCGATAATGGAAATAAATATGTAGATACGGATGAAATAGACGTAAAAGAACCGTACAAGGTGCGCATAAAAGAATTAATACAAAATTATAAGCCAATACTAAACCAGACGCGCGAACATAGACAAAAATAAAGTGACGGATATATATTCCAGGTTTTCTAAGCCGAGGAGATTAGCTCGAAGAGAAAAAATAGTTACGCCA